>NW_027175843.1:19876644-20371644 GCF_023055335.1 Clinocottus analis
AGCTGCTTCATTCATTGCGTCTGAATGGAAACTATGAACAGAACTTTGAAAATGAATAAAATTCAGGATTCAGGCGACTGCAGCGCGGCTCCTCCTGCAGAGAGCTCCTTGTGGTGGCGCTGGAGTGTTTTCCAACCGTCCGTGACACACACACACACACACACACTGACTCACACACACTGACTCACACACACTGACTCTTCATCGGCCTGAGAGTTTACGGCTGGAGTTAACGTGAGGACGAGCTCAGGGCGAGCCGGGGGGAACCGGCCGGGAAATAATCCGGACGCTCGGAGTCGCCGCTTCGTCTCTTTATCCTTATTTTAGACGTGTGTGTGGAATCCTCGAGCCGCGTTTCACAAGGTGTCGCGGCGACCTTTTGACCTTTGACCTCTGGGAACACACGGATGTGTGGAGGGCCTTTTTTGCAAAAGGTCGAGGAGCGGGAAATTGACGAGAAACGACGCAGAGGAACATTTTTCGCACGAGGAGACGTCGACGCGTCGCGCCGGCCGCCGACTGTTCGCCGGCGTTCCATCGATGGCGTCTCGCTCTTTTTCGGGTGCTTCTTTGTTCCGTCGTCGCAGACTCCTCGGCGGCGCGTCAGAGATGAAATGAGTCGGACGAGCGACACGAAGACATTTGAAGGAGAACCGACCGATTCTCCCAGACTGTTATCTTAAAAACAATATTTCACCTCTCGTCAGTCGTCACGGGCCTGGAGCTGCTTGTGCGTCGGTTAACCAGCACACACACACACACACACACACACACAGTACCACCTATTATCATTCCACCAAGAACACACACGTTTCCCTCCTTGACCTCATTTGATCTCTCTCACACACACACACACACGAAAACACACACACAGTAGTTTCTTTGCAGCCAATAAAGTCTTTTACTGCAGTTAGAGCAGAGTAACGGGGTGATTACTGACTGCAGTGAACTCATGAAGAGACGCGCACAGCGCCGCACAACGCGGCAAAAAAGACTGTCGACTCACCGCTTAAACTACGATTACTTCGACTTAAACACACAAGCAGAAGCAGAGACGAAAGCGGCAAAGCTCTCGCGCCCGAAGGAGCCGGAAACCGTCCAACGACTGAGAGGAAACAAACATGGCCGACGTTGAGCGTCGGTGTGATGTCGTTCCGCGCGTGAGACAAAGGGATCAATAACACAGTGTCCAGGTCTTATCTGCTGGAGAGCCATCCCTCTCTGCCACACACACACACACACACACACACACACACACACACACACACACACACACACACACACACTTAACCGAAGAGTGGTGAGTAATTACTCGGGGTCAAGCATGCTAGCTTTCTCCAAGGAAGCCCTATTAGGAGAGTGTACACGTGTGTGTGTGTGTGTGTGTGTGTGTGTGTGTGTGTGTGTGTGTGTGTGTGTGTGTTGACAGCACCGCTCAGGCTGTGACTGAAATGCATCCTGATTGGACGGCTGGCTGCAGGCTGTCAGGTGAATCATGCAGCTGCTCGCTTCTTCTTCGTCTTCTTCTTCCTCCTTGAGGGTATTTCCCAGTGCGCACTGGGCCCGGCTGTCAGGTGGGCTCGCTTACAACCCCCCTTATCCCACCACCCCACACACACACACACACACACACAACCAATTAGGACTGCAGGGAGACACTAAACGGCATCAACTGGTTGGGTTTACAGAGAGACTCTGAGACCTCGTGAAGACGAAGAGGAGGCAAAGAGACAAAGAAGAGAGGGAGTAAGGAGGGATGAAGGCCTTCCTACATCCTCACTTAGAGGCTTTTTAAAACCTCATGAGCCCTCAAGACCTTGATATCAGCACCAGACCGTGTTGTCTCTTGATCTCTATCGTATCCACAACTCCACTTCCTGCTTAAATAATCAAAAGTCAAGAGTCCGAGCATAAAAAAACGACTCCTCAATCGCACCTCGAGTCATCTTGGATTGGATTGTTCGGCGCCTTCCCATCATGCCACAGAGTAATATTACACCTCGATAGAAATATTACGACCTAAGGCATCCAAATAATAATCACAATAAACAAGAATTGACACGCTATGAAGAATTCTGAGTCCAGAAACAGAGTTTTTTTCGGTTCAGGAATTGAAAAATGACCGACTTGGTCCTGAATCTTCATCGTAGCATAACAAGCTAGTAACGTAGCCGACCGCCTCCTTCCGCATGATCCATCAGACGAGTTTGAGGACCAATGAGATCGCAGGACCTCGAAACGCCCCCCAAATACACAACAAAAGCGAACTCCGGTAAGATATTATTTGAGAGATATGCGGCAAACAGCGTGTCCAGCGGTGTCGCTCACCAACTTCCTGTTTAAAAACTGAGAGTACACGTATGGTCACGTGGTATTTTCAGGCTTGTTTGGACACTTTTTGAACTTATGCATGTTTCCAAACACTAGTAGCAGCCGTGGACTCGACCCGATACCGTGAAGGAGAGTCCAAAGCTGCGCTGCTAAGCGCCGAGTCGGTAAAATGGCCCAAAACGACCCGGCAGAAAGGAAGCGGCCTCGGCTGAACGGCTCCCATAGCCGGCTGCTCTTTGTTTCTTTTTTCCCGTCTCTTTAAACCAATCAGGAGAGTTCAAACTGAGAGAGTTGTGGCTTTCCGGCTCGCTTGAAGAGGAATCACAGAAAACAGAAGTGACGCCAACGAACCCAACGCGAAGCCGATGGACTGAAGGTCTTCAAACAAGTCCCCTCGTCCACAAATGTCCTCGTCTCCCTGGATCGTCCAAACCATCAGGCGTGTTTTACCGTTATTGCGTTACACTGACACAAAGTCGTATCTTCGGGCCTTGATGGCCAACACAAACATGGAGGAAGGAGTTGTGGCTCGGCTGCAGCTGTGTGTGTCCGCTCGGCTCCGCGGGGTTTTTTTGGGGGGATCTGCCCACAACAACAGAAAGAATCTGCTTTCTACATCGACCGCAGATCGAGACGCCGGAGGGTTCTGGGCTCGCGTGAGTTCCTCTCCCCTTTCATCCCTTTTCTTTTCTAGTTGTCAGAAAGTTGCCGCGCCCGGCGGGATGGTTTCATTCTCACCTGTGAGGACGGATCCCACTTTTCTGATCCCTTTTTTTTGGGCGGTTTTATGGCGTTTAGTGAACTCAGCAGATCTGTTAGCGGAGAAAGAAGGAAGGAAGGAATAAAAAGACGAGGCCGGAGGACGCAGACGAGCTGCTGAGGACAATTTAAAATGTCCGCCGAGGCTCGCTGATGGATCGCTAAGGGAGAGACTTTTAAAGATGCAAGCTTTGAGCTGTCTGCACTTTGTCATTGTGTTGTTTTTACATGTTTCTGTGTATCATTGTGTAGATCGCACAAAGCCCTCTGAGGAGACTTGTGCAACTCACGGTGCAAAAATAATGAACTTACTGTGATGCACACACACGACTTGAAACGACATTTTGAATCTTTCTTTGCTCGAATTATCTGAGGCTCTTAACGGAGCTGTCAATCAGGATAAGAGCTTCCTGTCTCTGACACCCACACACACACACACACACACACACACACACACACACACACACACACACACACACACACACACACAGAAGACAAAGACAAACACCTGCCCGCAGCAGTTAATAACATCAAGGTCTATTAGCGAGCGCCACTAATCAGCCAGTAGAGTGTGTGTGTGTGTGTGTGTGTGTGTGTGTGTGTGTGAAATGTCTTGGTGATCGATGATAGTCAAAACGGATGCTCATTACACACACACACACACACACACACACACACACACACACACACACACACACCATATGGCTGCAGCTGTCCAAAGAGAGAAAGCTTTTAGGGCGGAGACAAAGAGAGGAGGAGGAAATCCTTTTCTTTGTTTTTATCTATTTAACACTATTTCTCTCTCTCTCTCTCTCTCTCTCTCTCTCTCTCTCTCTCTCTCTCTCTCGTTGGTCCCCTGGTGGGTAATGAGGGCTAATCCACTTAAGCTCTCTCCCTCTCTCTCTTTCCCTCTTTCTCTCTGTTCCTGTCTGTCACCCCAACATCCCGCATATATACCCACAATTCATTCTTCCCACCCATCTGCCACTAGACAAAGAGAGGGAGGGAAGGGAGGGAATCCCTCCTCTCTCTCTCTCTCTCTCTCTCTCTCTCTCTCTCTCTCTCTCTCTCTCTCTCTCTCTCTCCCTCTCCCTTCCTTTCTCTATCTTCTCCTCAGCAGCAGCATCTCATTGTTCCTGATGACATCAGGGGCGAGAGACCCACTCTATCTCTTTCCATCTCACACACACACACACACACACACACACACACACACACACACACACACACACACACACACACACACACACACACACACACACACACACACACACACACACACTCTCCCTTTCTCTCTTCAATAATAGATGTGAAGCTCCTCCCTCCACGTTTCCTCACCATGACTCAGTACTGAGGCCTGATTTAAAGGAACACACACACACACACACACACACACACACGCACACACAGACACGCACACACACACAGACACGCACACACACACTTACTGGCCGCATTTCTTCCTGTAAAAGCCGATCAATTGAACCTGCTGGCAGACTGTAGGACCGTCGAGAGAAGACAGACGTCTGGTCTCGTTCTCCTCGTTCTCCTCGTTCTCCTCGTTCTCCTCGTGAAGGAGTGAAGGAGTGAAGGGGTGAAGGGGTGAAGGAGTGAAGGAGTGAAGGGGTGAAGTGAGAGGGTGAAACATGGCCGTGTGGTCGAGTGAGTTTCTCCCTCTGAGGCTGAAAACAGAGTCAAACGGACGCACCATGACCTCGTGTTGTGGGAACCACAGCAGGGGGCTCAGACGTGTGACCTGTTCTTCAAAGGTCATCAGAAGCGGCGAGTACCGAACCCATGACGACAAGACACCGACCAACGTCTCCACCAAACGCTGCTTCACAGGGTCCACACCTTCTGACCCATGACCCATGGGTTCCAACCCCCTTTACATGACTTTTAAACCACATGTACATGGGTTTTAATCACCTTTACATGGGTTCCAACCCCCTTTACATGACCTTTAACCACATGTACATGGGTTCCAACCCCCTTTACATGACCTTTAACCACATGTACATGGGTTCCAACCCCCTTTACATGATTTTAAACCACATGTACATGGGTTCCAACCCCCTTTACATGACTTTTAACCACATGTACATGGGTTTTAACCACCTTTACATGACTTTTAACCACATGTACATGGGTTCCAACCCCCTTTACATGACTTTTAACCACATGTACATGACTTTCAACCATATTTTTTATAACTTTTAACCACATTGCCACTACTTTTAAACAAATTTCAATGACTTTTAATCAAATTTCTAAATTTCTATTAATTTTAACCAAATTTTCATGACTTTTAAATACATTTTCTTGACTTTAAACCAAATTTTCATGACTTTTAATCAAATTTCCATGACTTTTAAATACAATTTTTTGACTTTTAACCACATCTTCAATGCTTTTAACAAAATGTCCATAGCTTTTCACCAGACTTCCATGAATTTTAACCAAACTTCCATGACCAAACATTTAGTGAAAAAGTGAGAAAATGAAGTATTTAAATATAAATATAACAAATTTACATGACATTTTTTTCAATTACTTTCCCAGGCTTAGAAATAACCATTTTAAAATGGACCTTTCCAGGTTTTCCATGACCGTATGAACTTTTCTTTTTGGGGGGATGCGACCCTGCGAGTGCCTGGTCCCGGACCCAACGTCACCCGCCCTGCAAAACAAAATGAGCCCTGATGAACCCAACAAGTCCAGCTGGCGCAACACCTGCATGCAAACCAAACCGAAGACCTCGCGGCTCACGAGGAACCGTCTCACTCCACCCACGAGCACTTCCTGCTGTAAGGGGAGCTCGCCTCTCCACTCCCGTCCTCGCCACATTCTGCAGTGGGACCACTGGGAGTGCACTGACCAGCTGCAGCGCTCAGACAGGAAGAGCACCCGCCGGTCTGGGACGACACTGGGACGTTTCATCCCACGCAAACTATTTCATCTCACATGTGCAACGTCATCCCCATCCTGCACTTTCCTCCTGTGTGTGTGTGCAACTTCATCCCGTTCATGCTGACACACAATACTCAGCGACATATGGAAACGTATCCTCTACATGTGTATTTAATGTATGAGTTTGACTCTTTTTTTAACATGTTTTATGACAAACATGAGCGTACATTCTGCTGTGAATGGCAATAAAGTTCATTTTTAATCTTAAAGATTGAAGTCTTGACTGTAAAATATCTTGAAAATTAAGTTTTTGTTGTATTTACATGCACTCTAGTCTAGTGTGGTTATGAATGTTTCTGTATTTGTATGATATGACGTCCACGTGGAAGCTAAAGAAAGACGGTTATCAATCTCCTTTTATATACAAATCCAGGTTATTCAATCTGCATGTTCCAGCCGCTCGTCCTCGTCCAGCAGGAGTCGCATGTCTTCTCCACGCCGCTGGATTGATATTCCTCTCATCACCGATAATGAAAAGACAGCAGCGGCGCTTTTAATCAAACTCAGAACTACAGAGTCAGAGCAGCAGCTGCATTAACCGTCACCAGACAGATCATACGAGTGAGCGGGATTAGCTCCAAAGCTGCTTTAAGAAATGACATTTTAATGACATGATATTCCCAGATGCTGCCGGTGCGTCCCTGCTGGGAACTAGCATGCATGACATGATCACTTCCCTCCGACTCCACGGATGAAAAGTGCACCGATGAGCCATATAAAAACATTTTTGTTAACTTTTTTCCTCCAACCAAAGTGCTTCCTCCATCCTGGTCCCAGAGCACAGCGCTCCTGAAGGCCTGCTGGAAACCACGCAGCGTATAGAACTGAGATGAGGAGCTCGTCCGTATAATGGATTCTGGATTTCTGCTGATTATTAATCGATGGGAGTTGGGACTCGATGCTAAAGAATGCTATTACGGTTCGTTAACGAGGGAAAACGCAATTCTATTTACACTTTAAAAGGCCCGTTTGCAGATATTGGAGGAGGACTAGTGCAACAAAAAAGTTGCTTAAAATCTTTTTGTGGCTCCAGAAGGAGCCGCCTTAAGTCTGATAAGTGTGTGTGTGTGTGGGGTTTGAAAGAAGTTAGCTTCCCAGACCTCTGCTGCTTGCGCTCATGACGTGCATTCTCTCTACTGGCCAGCAGGGGGCTGAGGAGGGACGGCGACTCATCCGGATGCTAGAAGAAGTGTAAAAAAGTCCCGACTTCTCACGTGAAGCATCGTCAACCTGCTGCTCCTCCACGCACAGTGAGAGCAGAAGTCGGGCGGTTAATTTGTCCGTAATGTCCGTTAATGTGTGTTGGTGGTGGCGGATGATCAGAGTCGCTGTGGCGGCTGTGAAGTGAGGAATTAGTCAGAGTCCTGTTACTGATCTCATTAAGCTTCGTCTAAACAACAAGCCTTCACCATTAGCTTCAATGCCGACCCAGAAACTCAGTAATTAATGACGAAAGTCCAGACTACAGCTTGGTGTGTGTGTGTGTGTGTGTGTGTGTGTGTGTGTGCATGTGTGTGTGTGTGTGCATGTGTGTGTGGGGAGAGGACAAAATCACACATCGTCATTACAATTCATCCCAACTCTCCCTTCCAACGCTGAATTTGAGGACTCATATGGCAGGTTAATCTGTCTGTAAGCCTGGACGAAGCAGTCTGTGTGTGTGTGTGTGTGTGTGTGTGTGTGTGTGTGTGTGTGTGTGTGTGTGTGTGTGTGTGTGTGCGTGCATGTGTGAATCAGAGTGAATCAATGGATTACTGCTCATTCATCCATGTAAAGTCTCAAACACACACATGTGCTTATCCATGTGAGCCAAAATGTATCCTTAGATGTTCTACACACACACACACACACACACACACACACACACACACACACACACACACACACACACAAACACACACACACACGTTATCTCTAATGTCGACTGTAAGAATTCACTCTTTGAAGTCGGCCCTTCAGAAGAGGAAGGAACCTGTGACAGGCTGTTTCGAGGCGTCGGGGTGAATCCAGGTCTTTCTGTCTCGTCGGAGCGAAACGAGATCCGTCCCTGAGTTCTGACTGCCAGGCGGCGGCACGCTTCAGACAGAACCGCCCCAACGAGGGCGACGTGGACCTCATTTGTCATCAGATGGAGAACGCGTCGGGTGTAACCGATCCGCTCCGTCGTTGTTCTAAGACTCGTTGTTTTCTCGCAACCGGTTCCCGTCATCCGGTCACAGGAAGCCGCTGACTCGGCGTTTTTTTTTTTTGTGCGCCTGGCGTCGCGTTACCTCACGTGGAAACGCTTCAAATGACTTCCGAGCAAAGAGGCGTGCAGATTTTAAATCTTTGGCGACTGGTGTCAGATCTTCTGCAACGAGACAGCCATGCCACCTCTGGTTGTATAGAAGTCTATGCTTCATGTGTTAAAGCTGCATTCTCTCTCCTGACCACCAGGGGGCGACTCCTCTGGTTGTATAGAAGTCTACGCTTCATGTGTTAAACCTGCATTCTCTCTTCTGACCACCAGGGGGCGACTCCTTTGGTTGTATAGAAGTCTATGCTTCATGTGTTAAAGCTGCATTCTCTCTCCTGACCACCAGGGGGCGACTCCTCTGGTTGTATAGAAGTGTGTAAAAGCTACATCCACTTCTTATACAGGGTCGTATGTCACATGAGCGCCCTGCAGCCAGTGGGACAGACACACACACACACACACACACACACACACACACACACACACACACACTGAAGGACTCCGTTGGTACCGGCATCACTTTAAAGGTAGCGGTACTTCCAGCCCCGTGAGTTGAACTAATGAGAATAACTGCACACGGCGTTGGACCGGCTCTCCTCTCAGGCGTTCGCCACGTTCCACTCGACTGTACCGACCAAAAGTGACATAAGTGGCGGTGAAGAGCGAAATAAAAAGACAGGAAAGATGGCGGCTTCAGCGTGCACTCGTCATCGGGTGTGGAAGTGGGCCTGAAGTGCAAACTCCACGCTTGAAGCCGCCGCCGCCGCCATCTTTTTTTTGTCCTCGACCCAAACATCTCCGCGGCGCGCAGACATTAACTCGCGGCTCTCGGGCAGATTAGCCGAGACAATTAACTCTAATTACCTGCTCGCGCTCGCGCGCGCAGCGAGCGTTAGCTTTCAATTCCTCACAGCTGGAGCGCGGAGATTAAATCTCACGAGACGAAGCGGCTATTTGTACCAGAAGCAGCGACGGCGTGGGAGGAAAGCACAGGAGATAGAAGAAAAGAAGAGAGGGAAGTGACTGGATTTTTAAAACGAATCGGCCTTCAGCCGTGATCTCCCAGCATGCCTCTGTGAGGAGCTTCACCCGCTTCAAAGGAGCCGAATGACATCACCGGCTTGTTTCGTCTGTGGATCTAACGCAGTGATAAAATGGCGCGTTTCAGCTGCAATCGTCGCTGATTGCGCGTTTGCCACTTCCTGTTTCCGTCTCGGTGATTTAGGGTCCTATTTATAAACAGCTGATTAGCATAACATTGAGCCGCCGCCGCCGCTTTCCTGTGAGTGTGCAGAGACTCTTTTTTTTATGTACTTACCGCTGTTGCTTTCTTAAAATGTGAGAGTTCTGGGTAATTTTCATTTCATGTTTTTGACTTCCTGTCATTTCCTACGCACACAAAAACACACCCGACTTCCTCAGGCATGAGCAGGGGAAGAGAAACCGGGAATAAAAGAGATAAACAACTTGATTGGAGCTTTTCACGCTTGTATATAAGACGTCAGCCACCAGTGAGAGCAGGCTGGGAGAACTGGTTTAGTTACTGGTGAAGGAAACCAAACAGCTGCTGGAGTTCAAGGAGGAAGAGGAAGAACATATAGACACACTTGAGCATTGAGATATAATGTTTTGTGAGTCAGTAAATATTTTTCTTCAATAGTTTACATGCAGATCATTTGTGGACGACATCTTCAGCCGTTTGAAGCGAGACAGGAAGTAGCGTGAGGGCACTTCCTATCGAAGGTTTCTTTGTTTTTTTACTCAGATTTGATGCGTTTTTTACCCCGAGAAGTATCACAATATATCAATATGTAACCCTGAATTAGGGCAAATGTCAAAATGCATGGACTTTTTGGATAATAAACCACCAGTAAAGTGGATTTAATGTGTATAAAGAGCGAGAACAGTCTGGTTGCTTTGCTGTAACGCAGCCTCTAAAACCAGGAAAAGACCAGCATCAGTATCATGAAATCATATAAAATGTTATTGATTTATTGCTGCGTCATGACATGTGTTACATCACCAGATTCTTGCCAATACGCAGCTCCCTGTTGCCTTCGTTGTAGACGATAAGTCAGCGTTAGCTATCGCGACATTAAGGTTATTTTAAACTAAGTTTAATTATTAAAACTGGAATTGGTTCTTTTAATGCGGCATGTGTGAGCCAAAGGACAACTGATTACGAAAGAAGAAGAAGAAGAAGAAGAAGAAGAAGAAGAAGAAGAAGAAGAAGAAGAAGAAGAAGAAGAAGGCGAATGACGCACTTCAGGCCAGAATGATTTAATAATCCAGTCGATCAGGTTTCAGTTCAGAGCAGCAGCTGAAATCATCCTCTAAAGACATCAAGAGAGAAGTCCAGTCATTCATATAGACTTCTATACAACCAGAGGAGTCGCCTCCTGGTGGTCAGGAGAGAGAATGCAGCTTTAACACATGAAGCATAGACTTCTATACAACCAGAGGAGTCGCCCCCTGGTGGTCAGGAGAGAGAATGCAGCTTTAACACATGAAGCCGAGACTTCTATACAACCAGAGGAGTCGCCTCCTGGTGGTCAGGAGAGAGATTGCAGCTTTAACACATGAAGCATAGACTTCTATACAACCAGAGGAGTCGCCCCCTGGTGGTCAGTGGATATAATGCAGGTATATTTATACATTGAACGGAGGTCGGCACCAGGGTAATAACTTCATAACTCATCATACCTGGAACAGCTGTTGAGTTTGACTCATTTCCTCATAAGAGGTGCCGGTCACACAAAACTGTGTGTGTCACATTAGTGTGTCAGTTATTGACACATCTCCATTGTGTCACCGAGGGAATAAAGAGCACAATGAGAGCCGAATGAAAATGTGAATCTCGTGAATAATTCTGACCGAGATGTTCGGTACAAAGCAAAGCGGCACCAGGAAGTCGGCGTCCTCTGTCATTACCGAGTCTGACGGCACCGAAGAGGAGGAATCCATTATGGCGGCGGCAGGAGGGGGATGTTCAACGAACGGCCTCCAAAAAAAGAAAAACATGTGGAGACAGAGAGGACGTCAGGAGGACGGGTGCAGCGAGAGCTGCTCGCTGTCGGCAGCTGCTCCGTGGGGTCGCGATCGCTCTCAGAAAAGATGAAGAAGTGGAGCGGCGCCGCCTGCGCCGTGTCCGACTCCTCTCGCCGCTTGCATCCCTCACAGCTGTGCAGACGCAGCAATGCATTGTGGGCCTGGGGGCTACGACTGGTTTTCAGTTGTTTTGTTGTTTTATTGTGGACACAAAGCGTCATCTCACTCGTTTCCCGGTTGTCTCGAACGCGGCGTCGGTCGAGTCGTTTTCAGCTCGCGTCCCGCGCTTTTTGACCTCTAGCCCCCCCCCCCCCCCCCCCCCCGCCTTCGACGCACCTTTGATCGGACTTCAGTGGAGGCCGTGTGTGTGTGTTCCTTTGTTCTTTTCTCTCCGCACACTGTCCTCCATTGTTTGTCCCGGTGAGTCAACCGGTGGATCTCCACGTCTACTCGCTGGGAACGATCCAACACACAGTCATCTAATATGATGGGAAGAAAACCCAACGAGGAGGAGATCACAGGTGGAGCCTTGTTACTCTGTACAATACACACACTGTCCCACAGAGTGTGTGTGTGTGTGTGTTTATTTTTTATTTGATAAAGCACCTTGGCAGGACTGCTCTTGATAAAGTTATTGTACTGAATTACACTGACAGAGACAGAAAGTCAGGGTGTGTCTCCCTCTAGCACCCTGTGTTTGTGTGTGTGTGTGTGTGTGTGTGTGTGTGTGTGTGTGTGTGTGTGTTGTATCAATATCAACACACATCGCCAATGCGTCATCGGTGTCCTAAACGGATCAAAACTTATTTTAACAGTATTTTTCCACGCTTCTGTCGCTCTATCCATCATACAAACACGAACGAACGCACACACACATACACACACACACACACACACACACACAATAAAGCCTGGAGTTCGGCGATTTGGCCGTCGTCATGTTGGATTACAGAAGTCTCCATATTGTTTTTTTTGCAACCGCTGATCAGAAGTGTCCACATTTGGACTGAGGAGCGACGTAGAGACGCCGTCTCCGTCTCTGGTACAATCAGAGAACTTTCAATCACCTCGTAGCCCCGCCCCTAAAGCGTCCCCTGCTTTATGGTCTGTTTGACTCTAACAGATCATAATGTACTAAATGAACATCATGCTGTATAGAAGAAGACTAGAAACTAGAGACATAAACTCATGTTTACAATGTTTACTGAGGGAATACATCAAGAGAGGAGTAGAGTCACTTATATAGACTTCTATACAACCAGAGGAGTAAAGTCATTTATATAGACTTCTATACAACCAGAGGAGTAAAGTCACTTATATAGACTTCTATACAACCAGAGAAGTAAAGTCACTTATATAGACTTCTACACAACCTAGAGGAGTAAAGTCATTTATATAGACTTCTATACAACCAGAGGGGTCGCCAATTGGTGGTCAGGAGAGAGAATGCAGCTTTAGTCCATGAAGCATAGACTTCTATACAACCAGAGTAGTTGTGCCCTAGTCGCGACACAGGAACACTTGTAAATCTTCCCACAATGCAACGGTGACACCTTTCTGACCAACTGACAAAACAAAAACAACCAAAATATTGAATTCATAACGACGCGTGACGAAGAGAAGCTGCTGTCGGACGATAAGTGACTTTTTAAAATGATGAAATCGTTCATCAGAGTCGCTGCTGATGAACGCTCTGCCGTCCGGACTGATTGATTAATCTGCTAATTGTTGCAGCAATTACACCCCCCAAAAAAAACATTTATTAAAAAATCAAACATGATCTGGTGTCATCTTCTAATCAGTTATCTGCATTTCTTCGTCGCTGCAGAAGACACATTTTTGGGGGGATTTTTTTTTTGGGATTCAGCAGTTTGGAGGACTTGATTCACAAGGAGATTAATGAATGATGCCAGCTGCAGTGTGTGTGCAGCCAAATGTGCTCCGGATAAGTGTCACACACACACACACACAAACACACACACAAACACAAACACGCAGACATACACGATTATTGTTTCATGCATACACACTTTATATCAGCTACTGACCATTTTCAGATCAGTTGAATCAGAAATGTCCTCAGCTGCGTTTGATCTAAAAGCATCAGTGTATGACACACACACACACACACACACACACACACACACACACACACACACACACACACAGGCAGGCAGCTTGGCTCTCCACAGTGAATCGTCATTTAGTCGCACATCAGACTGATCTGATGCCTCCATGATTTCCTCTTTCTTTTGTAGGGAGCATCAGACACAACACACACACACACACACACACACACACACACACACGCACACGCACACGCACACGCACACACACGCTGAAAAATGCATTTTGAACATCAAACAGCGTCACACATGAGAGCATTTAGCGTGATTTCTGTAGCTGGTTGACCGTGTGCTTCCCATACAGCAGCAGGACACACGCGCACGCACACGCGCGTGCGCGCACGCACACACACCAGACTCCCAGTGGTTTTTCTGCACATTTCTGCTGGTGCTGCTCACTCGGCTCACACGTCTCGTCTCTCCGGGTGACACTCAGCCGGACTCTTGTGTAGCATTGTGTGTGGTGTGTGTGTGTGTGTGTGTGTGCGTTGTGTGTTTGGTTGCAGCCGCTCGTGCGTCCTACCTGTTTTGTAGAAGGCATCAGTGTCGGGGTCGCTGGGCGCCTCCTCGGCCGCCTCTGCAGGGTTCATGTCGGTATCCGGTTCGATACAATCCAGCGAGCAGGAGCCCGGATGAAGCCCTGCGGTCCGGTCCGGGGGGGTAAGATCCTCGCGTCTGTGTTTATTGTGTGTTATTCCTCACATGTCCTCCGGTAGCCTCTCCCTCTCTCTCTCTCTCTCTCTCTCTCTCTCTCTCTCTCTCTCTCTCTCTCTCTCTCCCTCCATCCCCCCCTCGCGCCGGGCTGCTTTCTCTCCGTCGCCCTCCCGGTTGTTTGCTGTTGCAGGCTGGCTCCGTCTCCCTCTATTGTTCCCGGTCCAACCTCCCTCTCTGCTGCTGTCCGCCAGGGTCTCTCTACCTCCCTCCCTCTCTCCCCCCGTACCTCCCCTCCCTCTGGCTCTCTCTCTCTCTCTCTCTCTCTCTCTCTCTCTCTCTCTCTCTCTCTCTCTCTCTCTCTCTCTCGATTCAAGTCATTGACCTTTATTGGCAGAAAAAAACCGTTGTTGTTGTTAAAGGTTATAAATTATTGTGAAACACAAATAACAATGTCTGTATATAAAATTGCATATATAATATTATATAAATATTTATGTTTTAATTATTATTATTATATATATATATATATATAAATTAAATATTGTATTTATTTAATTATGTTTCTTTTTCTTTTTAATTATTTATTATAATTATTTTTGTTTTGGATCTTTATTTATTTTATTTTTATTATTGATCATTTTTAATCTTTATTTATTTCATTTTTTAGATTATTGATTTTTTTAATCTTTAATTTTTGATTTTCACTATTATTTATTTTATTTATCTACTTCGTATTTCTTTTTTAATTATTATTATTAATATTATTTTTTTAAATTTCATTTATTTTATTTCTATTGTTAAAATAATACAATTAAATAAAGTACTTTATTCATTTATTGACATGTTTTCCTGAAGGTGCCCAGATAATGAGGGTTCGTCCTCTGGGGAGCGTCCCATCGTTCCCTAAAAGGTTTCTGTCTTTGTTCACGTGTGTGTGTGTGTGTGTGTGTGTGTGTGTGTGTGTGTGTGTGTGTGTGTGTGTGTGCATCCTGTGTTTGTTGCCTACATTATAATAATAACAAGGGCTGGGTTTCTCCATACCAACATATAGCATGACATAGCATATTGTCTGGTCATTTAATACATTAACAGCACATATTAGACAACCACACGGTTTTATATCGTCCTACACATGAAAGATATATATAATAAGTATTTTCTCACATAATTAAGAACTTCAGTGCAAAATAGCTTGTTTTCTGGAGAAATCTTAGTGAACATGTGTCTATGAATTATCACCCAGCTGTACAAATATCTTTGTTGGAAGTTCTTGTGTTATGTAAACTGGCTGTGACGGTGGTTTGATTGGAGTCTCTCCTGTTTTGGTCCACGAACGTCCAACGTGTACCTGAAGGCACCTGGAAGAGGCTTTACATCCATAATGTAATGCAACTACTACTATTACTACTACTAAAATAAATAAAATCTAATTTAACTGATAAAATGGTGAAGTAATGGTGCACTTCTACCAGACCATGATGGTGCACTTCTCCACGGTCATTGTTGAGTCCATCCTCTGCTCCTCCATCAGCGTCTGGTACTCTGCAGCCACTGCCAAGGAAACATACTTGTTTGCATGTTTACTATATATTAATATTCTGAATCATACTATTGCACCATTGTGTTTATTGTTGTGCATGTGTAACGTACTTGGCAATAAAGGGACAAACTTAAAAACAATGACTACCTGCAAACAAATCTGCAACTTTGTACGTCTTCTGAGTTAATTACTTTGCTTTTTGCGTTTCATGCTCAACGCTCATGAAGCCTCCACCTCCAATAAACCAGCCTCATGCTTCCTGCCGAGCAACGAAGGAGTCAATGAAGACCAACACAGAGCCACTTGCATCATTTGTGAGGTGTCTGCAAACAAAACAACAAGCCGTTAATGTTACCTAAGCAACGTTTTTATTGGAGAATATAATGTACATGATATAAATATGACATCATTTGGGACAAGTTGTGGGGGGGGGCTTGGTCCTTTAATGTCCTCTCCCTCTGGTGTACCTGCCGGTGTGAGCCTCTCCTCCTCTCCCTGAACACATCACCTCATCAGCATGGAGGCCTCCTGAAAACGAGCCGTGTATCGGTGTGCTGCTGCCCCCTAGTGGGAAGCTCTGCTCATGTCAGCACGCCGACGGTTTGACAAGCGATCTCTGAGATGTGCCTCCTAGACGAACCACTGAACTACGACACCAAACTAATCTGCTGCCCGACAATGCTAAGTGGTATCTGAGTGTGTAGTGTGTGTTGATGTTGTCTCAGTTATCACTCTGGCATTGATGCTGATGCATGAACACCTGGAGGAGACAGAAAGCGCTGTCTCCCTCACCAGCAGCCACAAGGTTGAAACAGCGCCACCAGCTCAATGGCACTTCGTTGTGGCTGAAACAGGTACTGCAGTCAAATTTTGAAACAGCGCCACCAGCTCAATGGCACTTCGTTGTGGCTGAAACAGGTACTGCAGCCACAATGTTAAAACAGCGCCATCAGCTCAATGGCAGTTTGATGTGGCTGAAACAGGTACTGCAGCGTACGACAGCGGTGCGCTCCAGCGGAGACACCCACCGAAGGCTTATATTTTTTTGCTAATTAATTGTGACTGCAACAAGCAATTCAACATCCGCTATAACTGATGCTGGGGTGAGTCTGGTGGCAAAAAGATTGGGGTCAAATTAATTCTCTTTTTTTTCTTTGAAGCTACGTTGCACAATCTTAAAAGAAGAAGCTTCCTCTGATCGGCTGAATCTTTTAGTAGGACTCCCTTTTGTTTTTTTGGGCCGTCGGTGAGTTGACTTTGCATACATTTCACAATATCCGAATGTCCACAGGCCCTCACATGCAGACAGAGGACCACATAGCACACGAACAGAGTCATCTTGGTTTACTGTCGTCTGCTGTTATTTTTGGCCCAGAACCAGCCGTGCGTTCAGAGATTAAAGAAGGAGAACAAGTCGGGAGACGATGACCTCATGGCGTACTTGTGCACAGGGCCTTTCAGGACGTTCAGAAAGCCGGTGCAGTGCCCAAAGTGAACCAGTGAGGGAGACTCAGACCACCGGTTCAGTCTACATTACATTCACAAGGTTTCCAGTTCAATTATTTAAAGCAACGACAAGAAACTTTCATTCTGTGTTGATTTTGTTGGTCACTGTGAACTGAAGGGTAGTGCTCGTCGTCCTGGTCCATAGTGGACTGGACCAGGACGACAAGGAGGTCTATAGAGGACCAGGACTACACTGAGACTACAGAGGACCAGGACAACACTGAGACTATAGAGGACCAGGACTACACTGAGACTACAGAGGACCAGGACTACACTGAGACTACAGAGGACCAGGACTACACTGAGACTACAGAGGACCAGGACTACACTGAGACTATAGAGGACCAGGACTACACTGAGACTGGTTCAAGTTCCTCACTGAAACCCTAAGTCACTATAATTAAAGTACAATTATATTAAATTAGTCAAATATGGTATCATTTAATATAAAAATAATAATATTGTTTCTTATAATCAGAAGAGGATCATGTGTCCTCGGCCCAATGTTTGGAATGCTGGATCAGGCCTTTGTGCGCACACACACACACACACACACACACACACACACACACACACACACACACACACACACACACACACACACACACAGGTGTTTTCACTTAGCGACCTCTGGAGCTGGAGCTTGGTTGACATCTTCAATCTTCGCTCTCCGGTTAGTCGCGTCGCACCTGTTTTCGTGAGCTCATGCGGTTCCCGGCAAAGCTCCGCCCCCTTCATCATGTGACCGCAGCAGAGGGGCTGCTGGGTAAGTGGAAACACCTGCCAGGGTCTGCAGGGGTTTCAACACGCCGACGGTGCAGCACCGGGCCAACGTTAACAAGACGAGGCCACTTATTTATGAAGTGAATCAGAAGGAAAGAAGTCAAAGAAAAACATCAGAAGAGTGCAAACGAAAACAAATCATAAAAGAACACCATGAAATTATTTATTTATATATTTGAATTTAAATGTCTGAAAAAGGTTGAAACTAATGTTTAAAAAAAGGAGAAGAAGAAGAACAGGAAGAAGAAGATGAAGAAGAGGAAGATGAAGAAAGAAGAGGAAGAGGAAGAAAGAAGAGGAAGAAGAAGAAGACAAAGATGAAGAAAGAAGAGGAAGAAGAAGAGGAAGATGAAGAAAGAAGATGAAGAAAGAAGAGGAAGATGAAGAAAGAAGAGGAAGGAGATGAAGATGATGAAGAAAGAGGAAGGAAGAAGAGGAAGAAGAAGAAAGAAGAGGAACAAAAAGAGGAAGAAGAAGATGAAGAAAGAAGAGGAAGATGAAGAAAGAAGAGGAAGAAAAAGAGGAAGAAGAAGAAGAAGAAGAAGAAAAAGAGGAAGAAGAAGAAGAAGAAGAAGAAGAATACAAGAAGACTTTCCTGAGGTCAAAAGGTCACCTCTCTCTCTCTCACAGCGTTGGTTTTAAACTGAGTGCAGGATGTTTAGATGTTTGTGCGTTCAGGATGTTTCTCTCCGGCAGCTTTTCTTCCTCGTGTGACGTCGGTGAAAACCGCAGCGCGGCCTCGACGAGGCCGAGAGCGAGACGCCGACGCAGCGGCCCGATGAGTCACTCCTCCCTCTGCAGTCGAGGCTCTAACGCTGGCCAGTTATTATCTAAATATGTCTGCAGTCAAGCTCTGGTCTGAGACAATGCACCTCGTTAGGACCCATTGTTCTCTTTTCAGACGAGATGAAGAACATAAACAAGGAGACCTCCACCTGGACGTGTGCCGCTCCACCCACACTGCCTCTGTGTCTGTTACTGGTTCACCTGGAACAATAATGCCACTTCGCCACGGCCGAGAATCACACCTGATGGAGGGTTTATAGCTAGTGACAGCGCTCGCTCATCACCTGCTCCCTCTGCAGGAGGCCTCATTGGCAGGTTGTTCTCTCCCAGTGTTTGTTTCGTCAGTGAGACGAGTTCAGGACGACGCGAAACAAGGAATAAACAAAATGGATTCCTCCGAGATGGTGTTTTGGTGACCTTTGACTGAGCCGTTTATACATCTTCACGGAGACGGACGCCATGTTTCTCCAGTACGCGAGAGTGTCCGCGACCTTTTTGAAAAGTAAAATATTACTTTTCACACAGTTACACTCCCAGACGTCTTATTATTACTCACGCGTTGATGTAAAATCTGGGTTTTATTGTTGTAGTTGGTTGAGCTCATTTTGAATTATTTTAATGATTAGTTTATGGATTAATCTGCTGATTATTTTGTCCATTAAAGGAATATTTCCCCCTTAAATGACTATTTTGTATATCATAGCTTTTAGAGAAACCTTAAGAGAAAACAGTCCAACGTCCTCGCTATACTTCAAAATGTCTTTTATTTCCATGAGAAAAAACGTTTTCTCAAGAATTTACGTAAAAATGGGACGAATATGTGATATTAAAGTGCTTATTTTAAGAGTGAAGTATTTCTTTAGTCAATGGATTGTTAAAAAATATGAATCATCTGAAAATAGTGAAATAATGCCATCACAATTACCCACAGTGCAAAGCGACACGTCACAATGCTTGTCAAATAAAAAAAAGCAGCAAATGCTTATCCATGAAAAATGTCCTCAGAGTTAATGTGGTAATGATTTATTGATGTTAAAACACTTCACATAGCGCATTAGCTATTAGCACGTTAGCCGGGTAGCCGTTCGCTGCCCAGAGTGAATAGAAAACCAGATAGCTCTCGCAGAGCGAGACGCATGAGTCGTCATTTTATACGCTGGCGAGATGTTTGTGTGTTTTTTTTCTCACTTTTGTGATCGAAGAACTCCTTTTATTTCCAAAAAAAGGACGAAAAAATAATAATACATTTGAAACAAGCAGTCAAAGAACAAAACCCCTCCTTTCCCCGCCCAACAACACCTCCCGTTGTCCCGTTAGCATGTTGAAGCTACCGCGGCTAACCCAGAGACAGAAATGAAAACTCTCCGACATCGTTCAGCCCCATTTCACAAGTTCTCCGCATGTATGGCACCATTTCTCAGGTTGTCATAGAGTCCAGTGTTTTGTGGTGAGAGTACTATTTACAATTAAAAAAAAACAAACAAAATAAAACAATAAAACAAATCAACGAAGGAGAACGATAAGTTTGTGTTTTTAAAAATAGTGCTCGAAACGGGTGACTTGACGTAAAACTATGTACATACCTGTATTTGTCAAAAGCCGGTTTGCTTTTATACACACATCTTTTTCTCTTTTTTTTTTCTTCTTTCACATTGTTAATAAGTCACATCAATCATATTAAATATAGCAAACGTTTCTCCGCCCCGTAGCAAAAAGAGATGGGGGGAAAGAAACGAGTCGAAACTCGGATGACATGTAACCACGCGTGTATCACATTTCAACATAAAAACATAGAACAGTAATATTAATACCAAGAGTAATGACATTATTTGAACAATTAAAATTGAAAATCTCTTTTCAGCATCTCTTCGCCTTGAAATAATTCTCCTCTGCGTCACTTTCCAGTCGTTTCGCTATTTACAAGAAACATTCAGATCTGTGTCCGTCCAGTCTTTTGAACATTTTTTTAAAACTCACATTTGGTTGTTTTCTTTCTCAGTGTTTTCCATTCTGTAACTGCTGCTTAGACCTGAAGTCACTGACCTAACATATATATATATATATATATATATATATATATATATATATATATATATATATATAGTATGGTCATGCATGTGACAGATGGGAAGGTTGATATAAGTTCTTCTACACGTGTGTTTGTGGCGACCTTTCGCTTCCTCGCGTCTGCAAAGATGTCCGACTTTACCTTTTTCAAAATAAAACAAATTAAAACAAAACAAAACAGGGATTGCTAAGAGTTAGCGATGAAGCATGACATCTTCTTTTCTTCTTCTTGTTTATTTCAGAACAATCAAGAACGCTTGTGTACCTGCTGCGGGAATAAATACAGAAAACAACAAAGACGAGTCAATCCAGAGGTCCGAGGTCATCGACGACAAAATAATAACCGTACTTCAAGTGGAGGAAAGATTTAAAACAATAAAACGATGACGCTGACGACTGTACGGAAGTGTTTGTGCTCGTGAGGACATTAACCCGTCACCTGAAATGTGCCTCCAAAAAATACGAATAAAGAGAAACGCTGAACGGGTCTACGTCGCGTCGGCAGCTTCAGAGATCACCCGGATGTTACCCATAATCCTCAGCGGCTGCTTGAAATAAAGTGCAGGATCTTTCTAGCCATAATTTCCATATTCTATACTTAAAATAATAATAACGTGTGGATTAATCTCGTTGTTGAAGAGCTCAACAAAAGGAAGAAAATGAAAGATTACATTCTTGTGACACGACGGAAAAACTTGTGAGTGATGCGTGAAAGTCACGTTGCTTATGTGTGTGTGTGTGTGTGTGTGTGTGTGTTTGTGAGTTTTGATGGTGCGTTCAAATACAAAGCCAACCCGCCCAAAATCCGAAAAACCTGATGGAGGTAAAAAAGGAAGATGCAAAATAAAGTCACAACGATAAAACTGCGTTGGATGCTTTCTCAGATATTCTGTCGGTAATATTCCTCGGTACATTCACGACGTGGAGATGGACGAACTCGTCGAGCGTCTCGTCCAAAACTCAAAATAAATCCGATTCAGTTCCATACGGGGCGAAGAAAGTCGAAAAAAAATTAAAAATGCTACAAACAATAATCAATTTTCCCCCGTTGATCGACTGTCAATCTACTCATAAAGTGGAATTCAGCAACTTGTATTCACCCTCTTCTATTAAAGTGATATTTTCCCTCCAATAACACACAATGTTAACCCGTCATGTATGAATATTTCAGGACACGTTATCTCCTGTTTTCACTGCGTACAAAATATAACAAACAAAAAACAAAACCCCACCTGACACGACAGATCCATGTGTGTGACACTACCGTCCAAAAGGTTTGGGGTCACACAGACACATTTTCTGGTGTAGAATATCCTTAATTTCATGGAATATCCTTCATTTCATAGAATATCCTTCATTTCATAGAACAAGAACAGACTGGAGCGTTTCGAATGAAAGTTTCTCTTTTTCTGGACATTTTGAGAGTTTAATGAACCCACAAATGTGAAGCTCCAGTTCCTCAACTAGCTCAAAGGAAGAACAGTTTTATAGCTTTTATAGCTTTTCAAGGGTTTGCTAGGAGTTTCAAGGGGTTTTTAATGGTTCTTAAGGGAGTTCCAATGATTTTCTAGGGGTTTTCAATGGTTTTCAATGATTTTCAAGGGGTTTTAATGGTTTTCTAGGGTGTTCAGGGGTTTTCAAGGGTTTTCTCATCATCCATCAGTCTTCTAAGGCGATGATCAAACACAATGTACCGTCAGAATACAGGAGTGATGTCTTTTACCACATTAACAATGTAAAGAGTGTATTTATGATTAATTTAATGTTATCTTCATTGAAAAAAAACAGCGCTTTTCTTTGAAAACTAAAGATATTTCTAAGTGACCCCAAACCTTTGAACGGTGGTGTACGTTTGATTTGTTTTGCTTCTAAACTCTAAATTTCTGCAAACCGCAGATAACGTGAAACTTCACCTTTAAAAACTCTGCATTACTTCAAAGAAACTGAGCTCTCGACTGCATTATTGTAAACAAAGGACTCGTTATGATAATATGACTTGAAACACAACACACACACACATACACACACACACACACACGCACGCACGCACGCACGCACGCACACGCAAAGAAAATGACAAATTGGAAAACAAAATAAAGAAACGCAAATGTCTTCAGCGTTGTCTGCGGTGTGGTCTGGGTGGATAAGGCTGGGCCAGTCGCTGTGTTCCTGCTGGTCAGAGGTAGAAGCCGGTGGCCGGCGGGTCGGGGAGGCCGGACAGGCTGTCGGGGACGGGCAGGATCTGGACAGCGGGGGGCGCTGCTCCGTTTCTGTTGGGCAGCGCACGGCCTCCTGGGTAAGCGCCGCTCAGCAGGCAGCCGTTCTCCATCTGCACGAGGAAGAGGAAGTCATGAAATGCGGGACGGGGAAGGAGGAAGAGGACGCAGACCCTGGACACCCAGCTGGCAGCTCACAGTGTGTGTGGCTCGTTAGGGTCAATGTCGGTTGCACTAAATATCATAACCATGGAAAGGAGGTGTGGTAACACTGCAAGAAAGAAACTTCCACTTCTCAATAGTCTGGCAGCATTTTTTAGATCTGTAAAATCTTTATAAACTATATATATATATGATTTTTTTGTGTTAATAGTTTACGGAGATGTTTCGGCTCCACAACAAAACCACATGTTTACAGGATAAATGAGCCAAAGCAACCAAAAAATGACAAATTTTGGATTGTTATAGAACACATATGACAAAACCACAACATATTAAAGTGTATTTTTTTAAAGTGGTATTATTTTTGGATACATCTGAGTCCTCGTGCCGTTGTTCCTCTCATTCTGTGCCGCAAACACTTTCAGCCTCTGCAGCAAATAAAATAAAACCACAACCACGGCGCAGCGCTCTCCATCGTCTGCAGGTCACAGCGCGTCGCGTGTTTTTAACCTCTGAATATTGAGCAGCGACCCAGAACCAACAAAACAAACAAGACACAGATGAAGAAAAGAAAGACTGCGGCGCTGTCCTCTCTTCTCCTCAGCTCTCACAGCAGTATGTGTATTATTATATTCATACACATATTTTATGAGATGAAAGAGATGTTCTGTACAGACAATGTTACCCACTAATTCTAATCAACGACTCAAGATGAATAAAAAAACACAAATAAATCACTAAATTGTTGCGATCTCGCAAAAAAATATAGTTTTAAAGATTTTTTTCTAATACTTTAATGAGTAATTATACCAGTACTTGTCCAAGTCTTACAAAGTCTCACTGGAGATTAGGACGCACAGACATAACGTCTTCCTTACAAATACATTTACCTGAAAACACTGAAGATTGAACTCTTCTGATATCAAATCAATGAAGTCTCATGATATGTGTGTATTAGTGTGTACACAGCAGATGTACTTGAGACACCATGTTGTGCCCTGCAGGAGGTGCAGTTGAGGCCCAGCATTGAAAGGAAAAACCAAAATCATGAGAAAAATCATTTCATGAGAAGTTGCCGATAGTTTTTGGGGAAATGATCAACCAAAGTTGATGAGTTTCGTTGACTGGGATCATAAAATGCAAGAATCAAAAGTGCAAAAGAACATCTCGCCTAAAAGTCAAGATGGCGGCCGCAGCATCTGACACGGTGATTCAAATTATTGTTAACCGTCTAAAAGCCCCAAATTATAAATAAACAGCACCGGAAAAGTCGGGTTGTAAGCCGCTATCACCTTCAATGGTCGTCCCCGCTAGCTCACCGCTGTAGCCAGCAAGCGCTGCTGCTAACACCCTGCTAGCTCCTCGCTGTAGCCAGCAAGCGCTGCTGCTAACACCCTGCTAGCTCCTCGCTGTAGCCATCTAGCACTGCTGCTAGCTCTCCGCTAACTCCTAGTTAACCACGGAAGGTAGCAGGACTAGCCCAGCTCGACGCCAGATTCGGGCAGCGGGGACGTGAACAGTAGCGGCAACGGAGTGCTAGCAGCAAAGCTAGCTGTCAATTGTGGGGAGCTAGCAGCAGCTTTAGCTGGCTACAGCGGGGACAACCACTGAAGGTAGTAGCGGCTTATAACCCAACTTTTACGGTTTTGTATTATCGTTCCATCAATGAATCAACTGATTGTTGAAGCTTGGGACCAAAGTATTGGACCGACCCTAAGAGCACCGGTACTATTGTGGCTAAATACAAACAGTGCTACTCACGGCATGGTGAAAAATTATGTAAAATAATTTGAAAAGTCGTGAGAACCGATCCCCCAACCGAATGGCTCCTTTTGTGGCACAGTGCCAAAAAGCCAAAAGGATACCATTGAAGTTATTACTGTGTTACACACACACGCACCACTGTCCAAACCTTTACAACGCGTCTGCCTTTCAGCATCCTCACCTTATTGGGAGCGGGCTCGTGAGGGATCTCAGAGGCCAGCATGCCGTAGTGGTCCAACTGCCGGCAGGGCTTGCCCACCCCGAGGATCTGCTCCAGGGAGGCGCTGGGCGGAGGGCACTGCGACAGGCTGGAGATGACCTGCGCCAAAGGGACCGGGATCGGCTCCGGCTGCAGTTTGTGGTTCGCGCCCTGGAAGGACGACACCGCGGACTCGGCGGCGCCGCGCTGTCGCCCGTTCCTCCCGAACAAACCGCCCGCGCTCACGGCGTAATCCGCATCGTCAATGTCGGGCATGCCGTAATCCACGCAAGAGTCCGGCGAGGGGTTCTTCGGGGGTTTCCGGCCGTTCTCGAGCAGGCGACCCTGAGCGAATCCGTAGTCCTGCCACGGGGATTTTCCCACCGCGTGCTCCTCGCTGGAGACGCCGTGTAGTCCGTTGAGGTTTGCGACCTTTTGATCGGCGCGGCACTGCTGCGGGAGGTGGTTCTCCGCCCTGTGCTGCTGCTGCCGCTGCTGAAGGTAGCGCTGGTGCGTTTGCTGCTGATGATGCTCCCCGTCCAGCTCGGAGGCCTTGCCGTTGAAGACAGTCTGTTGCGTTTTGTAGTGTTCCAGTTGGATCCCTGCCTCGATGAGAACGTCTTGGGCAACCCATTGTCCGTTGGCGATCGATTGATTTTGGCAGCCCAACAGCTCTCCGTTAGCTACGACGCCGGCCAAATGGTTGCTCTGGTGGTTCCAGTCGTGCACCGCTTTATCCGGCCGCATGTTGAGGTGCTGCTGCATCTGCTGGGACAGCTGGAGGATGGGCGTGTGGCCCACCAGGGTAGGCTTGTGGTGAGGAAATTGTATTTGCGCGTCAGCGCCAGAAGAGGCGTTACTTTCGGGTAGCGGCGCCCCGGTCGCGGTGGTCTCCGAGGCCGAGCCGAGAGGCACCGGCCCCCGGCACTCGGCGGGCTCCGTCTTCCCCTCGATGGAGTCGTAGATGTACGAGAGGATCTCGTCGTTGGTGAGAAGGTCGTCCAAGGTGGGCACGCGCTCGGGGTCCATCTCCACCCTGATCATCCGCTCGTCCAGCAGCAGCAGCTCCAGGTCCTCGGCGCTCAGCCCCAGGCCTTCCAGGGCTCCGAACAGATCGCCGTTCGAACATCCACCATCCTCCGAATCCACGACACCGTGGCCCTCCAGGGACAGCGAGTCCAGAGTGGCCAGCAGCGGGTCGAAGCTGTTGCCCTGCTCCGAGAGGCCCGGGCCTAGCGCGCCGACGCTCGGCTCGTCCCAGCTCCTGTGCAAGCCGGAGGAGGGTTCAGAGTCCGAGAAGCCCATTTGCTCCCCAAAGAAGCTGTGGAACGACATTTTGGGCTCCGTGGCGGGCTGGCAAACGTACACCGACTCGTCCTGACTCATGAGTGCCCCGAGAAGAGAGCCAGGGTCCAGGCCGTCCCTCACCAGCCTTTCTGTCCGGCTCTTCTTTGATTTACTGCCATTCTTATCATGGCCTCCGTCTCTAAAGGCTGCTAGCGGGTGGTTGGACTGGTAGAGCAGGGCCTCGCCCGTCGCGTAGGTAAAGGGTAGATGCATGGAGCGCTTACACAAGTGTTCTCCTCCCTCTTCATCCCTAAGGAGACAGAAAAACATGATTATTGTCTGGAGGCAATTCATTTATTTGGGGGTTGCTTACTCCGTTTCTTCGGTTGGTTCACAACAAAACAGAAAGCGACAGTAACACATACAGGAGGGGCCTCTGGGTGGCGATGATGTAGTCCGGCTTGCCGTTCTTGTACACCAGCCTGGCGTTGGACTGGACCCATTTCCAGAGATTCTCCTTGGTGAGGAGCCTGAACACCGTCAGCCCGCTCTCTCCGGTCTTCATCACTGCAGGTATGGGATGCAAACACACTTATTATGACAAAATGAAGATAAAAAAGTATAAAATATACAAAAAAAAAATTTTAAAAATGTTTTCGTCGTTGCTGCTTTCACGACCCGACTGATGGACTGACATCCTCTGGTGACTTATCAGGTATCAGGAACATATTCAGTGATATGCATTTTGTGCATTTACTGATGAAAACGTTCTACTTGGAGCACGAGCACCTTAAAGAAAGTCCGGGTTCCTAAACCTCAGTGTTCCATATGACCATATTTGGACATTGTAGCAATGTTGTAGCAATGCAAAGTGTATAAAGATACAATGAGCGATACTATTATCACATTGTATCATATTTATCATAGTAATACTATTATCACATTGTATCATATTTATCATAGCGATACTAGTATCACATTGTATCATATTTATCATAGCGATACTAGTATCACATTGTATCATATTTATCATAGCGATACTATTATCATATTTTTGTGCAATACTGTTATTTTGTGCCACATTTTTTTCACCCTAGATTTATTGTAATTCTGTGTTAGGAGAACCGAGCAAAATGCTCTTTTCATTGTATAGAACGACTGTTATCTGTGCATCTGACAGTAAAAGCATCTTGAATCTCGTCGAGGTCCTCTGAGCAGAACTTCTCCTCGCTTTAACGTCTTGATTAATCCTCGACTGACGGTCGCACCGCCGCTGACCTCTGAGGGGTTTTGTGCGCCGCGGCGTGGATCATCTCCCATGCGTCGCTCGGTGCCGGTGGATTTGCTCGGCCCTATCCTCTGCTCTGGCCGCTCGGCAGTTTTTGCTCAATCTGCTCCGTAATCCAGCGGGATTACTAGCGAAAAGCTGTCTGAACTCTCTGACCATGCAGATCGGAGCGGTCCTCCTCAAACATCATCAACCAACGCGACATTTGTTTCTTGTCACACCCACAAAACACAAAAGCTTTTAAATTATTTCACAAAGAGATATTATCAAGATTAATTAATAGTTTTGCAGAATTTCCTTCATTGAGTTTCTTGCAATATTTGGTCTCGTTTCATAAAGTATTTGATTCATTCATGCATGCATGTTTTCAATAACACATGCATAAAACTAAACTGTGATTTATTAAATGTATATTCTTTCTATTTAAGATAATATACATAGTGACGTGTAAATGTTATTACAGATGCTCAGAAACCTCCGCTCCTCTCGTTATTCATAGATTAGATCTGTTGCATTTCTTTCTAAGTGAGTCAGCAGAACAGAGGTTTTTGGAAACACTGGAATAAAGTGGCCTCGTATGGGATTAATCAGAGCGAGCGTGTTGACCTTTTGGAACAAGTCGCTCCTCATCCCTCACCTGCAGCTGTCGACTCCGATCAAAGTATTTAGAGAAAATGTCTTTCTGTACTTTGTTCAGTAACTGAGAGGAACTACGTGGATCTTTTGTTCGCTGTCCTACTTTCATACGACGGATTGTCCTTTCAGTTTATTCGTGTTAGATTATTTTTATTGCCTTATTTAAACGCTCCTGGAATCAGAAGACAGACGGTCGGCGTGCGACACAACTCACTTCGGACGTGGTTCTCCGCGCAGTACAACATGTCGGCCGCGTGGATGAACTGATAGCCGGTTCCTCGTACCCGCAGTTCGGCCTCCGTGTAGCCCAGAACGATCTTCCCCCTGCGCACAAAGAAACACAACATCAGTCGTGGTGCAAGAGACCGACAACCAAACCAATAATTCCTGCTGTGGTGGTTTCATCATATTTATTGATTTTACATAGTTTCTTAAATTCACTTTTAAAGGCTCTTGCATATAAGATATATACCATGTGTTGCATCTAAAATTGGCCCTAAAGCTTAAAAATTGAAGCTTGATTTTGGAAATGCTTCATATTTCTTGTGAAAACTTTCCTCATGTGTACAAACAGTTTTGGTGATGGAAATTGGTTTACAAAAGGTCTTATGTTCACAAAAGCAGTGGAATATATAAATAAAATGGTAGATATATGTAAATAAAATGCTGTATTATCGTCTTATTTCTGCGTTGTGGGTTTCGTAAGTGTTCAAACCTACAAGACACTGGAGGCTAAATGCGTGCATGTGTTTTAGATGTGGAAGAGGAGGCCTTACTTTGCATCACAGGCCAGAGGCGTGAAGTCCAGTTTGTGTTTGGTCCTGAAGATCATGTTCTTGGTCCGAATCTCCAGGATGGACGGCGGCTGCAGAGGAGTCGCGATGGCGAACAGGGCGAGCTGAGGCGGCGCCTTCCCGCCGTTTTCCTGCCGCTGGTTCTGTCCGTGCAGGAACTTCAGCCGGCCCTGGATGTTCAGAGCCTGTGGGGGAGGAAGTGTGTCTCAAATGTTGTTGGTTGACATGTGAGGGGCTTTTACAAAGGCATTAACGCGTCCACATGGCATCAAAGTACCGTAAAACTCAGGTTACAAGCCGCTACTACGCTGCTGCTAGCTCCCTGACAACCACCGAAGGTAGCGGGACCATCCCCGGCTAGACACCTGACACGCGAGCAGCACTAGCTTGCAGCAGCGAGGAGCTAGCAGCAGCAGCGGGAAGCTAGCAGCAGCAGGGAGCTACCAGCAGCGCTAGCTTGCTACAGCGGGGACACGCACCGAAGGTAGTAGCGGCTTGTAACCCGACTTTTACTGGAAATGTGTTTTAGTGAGATCCAGTTCTCATCCAAGTGCTTCGTACTTTCTGAACTGTCACTTCTTTTTATTTTAACTCAAAATCTGAGTAAGAGCTTACGCGCATATTTAATTTGCGGCCGTAGCTCATGGGGATGAGTGGTTGTCTTGCAACCACAAGGGAGTTGATTCAATCCCACAGTTCATAAGACACTACGACTCAAATGCAGATAATACATTTCCACCATTGTGGGAGTAATAAGGGGATAATTCCAAATCTTTTGCATCGTCAAGTCAAAATGGCCGTCGTCCCGCAGGTTTTTTCCCCCCTTCTTCTGTGTCTGAACATGGAGCCTACCAGGAAGCCGGAGGAGTTGTCCAGGAGGCAGCGGAAGCGACACATGAAGCTCCTCTCCAGGAAGGACGAGTTCTCCGGGGGAAGCTGCTCGGGGTTGTAGGTGACCACGGACGAGCTGCTGTCCGGGTCCATCTCTGTATTTACAACAACAAAAAAAACGAAATATGACAACAAGAAGGCAGCGACAAAATAGAATTTGTCGGGTTTTCAAATGCTAAACGCAGCTGTGCGCGTGCGTGTGCTTAACACTTCTGATTTCCTGATTCCTGGAATCAAAGTGAACGTATAACGCCGCCCTTAGAGTTCATTCTTCAGCTGGACTTTAATCTTGTGTCGTACAATCAGCTGCCCTGCATCACGTAGAACGGACTTATGTAATGAGGCCCGGAGCGAACGGACTTAGCACACCAAGTGGCAGCTAGCGGGGGGAGTGTGTGTGTTTGTGTGTGTGTGTGTGTGTGTGTGTGTGCAGGGTTAGTGGTCTCAGAGTTGTGGGTCCTGGTCTAAACACATTGCTCGCAGACGTAAGCAACTTAAAACCCAAATACAGATCTGGGACCACTTCACCTCCTAAGCTACGCTGAAGATTATCGGAGTCATGTGACTTGACCTGAGCACGGTCTTATGGCTTAAAGCCCTGGGACTGTGTTTACCTAACCGGCTGATATTGATGTTTAAGATGTGTGTGTGTGTTTACACAGGCAGAGGTTTGTAATTCAGCCGTAACACATTTCAGATGGAGAGTGGAGTTTTAGGAGTCGATTCATGTTCGACCAAGCAAAAGTTTGCCGGTGACCCCGTTTTCCAAAGAGAGAGATTACTGAACGGTCACAGGCCGCGATGCAGGGGCCCAAAAGGTCAGGGGGGGCCCCTGGGAATTAATTTACAAAATATCACTCCAAGAGCCACGCATCAACCAAGAGAAGAAGAATGAGCACATGGGAACATAAAATGACTACGTAGAGACGCAAAAGACTACAATTAGACACAAAACGTCAACAAAGAGACATAAAATGTCAACAAAGACACAAAACGACTATAAATAAACACAAAATGACTACAAAGAGACCCAAAACAACTACAAAGAGACATAAAACAAATACAAAGAGACACAATACGTCAACAAAGAGACACAAAACAACTATAAAGAGACACAAAACGTCAACAAAGAGACACAAAATGTCAACAAACAGACACAAATGTCAACAAAGAGACACAAAATGTCAATAAAGAGACACAAAACGAGTACAAAGAGAACCAAAACGACTACAAAGAGACACAAAACGAGTACAAAGAAATACACAAAATGACCTCAGAGAAACATAGATCATCAAACGACTATAAAAATATAACAAATAGACACAAAATAACCACAAAGAGACACCCAACAAACAGACAAGACACAAAATGACAACAAAGAGACAAAACACATCGAAGAGACAATGCAATTAAAAAAAACACACAAAATGACACAACAAAAGACACAAATAAAGATAAACAATTTTAGACAAAAAGACAAAAATTTGATACAAAAAAACTACAAAAAGACAAAATAACTGCAAACCGGCCTCTCTGCAAATCCAATATATATTGTGTGTGTTATTGTGTGTGTCCCTCCTCAGCGTCCTCACCTTGGGGCGAGTCCTGGGTGATGGCGGGTTTGGCGGCCGGAGGCGGGTTCAAGGCCCAGTGCAGGTTCCTCCTGAGCTCCTGCTGGTCCTCCGTGTGCACCAGCTCGTACACGCTCTGGTGCATGACGTCGGTCTGAGGAACGACGGCGAGGAGAACAATTAGTCCTTCATGAAAACACGCTGTGAACGCTGCCGCTGTGAACGCTGCCGTGGCGCTCGCTGCCGCTGTGCTCGCCGCGGCCCCGGCGCCGAGGGCGGCCCCGCGCTAAAGGCTAGGCTATAAATAGGTCGGGCCCTGCTGAGCCCTGAGACTCTGCATCATGCGGAGAGCGGCGGGTCAAACCAGACCCCCGAGCCGCCGCCGGCAGGTGTTGCACGCGAGGCCCCCGACCCCGACCCCGACCCCGAACCCGGTCTCCCGGTTTGTGAAGCATCAGACGTGTCCAGACTCCATCGGCTGATTCTTATGCTGCGTTCACACCGAGCTTTTTCGCAACGCTTTTTCGTTTTTTTGAAACTTTTTTTGCAACTTTTTTTGCAACGCTGTTTCGCAACACTTTTTCAAAAATGTTTTCCGCCACATTTTTCACCCAAAAATTTTGCAACACTTTTTCACAACGTTTTCCAGGAGACGTTTTCGCAACGCTTTTTCGCAACGTTTATCACAACATTTTTCGCAACATTATTCGGCACATCTTCCACCAAAAAAATGTTGCCACACTTTTTTCGCAACTTTTTTTCGCAACGTTTTTTGCAACGTTTTTTTGCAACACTTTTCCACATGTTTTTCGCAAAAACTTTTTGCAAGTTTTTTCGCAACACTTTTTCTCCTGAGTTTACTCGCTCGGCTTTATGTGGTTAATTCGCTTCATTCGTTTTTTAGCGGCGAAAAGCGCGGCTTTTCCGCTGCTTTACCTAATTTACCTCCCATTAAGACGCCACTATCGTTGGCTTCATCTGTTCATCACCTGACACTTTAAATCCTCACTGAGGATGAGGAGAGATTCCTGTGTCACAATTGATCTTTTTTCGAATAACAGGAAGTTGCTCGAGCGCGGCGCAGAGAGGAATACCTGGTGGAAGCCCAGGTAGTCCTGGATGGTGTGGGAGGAGTAGAAGATGGTGCCGCCGGCCGTGAGGACCATGACGAACCCGTTGAGAGCCTGCGGGTCAAACAAGGATGCAGACGGTGAGCAGAGGGAACAGAGGAAACAGTGTGAGAAGTTTAACTGTACTGGAGTCAGGAGTGTTTTTAGTGGCTCTGACGGACCAGAATGTGACATTTGAGGTCGTCTGCAAGTCATCCTCATTTCAGGGTTTCTGAACTGGAGTTAACGACTGAAAAATGACCAAATAAAAACATCAAACGACTACAAAGAGACACACAATGTGAACAAAGACACACAAAATAACTATAAAGAGACATAAAATGTTTAAAAAGATACACAAAATGTCACCAAATAGACATAAAATGTCAACAAAGAGACACAAAACATCGACAAGGAGACACAAAATAACTACAAAGAGACTTACAACTATAAAAAGACACAAAATGTCAACAAAGAGACAAAAAATGTTTACAAAGAGACTCACAACAACTATAAAGAGACACAAAACAACCAAAAAGAGACACGTAGACAATCAGATAAGGCACAAAATGACTACAATGAGATAAAACAAAAACACACAACACTTTTCAAAACACAAAATGACTACAAAAAGACACAAAACAACTTCAAAGAGACACAAAACTGACACAAAGTGGCCACAAAGAGACAGCTAGTCATGAATGGATGCATGACGACCCACAAAGTGACAGAACATCAACGTAAAGAGTCAAAAGCATCACAAAGTGTGTGTGTGTGTGTGTGTGTGTGTGTGTGTGTGTGTGTGTGTGTGTCTGTCTGGCTGCTGTGCAGTAGAGGTGGGGGCCATAATGCATTGCCTTATATTCATACAGTGTGTAATATAGTACAGTGTTACTGGTACAGACACACACACAACAGGGCTCTTAATGTGATGCTTCTCCATGAATTACTTATTGAGTTTTTGTACCTCGAGATGTGTGTTTTTGTACCTCGAGATGTGTGTTTTTGTACCTCGAGATGTGTGTTTTTGTACAACAAGTTGTGTGTCTTCAGGTGAATAAATCTGACCATGAAATAAGGAAGTTTGCTACGTGAGAGCGTAAGTTAATGATGAGGATAAATATCTTTATTTGTACCTCGATGCAACAAAGATGAAGGAACGAGCCGACGGGCGCTGCCTCTCCGACCTTTTACTGATGTGAATTATTTAATTTGTGTGTACGATAAAACACATAAAAAAGTAGTCGATAGATTTGAGTACAGCACAGTAAGATGAAAGCTACGGGAAGGAAGGAAGGAGGGAAGGAAGGAAGGAAGGAAGGAAGGAAGGAAGGAAGGAAGAAAGGTGAAATGGAGCACACTGATTGTTTCTCTTCAAAGGGAAACAGCTGGTGCAACGTTTCCACCTCACCACACACACACACACACACACACACACACACACACACACACACACACACACACACACTCTTTCCTAGATCAGCAGGTTTGTCGCTGTGTGACTTCATGTGTATTTATCTCTTCATACATGTATTTCTTCGTAGTGTAGTAGTTTCTGTCTCTGGTGATGTCATCGTCATGTTTAACGGATTCTTTGTTTTCGCTGCGTTTCGGGAGTTTCGGAGTCGCTCAGTCGGTCGCGTTTGTTTTCCAGTGATGAAGAACGAGGAGCTCGTCATCAAAACTTTCGGCCATGTTTTCTTCTTTTCTTCACTGAATAATTGAAGCGATCGCATCTCGTCTATAATTCACCGACGATGTGAGGATCAGAAATAAACCTTCACATTCCTGAAGCGAAGAGGAGGAGGAAGAGGAGGAAGAGGAGGAAGAAGTCCTCTCTTTTCCTCCAAATGAGCGTTCCTTCCTTCATTTCTCTTCACCTCCGTCGGGGGAAAAGCAGCCGGATGTTTCTCCTCCAGAAGCCGGAGCGATGCTCAGAGAGAGGAAGTGGAACGGAAAATCAATGACGGACCAATCCTGAAGAGATCTGGCAGCCGCTCTCTCTCTCTCTCTCTCTCTCTCTCTCTCTCTCTCTCTCTCTCTCTCTCTCTCTCTCTCTCTCTCTCTCTCTCTCTCTGAACTGAAAAACTGTTGATCGTCTTTTTTTTTTTTTTAAACTTAAATTTTCAATTTCAAATGAAAATAAAAAAGCACGTAAAAAAACGAGGGAGACGAGGAAAGAGGAAGTGAAAAACTGCGCTGACTCTTTTCTGTGTTTTAAAGACTCAATGGAGGAAGCCGGGTGATGCTAAGCTAAGCTATCAGAGTATTGATCTTCTCATCTGACTATTAAAATCCCAAAATGTCCCAAAAATTTATAAAAATATCTTCTAATTCGACTATGACATAACTGGTAGGAATCATGTCAGAAACTACTATAAATAAAAAAAAAATAAAAAAATGAATAAAAAAATAAAATAAATACAAATTAAGATAAATAATAAAAAAATACAAAATATAAAGAAATAATGAAGAAATAAATAAAAATAAATATAAAATAAAACAACCAAAATTGTTAAAATAAAAATAAATAATACAAAAAAGATAATAATAAAAAATTAAAATAAATAAATAGAAGAAAAAAATAGAAGATAAAACAACCGAAATTGTGAAAAAAAATAAAAATGTAATACTTTTTTTTCTGTTCGAGAGAATCCATATTTAGGCAGCAAATATTTTTTGAGTTATCCCAAACATGGAGCTCTTTGCGCTCAGATTAGCGATGGGCAGACAGCGGCAGACGTATCGAGGGGTAAGCTGCCCTGAGCCGCTGAGCCGCCGCCATCGGCCTAAATAGGTTTTGGGCACTTGTCAGGAAGAAGAAACAAAGTGAAAACACGAGCGAGACACACACATCCAACCCGTCCTCTCAAGCGTGATCCAACACAGTATTTGGGGGGAGGAAATGAAACGTTTGTGTGTTCGCAACAACACAATCTCACACACCTGAACCGAAAGAATCAGCTGAAGACACTCGAGTGAACACGAGCAGGACGAGCGTTCTCACCTGCAGCAGCAGCTCGCCTTCGGGGATCTTGGCCTCCACCGCCGACGCCGACGCCGACGCCACGGCGGCCGCTGTCGTGGTTTTGCTGTCGTCATCGTTCACGGCAGCTGGAGACGCTCCGGTCAGGGCGACTGTAGAGAGGGAGGGACAGACAGACAGACAGACAGACAGACAGGCAGACAGGCAGTCAGTCAGACAGACAGACAGGCAGACAGACAGTCAGACAGACAGACAGACAGACAGACAGACAGGCAGGCAGGCAGACAGACAGACAGACAGACAGACAGACAGACAGACAGACAGACAGACAGACAGACAGGCAGGCAGGCAGACAGACAGACAGACAGACAGACAGACAGACAGACAGGCAGTCAGTCAAGCAGGCAGACAGACAGACAGACAGACAGACAGACAGACAGACAGACAGACAGACAGACAGACAGTCAGACAGACAGACAGACAGACAGACAGACAGGCAGGCAGACAGACAGGCAGTCAGTCAGACAGACAGACAGACAGTCAGTCAGACAGACAGACAGACAGACAGACAGGCAGGCAGTCAGACAGGCGTGAGGGGGGAGAGGCAGACAGGTTCTTTAGTCATGTGATCATGTTTGCAAAGCGCTTGCTGTTACTGTCGGACCGCTCCACAGCCTCAGCCCGAGATTGAGCACGACCCCGAGCACGAGCACGAGCACGAGCCCCAGCATGAGCACGAGGATGAACCCGAGCGCGAGCCCAAGGTTTAGCACGAACCCAATCCTGGCCATGAGCACGAGCCCGAGCACAAGCTCGAGCATGACCCCGAGCACGAGCATGACCCCGAGCACGAGCCCAAGCATGACCTCGAGCACGAGCCGGAGCCCAAGCACGAGCCTGAGCCCAAGCACAAGCCCAAGATCTAGCACGAGCCCAAACCCGAGCCCGAGCATAAGCCCGAGCATGAGCTCGAGCATGAATCCGAGCACGAGCATGACCCCGAGCACGAGCCCTAAACGTTCTGTCTTTCGCAGAGATGAGTCGTTGGCACACTCCAGCGAGGCGACAGTTCCTTCAGCCGACACGATATCTGCACTTTAATGCAGCAGCAACCCCGCCTCCCCCTCCTCCTCCCTCTCTCTCCTCCTCCTCCTCCTCCTCCTCCTCCTCCTCCTCCTCCTCCTCCTCCTCCTCCTCCTCATCCCAGTCGTTCATTGGCTGGTGGGCCAGCTGTTCTCATCCTGATGGGATTCTCCTTCTTTCCCAGCGAGCTCTCGGTGCTGAAGGCGTGTGAAGCGGTGAGCAGGCCGGTGGGCTCCATATGTTGTTAATATGCAGATGAAGTTATGTCCATTCAGATATGTGAGGAGCCGTTAAGACAATCATGTGACCCGGTGAACTTACTAAAAGAATCACAACCTGTGCATCAAATCAATGGAAACAATATGTTTAGACTTTTATTTTGAAATTCTAATCCTCTTGTTTGTTTTAGTCTGCTTTAGTACATTTGGGGTCTTGTGGCGCACTTCAGTCCCTGGTGGTCAAACTCAGTATTACAACAACAAACAAGACATTTATCGTTTCTTCACATATTTTAGTTTTTTATCTGTTCATCAATGCAGGAAAGAAAATGTAGAGGTGTTTGTAACGTACATGTCTCTGTTTGAGTAAAAGTATTTTGTTGGACATGCGAGTAAAAAGACAGGATTATCTCTATTAAATCAATTCAGTTTGTTCCCTGTGTTTGCGTCGTTGTAGGAACCCCAAATTAAGTCCAATACTTGTGTTTATTGTATGTATTTGTTCAACAAAATGTATATCTGCAAAAAAAAACACATAACTATAAACATCCAGGAGGAGGATGAGCAAGGCGGATCAAAAAGGACTCCTCGAGTTCCCCGAGTTAAAAAAAAACGTATTCGGTGCCGTTACAACGACCCACAGACTAATAATGCACCTTTTTAAGAAAGATTACAACATAAAGCAACAATAAACACAACCCAGAAAAGAATTAACATGTTATGAAGCATATTCAGTCATAAAAAAAACATGTTTTTTGGTTCAAAAATGGAAAAATTGGCTACTTTTTGTCATGATAGTTTCCAAAAGGTCAAGAACTTATTAGACAATAATTTACTTCTGCGACAAACAATCGACGTCTTAATATGGACGACTTGAAAGACGATCCGAGCGTTGGATTGTTTCCATTGGGACCGTTCGGTCGGACTCTCACGATCGTTAACTTCCCCAACGAGAGACGTGATGTCATGAGAAGGAGGGCGAGCGGTCCGGCGCGTTAATCTCTGACCTGTGACCCGTGATGACCCTTGACCCCCGGGATGGGGAGGGGGGGATGTATGACATGATTGGGTGACTGGGTTCTGGGTCAGGTCTTTTGTTGTCTGGCTTAAAGGAGGTTAACAAGGAGTCCATCGCGTCGGGAGTGTCGAGCAGACACTGCAGCATATGGGCTGCGAGTACCTTCACACGAGGCACGGCTTTGGTTCAACGCCCCCTGAGCTTGTTCCCATACACCTTGGGTCAACTCTCAGGGGAACAATGGTCTTAAACCAGTATCAGACTGCCTTAAACCAGTATTAGACTGCCTTTAACCAGTATCAGACTGTCTTAAACCAGTATGAAACTGCCTTAAACCAGTATGAGAATGCCTTTAACCAGTATGAAACTGCCTTTAACCAGTATTAGACTGCCTTTAACCAGTATCAGACTGCCTTAAACCAGTATGAAACTGCCTTAAACCAGTATGAGAATGCCTTTAACCAGTATCAGACTGCCTTAAACCAGTATGAGACTGCCTTTAACCAGTATTAGACTGTTTTCAACCAGTATTAGACTGCCTTAAACCAGTATTAGACTGCCTTAAACCAGTATGAGACTGCCTTAAACCAGTATTAGACTGCCTTAAACCAGTATTAGACTGCCTTAAACCAATATGAGACTGCCTTAAACCAGTATTAGACTGCCTTAAACCAGTATGAGACTGCCTTAAACCAGTATTAGACTGCCTTAAACCAGTATTAGACTGCCTTAAACCAGTATTAGACTGCCTTTAACCAGTATTAGACTGCCTTAAACCAGTATTAGACTGCCTTTAACCAGTATTAGACTGCCTTAAACCAGTATTAGACTGCCTTTAACCAGTATTAGACTGCCTTAAACCAGTATTAGACTGCCTTAAACCAGTAATATATCTTATATTGTTATAAATGTTTTTTTTTAAACTAGAAAACACTGTTTATTGTGATAATTGTTTTCTAATAATGAAAAAAACATGTTCATTGTGGTAATTGTCCCCTAATAACAAAGAAACAAAGGCCTCATGACCGTCACTGTCATGGCGGCGTGGCGCTCTCCGTACGTCTGTCTCCTCGCCAGAGAGCTTCCTCTCGTCAGCATCTGTGTGTTTGTTTGTTGTTGGGTTGTTTACTCCTCAGAAGGCCCAGGTAGGCGGCGGCGTGACGCAGCCAGAGGAGGCGGCCATGAGCACAAAGCGCCGCTCTCGCCGTGGCGCTCCAGCGGGCGCAGAGTGCACGATGAAACATTTACGCTGCCCGCTGCCGTCTCATGCATGAGGCACAGCAGAGAGATCTCCCAGAGGCCGACCCGGAGAACCGAGTGGAGCGCCGCGGCGTTCCCACAACATGCCGATGTTTGCATGACGGAGCTCCGAAGTGACGGAGCGACAAACAAGAGAACGTCAAAACACTGAGGACGGGTTGTGTTTCGCTCGCAGTCGATCACTGCAAGCGCCCTGTAATATATTCTGACGTGTGATTGGCTCAATGCCACCGCAGCTACAACACACACACACACACACACACACACGCACACACACGCACACACACACACACACACACACACACACACACGCACACTGCCTTTTTGCACAGGCAACGCTGAGCTGGAATTAAACCAGTATTAGACTGCCTTAAACTAGTATTAAACTGTCTTCAACCAGTATGAGACTGCCTTAAACCAGTATTAGACTGCCTTAAACCAGTATAAAATATCTTTAATCAGTGTCAGACTGCCTTAAACCAGTATTAGACTGCCTTAAACCAGTATAAAATATCTTTAATCAGTATCAGACTGTCTTAAACCAGTATTAAACAGTCTTCAACCAGTATTAAACTGTCTTAAACCAATATAAAATGTCTTGAACCAGTATTAATCTGCCTTAAATCAGTAATAAATGTCTTAAACCACTATCAAACTGACTTAAAGCAGGAATATACCGTCTTAAACTCGTATTAAACTGTTTAAACCAGTATTAGACTACCCAAACTAGTAACAAATGTCTTAAACAAGTAATAAACTACCTTAAACCCGTAGTAAATGTATTAAACTAGTATTAGACTGCCTTAAACTAGTAGTAAACTGTCTTCAACTAGTAATAAAATGACTTAAACCAGTATGACACTGTGAGGAGGATCTAAAGTACTCTATCGGTAACTTTAAGGGTTGTGTTCGTGGTACTGGCATCGTCACGTCCAGACGATACCGAGCCGTTCTGGAGACGCTCAGGGAGACGAATTCTCACGCAAAGTGAGAACCGACGTCCACGTCCACGCTCGTTCTCCTTCGATCCCGGACCCGAACAAAGTCCGTCGCCGGCGGACGTAATGTAGTTTCCTCCCAGATTATAAATGTTTATTTCGGAGGCACAGCTAGTTTCCTGACGGGCACATTTTGCTAAATGGCTCAACGAGTTGTCCCGGGACGGCCCCGCTTCTGGCTCCGGTCCCGGCCTTCATCACGCGGTGGCCTCGGGGGACACGGAGAGCCAGACCTCCTGTTGGGTTTCGCCTCACAAAGAAGGGGGATGAAGAGGAGGAGGAGGAGGAGGAGGAGGAGAGGGGGAGGAGCCCAAAAAACATTTAGCTCACTCCAAACATCCATCCAATTTTTGTCAGTTTTTCAAATTTGTCCCATCATGCTATTTACAACGGGATTAGCGGGGATGTTCTGTGCTCGCGCCGCCGCAATCCCCGGCCCATCCTTACATGCCGCCGTGGCCTCTTTCCAGGACGTTGTTACAGGTCGCCGTGTACCCTCGACGACAACGAAAGCACACACACACACACACACATACACGCAACGCTGCCAAAAAGACACTTAACAAAGCTCTGGCGACCAATCACGGGACAGATTTGGGATGAAGCGTTACTTAACACCAAAGAAGCTAAAACACAGAGGGACACTTTCTCTTCTCCGCCGCCTCATTGCGGAGGTATTTATAGACGGATGCAGGTGTGCAGACTTCACGATGTGTTCTGGTGTTAGCATACATTCATAGAGAGAAAGATAGATGGACACAGATGTCATTAACTTGCTTGTTCACGCCACATATGTCATGTCTCTGGTCACATGACACAACAAAAGCAGGCGTCTGCGTCATGAAGGAGGGCCGTTATGTGTGCAGCATTAACCCGGCGTATTAAGCCCACATGACCTCAGTACTACGCTAGTTACGTAGCGGAGGAGCTTCGGCTATTTTGAAACGATTCAGGCCCCGAGGACAGAATTACTTTTACTCTTCACACCTGCAACATGAAATATACTCGTTCAGTGAGATCATTTGCTAAAGTACCGTGTTTGACTACACTTTTAATGTATTTGTACGGTACTTAAGGTGTTTTCATTTTCCGCTACACATACTTATACTTTATTATCTGCTAGATTTAGCTATTTCGCATGAATATATATAAAATAATGCATCATTACAGGTGAAGATACTACACATCTTGAATAAACTACCCAACAGAAAAGTCATGTTTTCACACAGAAGTAAGGTTCTAACACAGAAGTGAGGTTCTCAAATATAAGTAAGGTTCTAACACAGAAGAAGGGTTCTTATACAGAAGTGAGGTTCTAACACAGAAGTAAGGTTCTAACATAGAAGTGAGGTTCTAACACAGAAGTAAGGTTCTAACATAGATGTAAGGTTCTAACATAGATGTAAGGTTCTAACACAGATGTAAGGTTCTAACATAGAAGTGAGGTTCTCAAGTATAAGTAAGGTTCTAAGATGGAAGTAAGGTTCTAACACAGAAGTGAGGTTCTAACACAGAAGTAAGGTTCTAACACAGAAGTGAAGTTCTAACACAGAAGTGAGGTTCTAACACAGAAGTGAGGTTCTAACACAGAAGTGAGGTTCTAACACAGAAGTAACGTTCTAACACAAATTGTTTCTTCAGGTAAAAACAGAAGCTAGAACTGGTCCGGGTTCCTAATCTGCGCCACAGGAACTCCTTGACATCACGTGACACGTCCAGCGGACCGCTGGACGTGTGCGTCAGCATGTACACGGGAGTTTTGTGTGTGTCGAGCGTGTGTGTGTGTGTGTGCGTGTGTGTGTGCGTTTGTGTGTTAATTATTCCACCAGAGTGTGACTGGCAGGGGGAGTAAATATAGAACGTTTCAACTACTTCACCCCCACAAACACTGCAGTAAATGAACACGCGATGCAAACATACCGCCCCCACAACCACTAACATACACATGGATGCACAGCACACACACACACACACACACACACAGACACACACACATGGCCACACATATTGAGGCTGAACATGAACACGCGGTCACTAATGCAGGAGGGGAAAGCACGCACCCTGTGCTGCGTTCGTGTCTCCCGAGGTTTCTCGATCACATGGTTGCATATTTGCTTATGGGAGGCGAATCCAGAAAGGTGGGAGGAGGAGGAGGAGGAAGAGGAGGTGAGGAGTGATGGGATTTGGGGCGGGGTCACTACTGATTACCAGGTTTCCCCCCCATTTTGGTGGCCTGCATTCCTCGCTGTGTCGTATCGTGATCAGCGGGGCTGGGGGATGGGGGTTAAGCCCTGCAGGGGAAGGACAGAGGGAGGGAGGGATGGAGGGAGGGAAGGAGGCAGGAAGGGAGGAGGGAGGGTCGCCACGAAGAGATGACCCGTTGCTGATCATGTAACCCACATAGCTCTGCCTTTCGTTTATGCACACACACACACACATAGATGACCTACAGGAAGGAATGGGGGCGGGGAGGGGAAGCGGCTTTTTTTTTTTTTTTTTCAAGTAACAACTCATCAGCCGCAGCAGAGCGGTATCATGACATGTCACAAGACCTTCACAACAAGCTTACATAACCAATCCCGGGCATGGCGGCGGCGACGGCGACGGCGGCGGCAGAAACGCTGTCGGCACGCCGGATACTTCCAGCTGTGAGCCGACGCTCTGCGCGCTGGGCGCGACGCGAGCACGTCCATTCAAACTGAGTTGTCTGGCCTCGTTTTTGCGGCGGATTCGATGCGAGCCTATCGGCGTGGAGGTTTCGCCAATGAAACGTCTCCACTTCATTAGTGTAAAGTTTTAAATCCAGCCACAGATGCATCCTACGAGGATCCGCTCAGAGTTTTGCATAATTCATTTTCTATGCACCCGTGCCCTGATCCGGCAGGAGTTGCGTAACGATGTGTGATGTGCAGTTTCCATGTTTGCCGACTCTATTAATGGGAGACGCTCGAAGCCTCCCAGAACAGATACCACGGTCTACCTTATGGAAACTTGTGAAACATTAATGGCTCCTCTGCTGTCGCTGGAGGAGCAAAAAACACAATGAATCAATGGAGTCTCACTGCGGATGGAGGATCGTTACCCTGGTGGCAGCTTCAGCTCACACAGTGTATGTAGACACATGTTAATGCAGCTTGAAGGGGATAATTGTTACCTACAATAGGGCAATTGTTTAAACATGCAAATGAAGCATTTTTTCATTTTGTCAAAAGTTGCATATCTCGCTCTTTCAGCCATAATAATAAAGATACATTTGCACCATGTTTATACTTAATGTTGTATAAATGAGGTTATGAATGCTGTGTGAACAAACTCCTCTGCATAAACACTCAGGATATATGAAGGAATGAAAGAGTTTAGTAGATGTGGGCGCTGCTGAAGTGGAGATTTCAGGATCGGAGTCTTACAATTTTATTTATTATTATTATTTATTTATTACAACTTTGTTTTGTATGTTGTAAACCTGGTCAAACATTCCAGGTATTTTTTTGTTGATATTCTAGTAAAACCACAAACGATATTTTTCCCAGCATTCCCACAATTCCCACAATTGCACAAGTGTGTGCAGTGTGCCACACACACAGACACACACACACACACACACACACAGCCAACACTGAACCACATGAGGGGGAATCTCTCTGCAGCCGCAGGGATTATGTCCTCTAATCTCCATCTATGTTTACAATGTAGAGTGCATCTGAGAGACTTCTCTTTGACGACACGAGTAGAAAAACACAGGATTAATCATCATATCATGCTCCCGACAATAACAAAGATGGCGGCTGGGCTCGTATAATACGTGTCAACCTGATTAAAAAAACAGAGGAGGGGCATTTGTTCCACTTCCACTACGCCGTGTTTCGGCTTCACGCGCGAATTAGCGCATTAGCGAAAAATGTAGCAACCGTTAGCGAAAAAATGTAGCATCCAGCTGGAAGGAAGCACCTGTGAGGCGTGTTCCTGCTGCCTGCAGGACTCAAGCCTCCCTCTCTCGTCTAGCCGCCCAAACGAAGCCCAGAGTGGAAGCAACGCCGGCGTTCCCACAGCGGACCGGAGCTGAGTCGCGGCTCCGCGGAAAACCCAATGTTTACATGCTAACAGCAACAATGGCCGACCGCGGAGAGACGATCCCCCCCCGGAGCATCGTGGAAGAGGTGTAGGAGGGGGAGGGGCCGCTTATTTAATGTAAGAGCCCTGAGCTCGTTAATTACTTAAAGGAGCGTCCAGGAAGTAGGCTAATGCAGTTAGACAAGACGGGCCTTTCTATAGGCTTCACTTTGACCTATTGGTGCTGAAATCCATTATCAATAATTTACTCTGACAGGACGAATGATTCCATACGCTATCACGGACAGACGGACGGACCGGGGGGGGGGGGGGGGCGATGAGCATTACTTTCACTGACGGCCACCGATGTGGGAAGGAAAAAAAAGTGGGCTTCGTTTTTTATTTCTACAGGGCATCAACAAGCCTCTCTCACACACACACACACACACACACACACACACACACACACACACACACACACACACACACACACACAATAGAAATATGGATCCGCCCAAAAGGCGCTGCGTCCTGTCCGTCCTCGGCCCCAAACTGCCATCTCGAAAAGAAAAAAAAAGCCGCCGCTACCTTAAACAAACATTGCTTTGCCTCCATTTCATGAATTCTTTAGACTCGGGTGGCAGGGTTCCTCTCAATTATTCATGCCGGGAGACGCGCCCGCCGGCCGCATTGCAGCATTCTCCGTGAAAAGATCACCGCCTAAAATAACAATGTCTTCGCTCCGCACGGCTCTTTCTCCGCGCTTTTTTTCCCCGCCGTTTCGGTTTTTTAATGGACGACCAAACGCGGCACACACACACACACACACGTACGTACGTACACACACTTATGTGCACACAAGCGCGCGCGTCCGGATGAAATATTGAGGGTTGTTCTCGCTCGGCGGCGGCGGCGGCGGCGGCTCGGCGGCTCTTCTCTTGGCCTCCTCCGGTCTGATGAGATGAGCCGTGAGATGTGGGGAAACAAACACGCAGCCGCTCGGCTGTTGTGACATCCTCGTAATGGTCGAAGGGACCGAACACACAACTGAGGGCCTTTTGCAGAGCGGCGGCTTCCAACACACGACAAAAAGGATGCAGGAGAGAGGAGGTCGGTTCAGGTTTGGCTTAAAGGCTAAAGAGAAGGCAACATGTCTTATTTACACATCGTCTTATCCGTTGTTTAATGTCATTATTTACAGCTTTGTTTGTTTGTGGTCTGGTGTTTTGAAGCCTCGCGTTCAACATTTTTGGTCGTCGCCATCTTGGTTTCTTTTTGCAACCAGACAACAAAACAAAGAAGACAACCAAACGCCAAATAAAACGTTTTTAGGTGAAAATTGTAAAATTGTGAAAGAGTTTAATGAACAACTCCCAGACCGGATAAAACACTGTGGTGTCGACCTGTCAATCACCTTGTAGCCCCGCCCTCAAGCGTCCCCTTCTTTATGGTCTGTTTGACTCTAACAGACCATAATGTACTAAATGAACATCAGGCTGTATAGAAGAAGACTTGAAACTAAAGACATAAACTCATGTTTACAATGTTTACTGAGGGAATACATCAAGAGAGAAGTAGAGTCACTTATATAGACTTCTATACAACCAGAGGAGTCGCCCCCTGGTGGTCAGGAGAGAGAATGCAGCTATAACACATGAAGCATAGACTTCTATACAACCAGAGGAGTCGCCCCCTGGTGGTCAGGAGAGAGAATGCAGCTATAACACATGAAGCATAGACTTCTATACAACCAGATGAGTCTGGTTGTATCTGTTAACTACAAACTACAAACTGTGATAATGTTCATTCAGATGAAATGAGACAACACCACCTCTTTCTTCCACCTCTGACAATTATGCTAACAGTTTCCACCTGTTCTCAGTCTTTGTGCTAAGCTAGGCTAACCACGCCGCAGACCTCTCTCTCTGTGCTCATTAATTTCATATTGATCTTCTGTGAGTTTCATGGCGCCGATTTCACACAACCGGCCCCCGAATGGAGGAACAGGTTTGTGACTCGACCCAACAGCAAAAACACATTTTGAGAAGGGAACACTCAACCGTACGTACCGGAGAAGAAGTTCTTGGCCCGCAGGTAGCTGACGCTCAGCCGGAGGATGGAGAGCTTGTCCAGACTGGCGGTGACCTCCTCGGGGAACGGCAGCAGGCTGGCCAGCCGCTCCAGCTCCCCGTTCAGCCGGTCTCGGTGCCGTTTGGACGGGTTGGACTTGGCCCCTTCGGACGGCGCCTGCTTCACCCTGACAGACGAGACGAAGGGAGAAAGAAAGCACCGTGAACTCACCATTAGGCACCAACAAGAGGGACGCAAACCAGTTTGAAATTGGGCTTTTTTGTTGGATTTCTTGTCTTCGTTGTGGCGCCGGGAAGACGTTTTGGGTCATCTATCTTTGCATCCATCCATCCATCTATACGTCTATCCATCCCTCCATCCATCTATCATCTATAAATCCATCCATCCATACATCTACCATCCATCCATCTATCCATCCACCTACCCATCCATCCATCCATCCATCTCTCTATCTATACATGTATCCATCCACCTACCCATCCATCCATCCATCTCTCTATCTATCTTTGCATCCATCATCTATAAATCCATCCATCCATCCATCTATCCATCCATCCATCCATGGATCTATCCTCTATAAATCCATCCATCCATACGTCTACCATCCATCCATCCATCCATCCATCTCTCTATCTATCTTTGCATCCATCCATCTATATATGTATCCATCCATCTATACATCCATCATCTATAAATCCATCCATCCATTCATCTATCTACCAATCCATCCATCTATCTATGCATCCATCTATCCATCCATCCATCCATCCATCCATCTATCCATCCATCCATCTCACTGGTTCCCTCCACACACAGAAATCCAGTTTGATTTCTTCCTTTGGATTTTTGGGATTATTGCGGAAAATAATCTCTGAGGCAAACAAATGTTTACGATACTTACTCGTTTCATTCAGTTAATCTCCACCAACAATCGCCTCTTTCATGATTTCGTTCTTCATCAGCAAGTATAATCAGCAGAAGTAAAAGGCTAACGCTAACGCTAACGCTAGGCTCAACGGGGCCACTCAGGTCTCCAGATAAAGGAGCGCTTGTGTTCGTGAGGGCGCGTCCCCATGACCTGAAGCCTCAAACCAGTAACCCTCTGGGACTCACTGACATCACCTGAATGCTGCAGGTGAGAGCGGTGTATTCTGGGTATTTATTTTAGCATTGACCTGTTTCACTCCCGCGTCATTTTAAATAATCTGTAACAGCTTCAATGAACACATCAAATATTTGATGAATAAATGAATAAATATCCTCTGATTTCATGTGTTTTCATCTTTCATCCTTAATGTTTGGGAGTAAATATAATATTCCCGGCTGAACGACTTTGTGCCGTCTTCTATGTTTGCCTTTATTTTTTAACATCTCCATGTTTCCACTGGTTATATTACATTATAGTAGATAATTATTTATTAGTCCGCAGTGGAGAAATCTACAAGATTACAGCAGCAAACAGGGTTAAAGTGCACACAAGAGACGTAAAACATCTGCAATTACTGAATATTACACACACACACACACACACACACACACATATATATATATGAATATAACATAATTTCAAAAAATAATCACACTATTTTTGCACAGTGTAGTCTGTGTTTAACGTCACATTGCAATGCATTGTGGGTAATTGTCTGCATCACGGAGCGGGTTCATAAAGGGCTCAAAATGTCGGCCAGGGACTTGAACACCCGGCGGTTTGGTTGCAGAACCAAAACCCTGCAGGGGAGAGGACGTCAAAACACACGCTGACTCACTGCTGGGTGTTAGCTTCATGCTATCGTTAGCTAAATGCTACTTATGTCAAATTAAAACTACAAAGGAAACATTTAGCAGGTTCACATCTGGATGATTATTCTGCAGAAGCATCTCCAGACAGATTACAGATTATTTACGTGAAGTGAATTCTGACTCTGATCTGTTGGATTAAACAACTCTCACAAAGATATTTATTCATATGTTCTTAACATATTAATAATCTTTATTGCTGTTGTTATTATCTGGAGTATTCTTCGGTATTTTACATCTACAATACGGTTTGAGACCCGAGAAAATACAGAAATAATAAAGAAAAATAAAATAACAATGTCATGAAGGGAAGACAATTAATATGTCGATGGCTTCATGTAATAAAAAGAATAAAGGTCAAATAAAATGTTTTAACCACATTAAAAACAAATGTATTAACACAATGTAAACATTTTTATGTTGTTCAATTGAACAAAACACATTGTTCTTTGTTGTTGTTGTTGTTGTTTACAAACGTCTCTAATGTAAGGAAACTCTCAATCCTTTGTTTGTTTGTTTGTTTATTGTCAACAGTACGGCAGCAATATGAGCCGACAGCTGCAGCTCCTGTTCCCATAACTCATGACAGCAGAAGCTGCTTACTGATGATGTCATGAGTGTGACCGTTAATGTGTGTACTACTGTACTACAATATATATATATATATATATATATATATATATATATATATATATATATATATATATATATATATATATATATATCACGTAAATGCAGAAAAAGTGTAATATTTGCCTCTAAATTATACATATATATATATATATACATTTATATATATACATATATATATATATATATATATATATATATATATATATATATATATATATATATATATAAATGTATAACATATCATAATGAATCCCCTGATTGTATTTATTTGATCCCAAGATGTCATGTAATCATATTTTATGTCTTAAAACTAATTACTTGATCAACAACCCCCCCAAAAAATTTGGAGATTTCAGATTAATTCTGTCACTTGAGTTTCACACCTTGATGTCATTTTAATATTTATGGATTTTTTGGATGAATGAATTAAACATTGATTTGAAAAGAAAGAAAAGAAAAGAAAAGCAATAATTCTTTAGTTTGAGAAAACTGATGAGTCACTTATTAGTGTGTGTGTGTGTGTGTGTGTGTGTGTGTGTGTGTGTGTGTGCCTCATCAATAGTTCCAGTCACAGAAGATTATGGTTTTTTTTCATGGGTCTTATTTCATGTTTTAATGTTTCTGACATAAACATTTCTCCCATTAAAACATTTTAAATGGAAGCAGTACAACACTATAATATAATCATAATAATAATTATATTAATAATAATAAATGACCTAATTCAAGATTAAACTATCATAAAACACATTTTTTTTCCAGCAGCTGCTCAGACTTCTTAATAAAGTCACGTCCTTCATTTTTAATGTGGGTGATGACGTCATCATTACTGCTCAAAGATTAAGGCAAATGTTTGTCATGGAAAATTAAAAAATGACGTCAAATCAAAGCCTTAAAACATGTTTTATAATAATAATAATAAGATTTTTTTTATTTTAAATTGAGATTTCTAACATTAAACTCGACATATTATTTTTTATGTCGAAAAAAACGATTATTGAACATCTTAAAAACGATGAAAACAACATGAAACATGAGGTATCCGGACCCTCTTGAAGGGCGTTTTGACAGAAAATGGCGCAACAACCTGCACGAGGCCGCAGCCCGCAGCGCCACGCGCACTGACGCAACACGCACGAGATATTGCAAATGAACTCGCATAAGTATTTAAAATAAACGCATAAATAAAAACGAGTTTAAACCCCGCAGGACGGCTGAAGGTTACGCGCAGGCCTCCTGCGGGCCTTTAATCCGCAGCGCGACGCGCGGACTGATCTGCACATTATTATCTTCATCATCATCACCATCAAACAAGAAGAAGAAGAAACAGAAACACGTCACACAGCAGGTGCGCTGATATTTATGTTGCGTTATGGCGCAAAAAAACCCACAAAAAAACGGAATCTTACTGTATTTATATGTAATAAACGCATTAAAGTGTTTTGGTTCGTGTTTCGGAGCCGAACATCCGGGTTCTTCATCCAACAGGAGGATTGTTTTCTGTGAAATGAATGTGCGTCAATATGAAACGCAGATGGATGTAAAGCGGAACTCACGCTCTCTGGACGGGTTTCCTGCGCTTGCGTCCCGCATACATGACGGCTCCTCTGCGTGAACAGCCCGCTGGGTTCCTTCAGGAGCGCAGCGGCATGTGCGACCCCCGCAAAGTGCTGTAATCCTGCGGGTCAACGCCGCAAACGCATGCTTTAAAAAAAGAACAGCAAAGAAAAATATGAAGGAAAAATCGGAGGAAAACTCAAACAAATTAAGTTTTACGAACAAGAAGCTCGTTGGGAAAAAAAAAAATGAGTTACGGAGATAAATAAAAAAAATGTGCAGAAAAAATAGAAATTGCGCAGAATAGGATGCGCAAAAATAAATAAAAATGTAAAAAATCAGGACGCTGTCCCCGCGGCCTCACGGGAGGAGCAAGTTGTTGAGAGTAGAAAAGGCGATGTTGAGGAAAGAAAAGATGAAATGACGACAGAGACGCGACCCTCCTCTTCCTCCTCTTCCTCCTCTTCCTCGTTATAAATACATGTAAACAATCTTTAAAATAAAACGCGTATAGAAAGCTTCAAGTATTTACATCTTATAATCTACAGCAGCGCTGCACTCCAATTAGCGGCGTGCATGAGCTGCAGAGGAGGAGGAGGAGGAGGGGGTTAGCGGGAGCGCGCATTCCACTGGCGGGCACGCCCGACACAGATTTCCAATCGGGTGAGCGAGCTCGAGAGACTGTGCAGGGCAAGGGAGGGGAGGGGGGGAGGCGCGTGCACGAGGGAGAGTCTCCTAGAAACACGGGCCGAGCGTGTCCACGTCTGGCGCGTTCCCGCGAAGGTCCCGGCGTCCAATCAGCGCGCAGGGGAGAGAGAGAGAGAGAGAGAGAGAGAGAGAGAGAGAGAGAGAGAGAGAGAGAGAGAGAGAGAGAGCATAATGTGGGTCAGGGGTTAGACTGTTTGAGCTCTGCAGGTTCACCTGGTGAGAGATCTGCTTGATATCTGTGTTTGGTTCAATGCATCATGAAGGCCCCATTCCATTTAGATGTAGTGTCAATCACCTTCTAGCCCCGCCCCCTAAAGCGTCCCCTGAATGCAGCTTTAACACATGAAGCATAGACTTCTATACAACCAGAGGAGTCGCCCCCTGGTGGTCAGGAGAGAGAATGCAGCTTTAACACATGAAGCATAGACTTCTATACAACCAGAGGAGTCGCCCCCTGGTGGTCAGGAGAGAGAATGCAGCTTCAACACATGAAGCATAGACTTCTATACAACCAGAGGAGTCGCCCCCTGGTGGTCAGGAGAGAGAATGCAGCTTTAACACATGAAGCATAGACTTCTATACAACCAGAGGAGTCCCCCCCGAATTGTTTTGCATCACCAGACTAAATACACAATATCTCCTTAACTCGTATTTGAATAATTTAAAAAAGTCTACCAACATAAAACATGTGTGTGTTTGTTGTGTGTTTGTCTTTGTTGTCTGTTAAGAAATGAAATAAAAAGGTGATTTTTTGGGGTCCAAAAGGAAGGAGTGAACCCTCTGGGGACCTTGAATATCCAGAACCAATCTGTCATCTCCAGGAAGGAGTAGAGGTCTGCGTGGTGGAGGAGGTCAGATGAACAAGTGAAAGAGAATGAACAGAGTCCAGGACCACGCAGCCGGCGCCGTGGCCTAGTTTCCTCTCTGCGGGTTCGTGGGGGCCTCGGCCCCCCGGGGGCGGGCCGGAGGGGGCGGGGCCACGTGAGTCAACGTATACGCCGACGATGCCGCGCACGACGCGAGCGTCTCTGTCGGCTGTCAAAACACGATCGCAGCTGTTTCCACTCGATCTGAGGAGATGAGCGCGAGTCTCCTCGAGGCGCTTTGTGAGAGCCGACGTTTCATCTGGGAAATCATTATTTTTTCATTCATTATGGAAACTGTTCAGTTCCATTTCCTGCAAAAGTGAATTCCATCAATCAGGTTCAAAGGTTTAATTAACTGATAAATATGTCTGTCACAGGAATGTGTGTGCGTGTGTATCTCTATGTGTGTGTGCGCATGTATGTGTGTGCGGGTGTGTGTATCTGTATGTGTTTGTGCACATGTGTGTGTATGTATGTGTGCGTGTATGTGTGTGTATGTGCGTGCATGTATGTAGGTGTGTGTATGTGTGTCCATCTGCATGTGTGTGTATGTGCGTGTGTGTCTGTGTGTGTAATTGTGCACGTGTATCTGTATGTGTGTGTAAGTGTGTACGTGTGTGTGTGTGTCTGTGCGTTGGCATTGAACATGTGATCACATGTCCTTGTTTAAGTCAGTGAACACTTTAACTTCCAATTAATTTTAATAATAATAATTAATAATTCCAGCTGGAGGATTGTTCGTCTGCTGGTGAACAAAAGAGGTTGAATTGTGTTTGAGGTCATGTGACACGGGACTTTTTTTTGTTCACATTGTTTTCATGTCACTAAAATCACACCGTGAACAAAAGCATTCGTCCTGTTTCTCTTTCGTTCTCGTGCGTTTCTCTTTAATTTGTCTGCAGTCGGTTTATTAAGAATTCAAAAGGTCATTTATTATTTATTATGAAACGCAGTCGTAGCGCGTTTGTGACACAACAAACACAAACACAAACAAACACAAACCGCAGCGCATTCCTGGAGCAAAAACAATCATATCAGAGTCATTCATTGTCGTGTTTGTTTACACAAACGAGTCATTTGCACAACATTTAAGAATAAACATTTAACAATACGTGCAATAAAATGAGCACGAATATTTACAATTAAATCTACAGAATATAAAAATTAAAGTGCACAGAATTAAGTGTTAATATGAGATGTGCAGGGTAATACTACAATAATAATACTAATATCACTAGTACTGCTAAGAATACACAAATACTGCGTTCCCAATTCAAATGCAATACTCAAGCAGCTTCACAAACGTCTGCAGCTCTGCAGGAGAAAATATATAGTTTACTTTCTTTTTCCAGCAAATCCAAATGAGTAGTTTACAGAATATCCACCAATCAGATCGCTGCATTTCGAGCCTTCAGAGCGCGTCGGAGGGAAGATGTCACACAAGCGCTTCCTCTGACTTTGAGTCGACTCTGTGTAGAATTGTTTTTTGTTTATGCATCTGCAGACATCCGCATAGGCACTTGACCTTCATACCTCCAGGAGCTGGTGTGTGTGTGTGTAGGGGGGTTGTGTGTTTGTTTAGACACTTGTGTGTGTCCCACGGGACGGACGCCACCACAGCTGTAAATGTGTTTTTCATGCTCAGCGCCCGGGAGAGCGAGCGAGAGAGGAGTGGTGTGTTTTTAAAGTCTGCCAGTCAAGGTCGACTGAGCCTGCAGACACAGAGCAGGGTTTAGTGCTCCCTCCTACCTGCTCCACCCGGGACTGGAGCCCACAACACGGCGTCCAGAGCAGGTTTTAGTCAACCTTACACTCTAAAGAGGGTTCTTACACAGTCACAGACAAAAGAGGACCGTTTTCATTTGACTGGTACAAACGATTCTTCTATACAACCAGAGGAGTCGCCCCTTGATGGTCAGGAGAGAGAATGCAGCTTTAACGCATAAAGCATATACTTCTATACAACCAGAAGTTGCCCCCTGGTGGTCAGGAGAGAGAATGCAGCTTAAACACATGAAGCATAGACTTCTATACAACCAAATGTTGCTCCTTGGTTGTCAGGTGAAAGAATGCAGCTTCAACACAAGAAGCATAGACTTCTATACAACCAAAGGAGTCTCCCCCTGGTGGTCAGGAGAGAATATGCAGCTTTAACGCATGAAGCATAAACTTCTATACAACCAAAAGTTGCTCCTTGATTGTCAGGAGAAAGAATGCAGCTTCAACACAAGAAGCATAGACTTCTATACAACCAAAAGAGTCTCCCCATGGTGGTCAGGAGAGAGAATGTAGCTTCAAAATGTGAAGTATAGGCTTCTATACAAGCAGAGGAGTCTCCCCCTGATGGTCAGGAGAGAATATGCAGCTTTAACGCATGAAGCATAAACTTCTATACAACCAAAAGTTGCTCCTTGATTGTCAGGAGAAAGAATGCAGCTTCAACACAAGAAGCATAGACTTCTATACAACCAGAGGGGTCGCCCCCTGGCGGTTGAAGGAAAGGGGCTGTCAGATGAGTGGACATGAACACAACGGGTTGTGTATTTCATACGTTAGCTCGCAGGCGCTTTGTCCTCAAAAAGGAAAAATGTGCCTTTGCAGTGGAAAACTAAATAAACTACTGAAACATGTTGGAGGTTTGTGGTTTTGTCCGTCGTCAGTAGAAATGTGGCTTTGGGCCCCCGAGGGAGGAAAAGGGTTATTTTACTGCTTTCAAAAAAATACAAACTAATAACTTTGGCGAGTGTGTTTTTGGCCGTACATGTGAGTATTAATACATCTTACAAGAAACTACTACATGTAGAATCAATTAGTACACAGACCACAAATATCTTTCTGTTCTACAAACCTAAACATCAAACACTTCCTGTTTTTTTTTAATGTTTTTTTTCAGTTCTTTCAAGGAAGTTAAAAAGTAGGAATCCTTCACATTGCAATGTGACGTCAAACAGAAAAGTGTGTGACCCCTAAACTCTCATATTTCAGGGCTCTGACGATCTCCACCTGGTAAATATTAGTGCTGTTTACATCAGACGCTGATGGAAAAGTGAGGCAGACAGCGCCCTCTGGTGGACAGAACCATCATTACATTAAAAAACAAAGTTTTACTCTTATTTTGTTTAATTGTCTTTTTGCTATTATGCTTTTAGATTGTAATGTTTGGGGATTTGTCGAATGTCATCTTTGTTGGGTGAAGGTTATGTCGGCATGTTTGTACACGCATGTAGACATACAAGTGATTAAAAGCAAAATACTGCAGTTTCCTTTTTACTTCTATACAACCAGATGAGTCGTCCTCTGGTGGTCAGGAGAGAGAATGCAGCTTTAACACATGAAGCATAGACTTCTATACAACCAGAGGAGTCGTCCCCTGGTGGTCAGGAGAGAGAATGCAGCTTTAACACATGAAGCATAGACTTCTATACAACCAGAGGAGTCGTCCCCTGGTGGTCAGGAGAGAGGATGCAGCTTTAACACATGAAGCATAGACTTCTATACAACCAGAGGAGTCGCCCCTTAGTGGTCAGGAGAGAGAATGCAGCTTTAACACATGAAGCATAGACTTCTATACAACCAGAGGAGTCGCCCCCTGGTGGTCAGGAGAGAGAATGCAGCTTTAACACATGAAGCATAGACTTCTATACAACCAGAGGAGTCGTCCCCTGGTGGTCAGGAGAGAGAATGCAGCTTAAACACATGAAGCATAGACTTCTATACAACCAGAGGAGTCGTCCCCTGGTGGTCAGGAGAGAGAATGCAGCTTAAACACATGAAGCATAGACTTCTATACAACCAATCATTCAATATTTTATCAACATATATATGCATTTACACAAGATTACTGTATTTTTTCTTGATCTATTTGCTGTTATACTTTTTACATTATAATATTTGGGGATGCCATCGTTGTTGGATGGAGGTATATGTTTGTCGGCATGTTTGTAAACGCATGTACACATACAATAAAAAAAAGTAATTAAAAGCAAATATACTGCAGTTTCCCTTTTCACATGGATTTGTGTAAAGAAACGGAGCCAAACACAGTTTTAATCATTGCACACATATTTATGAAAAAAAATTTAACAGTAGACAAAGGCTGGTTATTTGTTCAACATATATTATGATATAGATACTATAACTACTTGGCTAAATACAAGTGGATTACAATTACAATGACACGGATTTCCGCAATTTCTTTTCTTTTTACGCAAAGACAAAGAAGAGAAATATGGCAAGGCACATGTTAGCATAACGACATCGATACGGCTGTGAATAAAACATTTGGCTCTGGGTTTCATGTGTTTTCATAGAGGATGCTATGTATTTAAGTTTAATAGCAAAAGGCCAAGTGTGTTTTTGTCGTCTTCATTAAGACTTTTTAGGATTATTTTCTCTTAGATTTCACAAGATATTTAAAAAAAGAAGAAAAAAATCTTGTTTTTTTTGTATGGAAAAAAAGTAAAAAATAATTCTGAGTGATTTCCCACAATGCAGCAGAAATACGATAAAGCTGCCATGTTTTCTTTACTCAGGTTATTCTTTCAAAACATTTTTTTTGTGGTGTTGAAATAACAAAAACACCCGTTATTAGAGAAAATAAAAATAAAAACGGAGCCACGATGAAGAGCAGAAACAGGAAGTGAATATAATCAAAATACATTGTTGGACCCGCAAAAATAAATCTTAGTTTTCCCTTGTTTCCATGTGGATCCGGACGTGTTTCATGAGATGGAAAAACGGATTTTTCAGAGATTCCTCCGAGTCTTGAAATGCACTCGAGAATAAAAAAAACAAAACAAACTTTTTTCTTTTCTTTCTACTTGACAGTAAACATTCTGCAGCTCCTGGACGCGGCTTCCCTTATAGTAGTGCAGCTCCAAAGGATTTGCCTTTTAGAAAATAGTATTTTAATACACAAGAAGGCACAGATACATTTATCACCACGACACGGATTTATTTTAAGCTGCCTGCGAGGAATGAAGGCACGAGAGACTGTAAGGTCATATAAATCAATGTTTGGGTAATTATATATATATATATATATATATATATATATATATATATATATATATATATATGGAAACGAGATCCGTCTCCTCTGAAGGGGTGCGTTTGTTTTCAAAGTGCTCACCTATTATAGGAAGTTATTATAATTATTTATTATCTTTACGCCGCGACCTTGTTCAGCAGCTGCTTCCTTTGTTTCTTATTTTATTTTGTAAATATTTATTTTAGCTGAAGAGCACCTGAAGGCACCACCTGGTTCATCTGATCTTTCTTCTCTTTTCTGGTTCGTTTGAGGCTAACGCAGGTTAGAGGTTACGCTGCGGTACGATTTATCTTTTGGCTCATTTGCACGAGACTTCCAGTTTGTGTTTCGACTCTGTGTTGCTGAATATATATATATATATATATATATATATATATATATATATATATATATATATCATAAAAGTCGGGTTAGAAGCCGCTACTACCTTCAGTAGGTGTTTTTTCCGGTAGCTTCCCGCTTTTCCTACTGCTAGCTCTCTGCTAGCGCTGCTGCTAGCGCTGCTGCTAGCGCTGCTGCTAGCTCTTCCACTACATTGAAGGTAGCGGGATCAGCACCCGCTCGACGCCCGACTCAGCCAGCGGGACGCGGGCAGCAGCAGCACTAGCTTGCTACAACGGGGTGCTAGCAGCAGCGCTAGCTTGCTACAGTGGGGCGCTAACGGAAGGGGACACCCACAGAAGGTAGCAGCGACTAGTAACCCGACTTTTACGGCCCATACGTACATATTTGGGGAGTCTTATCTCAGAGCGTTCAGCTCCACACGAGCAGCTGAGCGTTCAAAGAGAAACTGCAGCGATTGTTTATTTTTTTCAGTAAAAAAACGAAAGAAGCGACAGCGAAAGCAACGAATACAAAGTAGAAACGTAAGCTTGCAGGCAGCAGAGTGAATGCAGGAGGACGAATCTCAGCGTTCACCACAAAAAAAAATAAATGTTTGCGCTCAACTGGTAAACTTCCTTTAACATTTAAGAAACAAACACCACGAGTTCGACGACAGATTGGTTGTTTTTTTTAACGTCGGCCATTTTTTTTTCATCTGTAAATAACATTAAAGTGATTTCAAGTGATTTATTTTCACTTTTTCTTTATTTTTTACAAAAGGCGATGACGGCTTCTTTTAGAAAGGTCGCCGTCGAAGTTTAGAATAATTATATATATATATATATATTTTGAAACTGTAAAATAGTATTGTACGCGTTCATAGTTGGGAGATGAATGTCTCTGGCTATAAAAACACCCGGCTTCCCTCATTAAACCCATTTCTTTGGCTCTTTGGAGTCACATGACCGATTCCCCAGCCGGCTCCGGCTCCATCCCGCGGCTTCAGATATACTTCATTATTAATATCGCTCTTCACTCAAAACTGACGAGCTCAGCTTTGTTCACCGTCACAGGCCGGACAGAGAATAAATGGTATGGAGAATAAAATGATATAAAAACGTATAACACACAAAAACAAAAGAAGCAGGAGAGTCTGTTAAGCGCTGATACAGGCCAACTAACGAGTCTTTGTCTCCTCCGGGTCGCTACTCCGTCAGGTACACGCCCACATCGCGAGCCGGAGCCGAAAACATCCCGCTGAGGTCAGAGGAGACTCGTTCATCCTGAGGAAGGAGAGAGGACACGAGGTCAGAGGAGACTCGTTCATCCTGAGGAAGGAGAGAGGACACGAGGTCAGAGGAGACTCGTTCATCCTGAGGAAGGAGAGAGGACACAAGGTCAGAGGAGGGAGGACATGAGGTCAGAGGAGAGAAGACACAAGGTCAGAGGAGACTCTTTCATCCTGAGGAAGGAGAGAGGAGATGAGGTCAGAGGAGGGAGGACACGAGGTCAGAGGAGGGAGGACACAAGGTAAGAGGAGAGAGGAGATAAGGTCAGAGGAGGGAGGACATGAGGTCAGAGGAGACTCATTCATCCTGAGAAAGGAGAGAGGACACGCGGCCAGAGGAGGGAGTACACGAGGTCAGAGGAGACTCATTCATCCTGAGGAAGGAGAGAGGACACGAAGTCAGAGGAGGGAGGAGACGAGGTCAGAGGAGAGAAGACACAAGGTCAGAGGTCTCTCTTTCATCCTGCTATGAAGAGAGGAGGTGGAGGGAGGAAGGAGGAGGGAGGACACATTGTTGTCTCATTCCATCATTTTAAATGTTGTGATAGTTGTTTGTGTCCCGTTACAGTGATATTATACAGATGAAGCAAATGTTTAAATCAAAAAAATACAAAAAGACACAACTTTAATCTGAAAACCATCCCACACCATTCCTCCTCCCTCTGTATGAGTTCTAGTACCTGCGTCTGCCGGTGGCGCTCCAGGTACAGCTGCATGCTGGGAGTTTCCTCCTGGCTGATGGCGGACGAGCCCACCACGGTCTCCCCGTGGCCCCACTGGAAGTAGCAGGAGCCCTGAGGGGGGCTCTGGTCCAGGGCCGCGTCGGTCCCCCTGAGGCCCGAGGACCCGGAGAGAGCCAGCGCGTCGCCCCCCGCTGGTCTGGAGGAAAAGTGCTGGTCGAACATGCAGCTGCTGTGAACGGCGGCCTGGCCGCACGACAGCCCCCCCTGCTGGCCGCCGCCGCCGCCGTGGTGGTGATTCAGTCCGGCGACCGCGCCCGGCCACAGGCCGCCTCCGCCGCCGCCGCCCGGCGGCGCTTGGCTCGCGGCCGTTTGGCCGTGGCGCGCCGGCTGCAGCGCCGTCGGCTCGTGTCCGTTGTGCACGACGCCGTTCTGCTGCCGGCTCTGCGGCCACTGCTGCGCTACGAACGAGGGGTTTCCCTGAAGGCACGACGACGCCGCCGCCGCCGCCGCCGCCGCAGCAAAGGGGGCGGGGATGTGAGGCACGCTGACGGCGTTGAAGGCTTTGCAAGGGATCAGGGGCGGCGGGACGTCGGCGCCGTTCGGTTGCCGAGCGGAGCTTTGCAGAAAGTGTCCGTTCGGCTCCACCACGGGCGCGGGAAAGCAGTTTTGTGGGTGGCGGCGCGGGAGCTGGCCGGACGGCGACTGCCGGGCGGGAACGCCGCTCGGCGCCCACCCGCAGGACGGGAAAGGGGCCGATGCGGGGGCGGCGACGGCGGGAGGGACGGTGAGCTCCGGGAGCTCTATGGACGGGCTGAAGATGTCCCGCAGCTGCAGCTGGTGGACGGCGGCGTCCGGCGGAGGGCCCAGGGGCCCGAGGTGGGACAGTTTCTGGGTGAATATCGGCGGCGGCGGCTGCGGCTGCGGCTGCTGGCCGATCCCCGCTTCCTGCCGGCGACCGTAGAGGCCGTTCATCGGGGAGTAAGCGCGCTCGGGGCTCGGCGTCTGGAACAACCGGGGCTCGCCGAGTCCGACCCGGCCGCCGAAGGGGTCGGGCCGGAGACGGCGGCTGTCGTCGACCGCCGCCGCAGCCGCTGCCGTCTCCGCCGCCGCGAGGCAGCCGGGGGTGCCGGCGTCCAGCCCGTCGTGTCCCTTCTCCTTGAACAGGACGTTGTCGATGAAGTCGAAGATGTCGTTGGTGAGCACGCTGTCCAGCTCGGCCTTGACGTCGCTCCTCTGCTGGTCGCCGCCGTCCTGGCTCAGCCTCTTCAGCGTGTTCTCCCACTCCATCAGCTCCTCGTCGCTGACGTCCAGGTTCTGCAGGGCGGCGCAAAAGTCGCCGTCGTGCGCCATCTTCTCCAGGTTGTCGATCACGGCCATCACCGACTGCTTGGCCTCCTCTTTCACGACGACGTTGCCGCCGCCGGTGCCGCCGCCGCCGCCGCCGCCGCCGCCGTCCCCGCTCTCTTGCCACGTGTCGCCGGACACGCTGACCAGCGCCTGGCTGTCCACGAACACCTGGTCCACGGGCAGCGGCACGTCCGGCGCCTGCACGTAGACCGTCTGGTCCTGGCTGAGGAAGCAGTCCAGCAGGGAGCCGGGCGTCACGTCCTTCTTCATCTCCTCCACGTTGGTGAACATGGTGTTGAACTGGAACTGCGCCACGTTCACCTCGGGGCCGGTGTTGTAGAGGACGCCCTCGCCCGTGGTGAAGCTGAAGGGCAGCTGCAGCTGCCTCTGGCGCAGGTACTCCTCGCCCTCGGCGTTCCTGAAACACACGGAGCGGCACACGGTCACACCCACCCCTCGACTCGAGTCGCATTTAGGAAACCTGATGGATCTCGATGAGTCGAGACCCTCGAGGCCACAATGTGAAGCAGGGTTCATACACACTGCGACCAATAGAGTCACACAACTTTAAACCACATTCACACCACTTTAAACCACATCTACACCACTTTAAACCACATCTACACCACTTTAAACCACATTCACACCACTTTAAACCACATTTACACCACTTTAAACCACATTCACACCACTTTAAACCACATTCACACCACTTTAAACCACATTCACACCACTTTAAACCACATTTACACAACTTTTAATGAAAGACTTTTAGCAAATATTCAAGACTTTCAAACCGAATTTCCAAGACTTTCAATTAGATTTCCATGACTTTTAACTATATTTACATGACTTTTAAACAAATTTTCAAGACTTTTATCCAGATTTGAAGACTTTTAACCAGATTTCCAAGTCTTTTAACAACTTTCCATGACTTTCATCCAGATTTGAAGACTTTTAACCAAATTTCCATGACTTTTAAGGACATTTCCATGACTTTAAACCAGATTCTCATGACTTTTAACTTCATTTCCTTGACTTTTAAACAGATTTTCAAGAATTTAAACCAAATGAATGAGAGACAATAGTTTGATTAAAAGAATAAACATTTATATAGATGCCTGTATGTATGCTGCTGATATTTTGAGCCTCTTTTTATTAAAAGCAGATTCATTATTTATAACTCAGCGTGAATGAACGTCATGAACACATGAATACATTTACAGGACTTTTACACAACTTTTGGGAGTTTTCATTTTTAAATTCCATGACTTTTCCAGGTTTTCCATGACCGCGTGAGCCCTGAGGGATGCAACACTCACACTAACGCTCTCTGGTACGCGATGATGAACTCGGGTCTTCCTGCTTTGAAGATCAGCTTGGCGTTGGACTTCACCCACACCCAGCCGCCCAACTTGGTCAGCAGCCTGAACACCGTCAGGCCGGACTCGCCCGTTTTAATCACTGTGACGGAAAGAAAGACAACAGAAAAAACACACATGAGGACAAAAACACCAACGACATCCTTACGCTTCATAACCCAACAATAAACTAACAAATATTGAGAATTTGTAAAATACAGGCGAAGTATTTGGTGAAATAAACTGAATTATACTATCTAAAATTAAATTAAATTACTCATAACTCTGTAATTCATTATTTCCGTGGATTTAAAATAATTGGATTAAACGCAACAACATTGTTTTGTGTTATTCCCGTTCAGTGGAACAGTGTCACGAGTCATTTAAATGATAGTTAGGCTACAGAAATACATTTGAAACGATATCATTTACAGTAATGAAATCTATTCGTTAAAGACTTGAGCTTGGTAAAAAAACATTTGTTTTATCATTTGATGGCTTATTCCTTCTATACTGAGATGAACTATCTCCTCTGTGCTTTATCAGAAGTGAAACTAAAAGATATATTGTCCGTATATTTTTCAAAATCAACTAAAGTACGCAGATATTACCCGCAGGATTTAAAGTGTGGACTCAGTTTGTGTCTCACAACAACATGGAAGTCCATGAACTTGTTTTGTTTTTGGTCTTCAAACTGAAAACAAGATTTAAAACATGTTTGTATGAAGTTAAAACCCAACGCGCCTCTACGAGTAGCTTTGATTCTTTCTTAGCATTGTTTTTACCTTTTACCACTTCTAGATGCAGAGACAAACACAACTTCCTCCTTTTGTCCGTGAAAAACAGCAAACAACATTCATGTTTAATGTCCGGACGGCCAACGTACTGCGAATGTGGTTTTCGGCGCAGTGCATCATGTCGGCTGCGTGGATGAACTGGTAGCCGGAGCCCTTCATGCACAGCTCGATCTCTGAGTATCCCAGAATGATCTTCCCCCTGCAGGGAGACACACCGACAACAGAAACAGAGAGAAGTTTGTTAAACTGGGATCATTTCAGTCAACGAGCAACAGATGAACAAGATGGAGCGTCTAAGAAAGATGTTAAAACCACCTCGAAAATGTCAATGTATCTCTGCAGCCACGAGAGCTGTTTAATAATGTTGATGATGTTAAGATGATGTTCAGATGTGTAAATATCAGTCTACATGTTTCTGGTTAAGAGGAAATGAAGATGACACACAGAAAGAAGTGAAAAGGTTTCAGGTTCGCATATGAAAAAAACACTTTTTAGGGTTGTTATTAGTTTGAAATGATGCAGCTGTAAAGTCCAACTCTAACAAAGCGTAACACAACATGTGAACATTCTCTCTGCAAAGTTTGACTTTGATAAAGTGAAGCAGAACAAAGTTATAGAGGGTTTAGTACAGAGAACATTCAGGCGAGGACTCATTGAAACCAAATAGCCTCAATGACCCCAATGGGTCCAATAGAATTGGACCCATTGGGGTCATTGGGGTCATTTGAATTTCCTCATGTACTAAACCATATATTTCACTTGCATGTTACTGATGGTGTTCAATACATCCAAATACAGCAGTCTTGGGGCTTTTTTTCATACAACGAGCTACGATTCACAGTTTTATACAACAATCGCTCAGTCATCCCCCCACTAGGGTGGGATGAGTTTTCTTAAAAGGTTGATTTATATTTCTTCCCACCTGCTGTCGACGCCCAGCGGCGTGAAGTCCAGCTTGTGTTTGGTCTGGAAGAGCAGCAACTTGGCTCTGATCTCCACGATGGTGGGAGGCTGGACGGGCACGGCGATGGAGAAGAGAGCCAGCTGAGGCTTGCTGCCGTTCCCGTTGGAGACCTTCTGGCCGTGGAGGTACTTCAGCCGCCCCTGGAACTTCAGCGCCTGGTTTCAGGGGGAAAGAGAGAGAGAGAGAGAGAAAGGTTTACACCAAAGGTCGCTGTGTTTAGGCTCTTTTTTTATGGCAATCTCTATTCAAATAGATTTCTATTCATGAAGCCAACAGCAACATTTAGCTCAGAGCTGCTAATCCAGATGTTACAGATGCTATGCTGCTGTTGCTCAAATGGAAAGAAACATTTCCTCAAACTTCCAATCTGTGGATTTAAGATCTTATGCATCCAAAAAACTACAGCATTTGGCAACTGGATCCTGTAGAAAAGATAGACGCCACAGACATTTCAAGTGTATACCGTAAAAGTTGTGTTTTAAGCTGCTACTACCTTCGGTGGTTGGCCACGCTAGCTGCTGCTAGCGCTGCTGCTTGCTCCCCGCTAGCTACCTGACAACCACCGAAGGTAGCGAGATCAGCCCCGGCTCGACGCAGACTTCAGCAGCGGGCTGTAGTAGCAGTAGCAGCGGGGAGCTAGCAGCAGCGCTAGCTGGGTACAGTGGGAAATTAGCGGTGACAACCGCCGTCCGAGTGGCTTATAACACAATTTTCACGGTAGAGATGACCCCTAATCTGTGTTTTCTGTGTGTATTTAAAAGGTTTATACATGAATAAACACAATAATACATAATGTAACAGGTCCTGTTAAAATGCATCAAACTGAAATCCGATTTTACAATTTATACCGCTTTGCGTTTTGCATGAAATGTTGTTGATGAGTTTTTTCGGCGTCTTACTCACCAGGAAGCCGGAGGAGTTGTCCAGGAGGCAGCGGAAGCGGCAAACGAAGCTCCGCTCCAGGAAGGACGAGTTCTCCGGGGGAAGCTGCTCGGGGCTGTACATCACCGCGCCGCCGCCGCGGCTCTGCAGGCCTGAGGACAGACGACGGAGGAGGGGGGGGGGGGTTAAACCTTAACTCCGTCCAATAAACACAAAAACACCGTTCTCCTTCTCCTGGTTCTCTCCTCACCATCTCCGGCGGCGGCGGCAGCCGGCGGGTCGAGAGCAAAGTGCAGCTGCTGCCGGAACAAAGCCCGGTCGTCCGTGTGGATGAGCTCGAACACGCTCTGATGGACCACGTCCGACTGTTGGAGGAGGAGAGAACGAGTCGGGTCATTTAGACACCTCACCTCTCTCCTTAAAGCCAGATATATATATATATATCTTGTATAACTTCATCTCACCTGATGGAAGCCCAGGTAGTCCTTGACTGTGGCGGAGACGTAAAACACAGATCCGTCCGACGTGACCACGATCACGAACCCGTTCAGCGCCTGCAGGGAACAGAGGTCGACATGCGCGTGACACACACACACACACACACACACACACACACACACACACACACACACGGCAACTGTAACAGGTGCAAGATCCCTTGTTGCACGAGCTGATCACTCACTTTGGAAATTTTGGCTTTTTAAAATTCCTTTTTTACTTTAAATTCATTGTAATGTCAATTTTTACGTGAATAGTTTTGTAAATGTTTCCCCACTCTGGACACACGTGTGTCGCGATCGCATGTTTTTCACTGAAATGGGTCGAGCAGGTTTTAAGGGAAACGAGGCCCTCCGGTGGCCGAGCCCGGTCGTGCCTCCACAAACTTAAAAGGCCCCACGGCAAAGAAAACTACACATCTAAATAAACTATGAAGTATTTTATCATTTTTTTAAACGCTTTTAACAACTTTGAAGAATCTAAATGTGAAGCCATCGCCGCCGGCCCCTCCCCCCCCCAAAAAAACAAACAACAGCAGCAGCAGCTGCTTCTCAAGGGCCCCTTTGTGTTGCGCAATCACGGCCCGGTCGCGCTCGGTGCGGAGAAAACAAAGCGCGACGACGTGGCCGACAGGTGAGTCGATGGGGTGAGCTGACAGGTGAGCTGACAGGTGAGCTGACAGGTGAGCTGACAGGTGAGCTGACAGGTGAGCGTAGGTAAACAGGGCGGGGCCCTCGACATAGTGCCGTTTTTTTCCCTCTAATTTATTCGGAGCCACGGCAGCGTCGCCGGGCTTCAGGGCAAGAGGCCTCGAGCCTCACCTGTCTGGACCTCCTGCGGGCACCAGACGAGCAAAAACACACACAGACACACGCACACGCGTGTAAACACGCTTTCAAACCGTTGCATTGAACGGTTGCACGGCAAGAAAGAAGTAAAAAAAGTCGACACGTGAACGTCTCGCGGCTTCGCGGCCACGCGAGTGTCCCGGCGCGGCTGCGCTTTGTTTGCGCGTCGGCGTGTGCGGCGCTCCTCGCCGCAGGACGTCTAGACAGGTGAGCCTCGAGACAACGGCTCGATGTTGTGTTTACACTGATGTGTGTGCGTCTGTGGTTTTCTGTTTGTGTCGTGGCAGTTGCGGGTAAATGCACGTCATGTGACCTCCAGAAGGCCCGTTCTTTCAGGGATGAGAACTCTTTTTTTTGGCTTTCCTCCTTTTATATTTTATATATTTGAACTACTACGAGAGGAAAAGTAAGCAGAAGCAGGAGGGAATTAGGCGGCGTGAGGGCTTTGTGAGGTAGAAACCAAACTAAAACTGAAACTTATTTGACTTTCTTTAACGTATTCAACAGTGTTTCATCCTCATCCTGTGTAATGTTGTATGTTTTGTGTGGTTCTCCTGCATGAAAGCAAAGCGCTTCCTCCGGATGGACTCCTTTGTGTTCGGCCCCCTGTGGTTGTGAACATTGTCAGAAGGGTGCGACGCCGCCTCGACCCCGCTGACCGGGATCAGAGGGAATCCGCTAGATGAGCCGTTGAAACGAAGCCGGCGCCTCACCTGCAGCAGCAGGTCGCCCTCGGAGAAGCCGCAGGTTTCGCCGCCGCCGTTGTTCTCGCCGAGCCCGTTCACGCCGGAGAACATCAGACTGCTGCCGCTGGAGGTCATCGTGGCTGCAGAGAGAGGTGGAGACACGTTAAGACACGGTGGAGACACGTTAAGACACGGTGGAGACATGTTAAGATATGATATAGACATGTTAAGACACGGTGGAGACACGTTAACACTCATTAAGACACGTTAAGATACGGAGAAGACACATTAAGACACGTTAAGACACATTGAACCACGGTGAAGACATGGTTGAGACACGTTAAGACACATTAAGACACGTTGAGACACAAGAATACACGCTAAGACACGTTAAGACACACGCGGGAACACACGTTAAGACACGGTGAAGACATGGTTGAGACTCGTTAAGACACATTAAGACAAGTTAAGACACGCTAAGACACGGTTGAGACACGTTGAAACGCATTCAGACACTTTAAGACACTTTAAGACACAACATTAAGACACGTTAAGACACAACATTAAGACACTTTAAGACACAACATTAAGACACGTTAAGACACATTAAGTGTGCATATATAGCAAATTCACTGAAATTATTTAAGGCTTTATTGATGTTCTGTTTGCTGGTTTGTAATAAGTGTATATATTTATATATACGCCTAACGCTGCGCTCTGTTTTTGTGTTTCTCTCTCTCTCAGCGGTTTGGGGGCGGAGCCTCTCGGCTGTTGGTCTTGGCCGCTCTGCGCCGCTCTCCGGTCGTGTCCTGTCACGTTAAAAATAAAAAAGCTCGAGAGCGGCGCTATTGTTCTGAGGGACGTGGACTCTCGGGGGCTTCATGGAGGAACGTGAGGTTCTGGGTTTATCGTAAAAAGGACCACGATGTCCTGGAGAAGGATTAAATATAATTGATTAGTTTATTTTTCATGCACGAGACTGGAGTCTGCCTCCAGAATCAGAATCATGTACCGGACAAGTGCACATGCACATGCATAGGAATAAATAACGAGGTGAAAGGTGCATAACAATAAACACAGACATGGAAACATAAATGTGCACCACGCCCTTCAAGAACCAATAAAAATTAAAGCCCCAAAACTGTACAGACTCACACTGTCACTGGTTATGAGCCTGGAAACACATTATACATTGTTATTGGTATTAATTATAGTTATTTTGACTCATTAAAAGGGTAAACTTAATAAATATATGAACGATGGGATCCTGAAAAAGAAAGGAAAAGCTCTGTGGCTGGACTCGCGCCAGAAGACAGGTTTTCTCATTGCTGGAGAACTGATCTGGCAGCTTGCATAACACAAACACACACACACACACGTAGACATAACACACACACACACTTGTCCACCCCTGGGGTGTGTGTGTGTAAGCGATAGCCGGTAAGAGCGCTTCCCTTATCTGGACCGCCACGACAGGAAAATCCCAGGATGTGGCCTCTCCCTCCGTCCTGCAGTCCTGTCACGCAACTCCTCTGAGCGGAGGATGAGGGGTCCCTGAACGCCACGCACGCGCACGAACGCCCCGCCACCTTTCAGCGGGAAGCACACACACACACAGCCCGACACCAAGCTACAGCTCTGACACACACAAACACATACAGACACACACAAAACAAACGTTTTGCACAAACACACTCGGACGTGCACAGCCCGACACAAAGCTGCAGCTCTGGCACACACACACACACACACCCATACACGGACACACACATTGACCCAGTGTGACACATGCACATGCCCACACACACACACACACACACACACACACACACACACACACAAACAGTATTTTGCACAATCACACTCAGACACACACAGCCCGACACAAAGCTGCAGCTCTTAAACGCACAAACACACACACACACATACACAGTGTTTTGCACAAACAGACATACACAAAGCTGCAGCTCTGACACACACACACACGCACAGACACACACATTGACACAGTGTGACACATGCCCACACACGCACAAACAGCATTTTGCAGAAATACACTTAGACACACACACACACAGTGTTTTTCACAAACAGACATACACAAAGCTGCAGCTATGACACACAGTGACACACACACACACACACACACGCACACACACACACACACACACACCCGTGTTGCTTGTCTTCTACGTGTTGTCCCCTAGTTGTCGTTCAGGAGCACTGACCTCCAGCAGCTGCAGGGCTTGTTTAAGGGCTTTTTAAGGGTTTTTTTAAAGGGTTTTTTTAAGGGCTTGTTTGTTTGTTTGAGGAAACTTTAAGGATGTAAATGTTAAATATTTTTCCAGAACAGACGTCTGAACATCGGAGGACGCCAGCGTTCACTTTGTTGACGCATCACAGAGGGAACTTTTCTCATAACTCAGAAAACACTGAACAGCTGGAAAGAAACAAAACCCTTTTGCCGTGTTTGTATTAATAAAATGTTGCATCAGCCGTGAAGCTTCACAGTTCATCACTGACACGGTAGTTTGTGTTACATGTTTCCTGAAAATGAGATGTTTAAATGCTGCTGCTGCTTCTTCTTCTTCTTCTTCTTCTTCTTCTTCTTCTTCTTCTTCTTCTGTCTTCTTCTCCTTCTCCTCCTCCTTCTGTCTTAATTCTTTTTCTTCTTCTTCTGTCTTCTTCTTCCTCTTCTTCTTCCTCTCCTTCAATTCTTCTTCTTCTTCTTCTTCTTCTTCTTCTTCTTCTTCTTCCATCTCTTCTTCTTCTTCTTCTTCTTCTTCTTCTTCTTCTTCTTCTTCTTCTTCTTCTTCCATCTCTTCTTCTTCTTCTTCCATCTCTTCTTCTTCTTCTTCTTCTTCTTCATCCATCTCTTCTTCTTCTTCTGTCTTCTTCTTTCTTCTTTTTCTCCCTCTTCTTGTTCTGCCTTCTTCTCCTCTTCCTCCTCCTCCACCTTTTACACAAACACACACACACACACACAGACACACAGACACACACACACACAGCCTGAGACAAAGCTGCAGCTCTGACACACACAAACACACACAGCGTTTTGCACAAACACACACACAGACACGCACACACTCAGAGCTGTCTTTGATGCATGCAAACATCTCTGTCACTCAGGGAGGCGGCCTTTTAAAAAAAGAAAGAAGGGGATTCGACGTCCTTTCATGTCGGGGTAATTAAGTGAAATCCCTAAAAAAAAGAAAGAAAGAAGATCTGGTCCGACCACTCAGGGGGAACAAGTTCAAGCAGAGGGAAACAAGTCCGCCTGCAGAGCCCGGAGCCATGAAAAGAGAGAGTGAAACACTCACATGCTTAAGTCACACATGACGCATGATACAAACTACAAATGCTCCGGCGACGTGGAAAGCGTTAGCATGTGTTGTGAAGAGCGGGAAGAGAGAGAGGGCAAAAGAAAGGGAAACGACGTCACGGGTTCTGGACGTCTGCCAGACGTCGGCGAGAGAGAAAGAGAGAGAGAGAGAGAGAGTATAAAAGCATACCGGCGATGCATAGGGGAATATTATCTTGATTTGAAAACATTTAGTTCCAGCAGATCCTGTACAGAGATCGCCGTTCTCACGCGGATGTGCAGGAAGAGGGCGGCGCTCGCCACCGGCCAGCCGAGCCAATGGGACGGAGGTCGCGGGGCCGCAGGTTTTCTTTTTTTTTTTTTCCCGACCTCCCATTAAGCGCTTTTGATGGATGTCCCTGTTTACAGCGGCGACGCGAGAGGGGAAGGAAACGACCTCGACTTCTTCGTGAGCGGACAGGAATGTCATCGAGGCTCCCGGATGGAAAACAGAGTTTTGCACAGACTTACGGATGTATTTAGTTTTTAAAAAAAGAGAAAAAAAGGTGCAATGTGTAATATCAGGCTAGCATTTACACTGACTGTCATAATGAGCTTTCTTAATGCCGCTAAAGTTTGGTTATAAGCCGCTACTACCTTCGGCCCCCGCTAGCTAGCGCTGCCTCCTCACTAGCTCCCCGCTGTAGCCAGCTAGCGCTGCCTCCTCGCTAGCTCCCCGCTGTCGCCAGCTAGCGCTGCCTCCTCGCTAGCTCCCCGCTGTAGCCAGCTAGCGCTGCCTCCTCGCTAGCTCCTCGTTGTAGCCAGCTAGCACTGCTGCAAGCTCACTGCTAGCTCCCCAACAAGCACCGAAAGTAGCGGGACCGGCCCCAGCTCGACCAGCCCCATGCTAACCAGCTAGCCACGGCTCGTCCTGTAATACCACGTGTGCCTCTAGAGGCGATAGAGAGTCACTGTGGCGTCCAGTCTGTCCTCAGTCCAACATGAGAGGACAAAATATATGTATATGTTATTTTCACAACAGATTCACGTTCATTTAGACCGCGTGGTCGGCTTTTGAAAAGGTCCGAGCAGAGATGGATGATAAAAACATCCACTGATTATACGCCGTTCAGGACACAGTGTGGTTAGCTGGTGGCGGTGTGTGGGCGGGGCAAACCTCAGGTTGCTGCGGTAGGCGTGCCTCAAACATCACGTCGCTGAAACGATGCTTATCAGCGTGCAGGCGGTCTCGGAGAGGAGGCGTTCACCAGCAGCTCGAGGTAGAAATACCTCGTTAGAAGTTGCAATTAACACAAAAAAAACAAACTAATTTACACTCCTGGATGAACGCATTTATATCAAATTCATTTTTTTTTTCGAACCCTGATTGTAACCATGGGGAGTAAATAAATAAGATCCCTCCTCTCTCCTGCCGACCCGACCAAAAAAAAACCCTCAACTTTTAAGTGAGTTAAAGACAGCTGATTTAGTTTGAGCCCCATAAACAAACACCAGCATTTCTGGAAGACTCTAAATGTCACAGAAAGCCTTGGTGGGCGAAAACCATGGGGAAGAAAAAAATCAAGAAAAAAAAAGAAAAAGTTTTGGTACGAAGAGAGGCTGTGGGTTTTTTTTGAGCTGGAAAGACGGAGAACAAACCTTCCAGAGAATGGAAATTTGGGGAGGAGGAGAAAGAGGAGGGGGGAGCGGGTGGGGGGGAGGGGAAAATGAAAACATGATTAAATCTGTCTCCCGGCAGTTGCTTGCATTCTCACGATATACTGAAAGCCGAGTCGGGGAACCAAAAGAGCCAGCAGGCGACGTCCTGCGTCGACGGGTGAATTAAAAGAGCGTTGATTGATAGAAATCTATTAAAAAAACAACAGTTTTTCTTTTGGGATTCTCCTTGCGAGCTGCAAACCTAAAGAGATATATCTTTCTTCATTGTGTTACACTTGTGCCATGCGGATGGGTTATGTGTGTGTGTGTGTGTGTGTCAAGATATCCCGAATACCAAATTACATCAAATTACAGCACAAAGATACGGGGGTCACCACATCAACGCTGATTGCTAACAGGCCCCTGGATGTTTTCAATGGAACTTGGAGAGCAAATCCAACATTTTTCGGCGGCAGCGAGCCACAAGCCTTTCAAAAATATCCAGCGCTGCCTCGCAAAGTCACGCGATGAGGCCGTACCGGCCAAGTGCTTGAAGAGGAAAAAAAAAGAAAAACAAGAAGAAGAAGGAGAAAAAAAGAAGAAGTCTGCCATTTAAGGCAGACGTAAATAGCTCGCTTCATTATCAGGTCTTTAAAATCTCACTCGCATCCCCTGAAATTGCTTTATGTTTGTTCTTTTTCTCTTGCAGCTCTTTCTTTTTTTACCTAACGATTTATGAGATCATTATCTTAACTTCCAGGCATGTCTCCGCTTGAACAGCCAGCCCAGGCCCGGCTGTTTTGGACTGGGATAACCCCCCGAGAGAGAGGCAGCGTTTCGGGGTAGAGGGGAGCGTATAAAAAGGGAACGTTGCGATTTGGGTTCCTACTGAGAACACGCTTTCAGGCTTTAAATTAAGAGTCGTTAGCTAATAGCTAACAGCTAATAGCTAGAGCTCCCCACTGTAGCCAGCTAGCTCTTGCATGCAAATCGAGAGCTAGTTAACGTTAGCGGTTAGCAGCCGGCGGGCAGCACAGTCGAGCTAGCCCAACAGCGCAGCTAAAAGCTAATAGCTAACAGCGTGCAGGTTGCATCGCGTCACATGACGGCGGGTCCAAGATGAATATATAAGTCAATAATAACGCTGTCGTGTGTTTCGATGCTGTCTTTGGAGGGGAGGGAACCTAATTGAACACAGATGTCCTCGACTCACATTCTGGCAGAGATTTATTTTATTTATTTTTACTTTGAAGAGCGGCAACAGATCCGTGCACGTGTTTCTGCTACGACCGCGTTCACAGGCACACGACTTCGTAACCAGACTTCTGGTTTCTTTGTTGTTGTTTATTTATATATATTCCACCACTTAGCCACCATTCAGCACCCCATTGCCGTCCTGGTTGCACTCTTTGGACTCATTCCAACTTGTTTTAATGGGCCTGAGCACCAAGAAGAAGCCCACTATGCCTATAAAGCGCTCACTAATAATTTCTGCGGCTGACCTCATATTACTTCACCAACACAGGGACGCCTGTAGTCTGAAAACAAAAACAAGGATTCTTCTTTTTCTTCTTTCCAAAAAAAAATAAAAAGAACTGTATTTACACAAGATGAATATCACCAAAACGCCCTCTGTGTTAATTAAATATGCCGACGTCACGCGAGGAGCGGCGGCAAAAGTCAACAAAGCGCCGATCCGAGCGCCTGAGAAACGGGACACCGCCGTCGGAATGAACAGCGCCGGTAACCCGATTCCCCCGAAGACGACGTCAGAGCTGTTTGAAGACACGTGTGACATACACAACCCAATATCCCCCAAATGATGAGCGACACCTTTTCACACACACACACACACACACACACACACACACACACACACACACACACACACAGACACACACAGCTGGCGCGGCTAAATGAAGTTCAGCTCGCTGCAGTTTACTGCTAAGCCATAGCATTATACACAATTACCAGCTTTTCCTTTTGTTCTTTTCTTTTTAAGCCCCTCCCTCTTTCCAGTGTTCCCACGGCTACAACGATAAATAAGGTCTCATGGGAAAAGGGGCGTGGCTTTTGACTCTCCAGTCAATCAAAATCTACGTTTACTCATTCCATGTTTTACCGCGTACATTATATTTAAGCGATAAGGTACGAGGCGGTACTGTATCGTCAATAATGAACAGTTTAATACTGCAATAACAAACTTCACACAGTTGTAATATTACACTGCAATATAAAAAATCCATAGTTTTAATATCGCACTGCAATATCAAACACTGCAAGATTTATTCCTATCGAAGTTTTGACCATTTTGTTGCTGCATTTATAATTTTAATAATTTAATTCCAGAAACTTTCTACATCCAACAACTTACTTATGACATTTTGTTTTACAAAGTCAGTAAAAAAAAATTTAAAAAATGGAGACGTTGACCCAGATTTGAACCTTCACGTACACGTCGTCATGCAACTACAAGGGTGCTCCATTGATTTCCATCAAAATGGTTAAAAATTTAAATTAAAGCAGAAGACGCTGGCGTGTCACGTCAGATTTTAACAACAACGGATCCGACGTCCTCGTTCCCGTCCTGTTGACGCTGAGATCCTTTTATATTAGACTTGAGGAACTGCAGAGTCAGCAATAACTGGAGGCGACACATGACTCCGTTAGTGCTTTCACACTTTGGTAAACATACCGAAGACGCTCTGCTAATGACACGCGTCACACTCTTCCTGTTCTTCCAGCTAACGGCTATTCACTCAAACGTTTCCTCTTGAAGAACAATGAAAGTCCACGACAATTAAGAGCAGGAACACGACGTTAACCACCGTTAAAACGCACTCTTTAATCTCATATCTCAGCTTGAAGATGGACTTGTGTTGTATTACTTGCTATTCCTGTGAGCGGTACACAGTGAGCGGTAGGGGTGGTGATCACCAGATGTCCCACGATACAATATTGTCACAATACTTAAGTCCCGATACGATATTATCGCGATACATTGAGTATTGCCATATAATGCGATTTTTTTTTTTTTTTAAATTAACGCAAATTGTCCCCAAAGGAAAACTTTGTCAACAAAAAATAAATTGATTTAATTATTCTAGGACCAAAACGTTTAGAATTGATTAAGAGGAGTTGTTGGACTTTACCTCCTCCTACGTCTACTTTACGACATGTCAGAGAGAAATACATTCTCATACTTCTCATAGGAAGACATGACCTACAACAACATGTGATGTATCGGGTATGAAGGGTCGGAGAAGTGCAGAATCACTTCTAGAATAAGATATTTTACATATATATATTTAAAAAATCGATACAGCATAGTATCGCGATATTTTGCGTGGCGATATTGTATCGATATATGAAGCCAAGTATCGATCTTTTATTTAATCAATTCTCAACGTTTTGGTCCAAGAATAATGAAATCAATGTATTTTTTTTGACTAAGTTTTCCTTTAGGAACAATTTGGGTTAAAAAAATGTAATAAATCGCATTATATCGCGATACTCAATGTATCACGATAATATTGTATCGGGACTTAAGTATCGTGACGATATTGTATCGTGTATCTGTGGTGATTCCAACCCTTAATATATATATATATATATATATATATATATATATATATATATTGTCTTATTTGTTGTACTCGCCTGCTGTCATGTTTTAATCTTTAAACTTTTACACATACATGCGTGAAACCAGAGGAAGGCCGATGCTCGCGTCAGGTTCATAAAAGCGGCACATGTGCTTCTTTTCTGCTTCTCACTGGCATCATTTCAATCGATTGTTGTGTATTATTCATTATTAGTCACATCTACATCTCTCATCTCAGTTTTCCCTTCTTTTTTTTTTACAACCTGGCACTATTAAAGATGATGCATGAGGTGCACACGTTCTCACGCAAAGTCCCTCGTTCCATCGACACGCATGTACGTGTGAGAAGTGGCACATGCGTAGTTTTTAGTGTTTACACGTCAACAAAAACATCTGGCCCCAGGTGTTTGATGGGAGTTGGATACGACTCCGCCGATACGCCACATGTGCCGTCTGTCCGTTTGTTCAAAATACAGTCGAGGGAAAACTACGTCGAGTCGGCCTGGCGTGCACGAAAAACCTTGTGTTATTGACGGTTTGCGGGCATTTATTTAAAAGCTGTTTGAGTTTATGTTTATGAGCTGCGTGTTCGTTAGTTACAGGTTAGAAAATGTCAAGTTGTAAATGCACTTAAGCGGCGTTTAACTCGTCCAGCCCGCATAGCACAGGAGAAAGTAGGCGAGAGGTCGTGAGAGAACAAGCGGCGCAGGAATGTCCCGACACCATTCACACACGAGACGTTCACGCTAACCGCAGCGACAAGCGCTATCAAATGCACGTTCTGAGGTTGGAAAAAACTTCCCTTTGCGCTCATCGTTTCAGTGGCTTGTGACGAAATGCATGATGGGAAGACGACTGCTGAGACATACGAGCACAAAAAGAAGAGCAAGTTTATCTGCCTTTAAGGCAGTTGGTTCTCTGATGAGCATATATGTTTTTCTAACATATAATATATTAATATCAGTGTGTGTTCTTAAACTACATTGACTCAGACTCTGCTGGCACGGTGCTGTGTATTAATTACATTGCTTTGACCAATGGATTTCCATGACTTTGAACCGAATTGTCACGGCTTTTCCATTACTTTTCCCCAATTTCCATGACTTTTAACCAAATTTCCTTAATTTCCTTCAAATTAAACCAAACATTTATATAGATGCCTGTATGTATGCTGCTTAAATTTTGAGCCTCTTTCTTTTAAAAGCATATTCAATATTTAAAACTCAGTGTAAATGAATGTCATAAACACATGAATATAACACATTTACAGGACTCTTACACAACTTTTACAGGTTTTTCATGACCGTATAAGAAACCCCGACAGATTCGCTGCAACCTGTCCAACAGCAAGACAGCACAGTGCACAACAGTGCACATAAAAATGTACCAAAGAAACTGAACGACAACCGAGACAAGACACAGATGAATTCAAACAGCGTCAGAGGAGCCCCGAGGCCACCGGGCGACTTACTCCTTCGTGTGTCTGCCAACACGTCTGCTCGAATCAAAGACAACTAGCACCTTGCGGCCGCTGGGAATATTATAAGCCTGACTCACGTATAATTGGCTCGTCATTGAGAACCAGGGTGCCTGAAAAGCCTAATGAACGTACACAGCGTGGACTCCAAGCTTAATGGCGAACAAAAGAAATGTTTTTATTAATCGGCACTGTTGGAAGTGTTGCTCACAGCGAAGGGTGGAGCGAGGTTACAAGTAGCGAGGATGTGCCGTTTCCTAAAAACCAGATTCCTCGCATGCCGCGCATTCCTGCCATCGGCCCGACGGCGTTCGCTCTGCAAACGGGTTTTCCAGTTCTTCGACTGATCTCCTCCTCACCTTTGAAGTAGCTCTTGACCCTCAGGTAACCCACGCTGAGGCGCAGCACCGACAGCTTGTCCAGACGGGAGCGGACCTCCCCGAAGAAGGGCAGCAGGTCGGTCAGCCGCTCCAGCTCGCCGTTCAGCCGATCCCGGTGGCGCTTCGAGGGGTTCGATTTGACGACTTCATTGGCTTCGGAGGCCTTCTTCCTGCGAAGCGGGGGAGGGGAAAAAAACCAAAAAAAGTTAGATATTGGAGTGTCACCGTGTGCCGAGTAAGAAAGCCCACGAATATGAGAACGCTAAATACAAGAATGCTAAATACGAGAATGCTAAACACGAGAAAGCTAAATACGAGAATGCTAAATACGAGATTGCTAGATACGAGAATGCTAAATATGACAAAGCTGAATGCGAAAATGTTAAAAATGAGAATGCTAAACACGAGAAAGCTAAATACGAGAATGCTAAATACAAAAATGCTATGGACGAGGAATGCTAAACAAGACAAAGCTATACACGAGAATGCTAAATATGAGAATGCTATGGACGAGGGATGCTAAACAAGACAAAGCTATATACGAGAATGCTAAATATTGGAGTGCTAAATATGAGAAAAGTAAATACGAGAATGCTAAATACGAGGAATGCTAAATATGATACGTTCTGAAAAAAAAATAATGTGAAAAAAATAAATAAAGTACTCGCAAAAATAAAAATAAAAAACACTACCCCAGTGAGTGGACACTGTTACAAATAATAAATAAAAAAATAGCAGCTAGAGAAAAGAGGACTTCTTCTCCAACTTTGCCCTTTGAAGAACACATGTGCGTCCGTGAGAAAAGCTCAGGATTCAGACCGGGAACCAGCACTGACTCAGTCCTGAGGCCTGGTGAACCGGACCTGCCGGAGCGAGCAGCTGCCGTGACACATGCCCAATCAGACATGAGCCATGCTAACCTCTCGGCGGACGGCTTTGAACCTTCTGCACAAACACGGCCGCGATGGTGAGCAAAACACACTTCAGGTGAGTCAGCGGGACGTGATGAGTGTGAGGAAGAGGAATGCTGTCAACGCGCCATCACGGCCTCAGTTTAACACAACGCAACGCACCATCCTCATTATTCAAGATCCTCATTCAGCTCGCGACTCAACAACAGTGTCGGGTTTCATCTTTTCAAGTGAGCGCGGCTCGCGACACAAAAAGGGGGGGTCCCTGAATGCACCACCGAGCTGCAAAGTACAGCGGCGAAAAATATAAGCCCTTGTCTTAAACACATCGCCGGAGGCCCGATGAATCACATATGATGACAAAACAAATACGAGGAAAATAAATACAAGAATGCAAAATGTCGAGAGTGCTTAATGGAGAGAATGCTAACTACACAAACTCTAAACACGAGTAAACACGAGAGTTTTCTAAATGGAGAGAATGCTAAATATGACATTCAAAATGCTAAATATGGGAATGCTAAATGGAGAAAATACTAAATATGACTAAATATGAGAATGCTAAATACAAGAATGCTAAATCCCAAAATGCTAAATGGAGACAAAAACTGAAGAATCCACCTTGATAAAGAACTGAAACTGAAACTATGACTCACAAGCGAAACAAACAAAACACTCCCACGGTGAGTGGACACATCCCATAATTATCAAAATTATATAACTTCTTTGCAAACTTTTGAAGGACACAAGGCCGTGTGCATCAGAGCTAACTTACATCATCATATACATATATGTATATATGTGTATTTGTATACACACACAGTGTGTGTTTGGTTCTCAAGGACACAATCTTCTTCAGCTCAGAGTAAATATAGAGCGTTGCCACAAGTCATCCCATCGATGGCATATATCTTCTTCTTCTTCTTCTTCTTCACCATGACAGCCGCTTCATTTGCTCCGCTTCACTGAGGACCACCCAACGCCGGCGAGGAGATACACGCCATTACTCACAAACCAGACACACATGCTGCACCGGGGAGGGAGACCCAGTGTGAGCCAAAAGAGTGCAACAACACACACACACACACACACACACACACACCTGCTGGGGAGAACACACTTACGGACACGAGGACTCATTCCTGCCGGGAGGGAAAGAATCAATATCGAGGCTCTGATGAGGAGCGCCTCACATTTAGGACTGATAAGTCAATATTCGGATCGTTCCAAACTTTTTTTTTAGGCGTTTATTCGGCGACTGAGTTCAGTGATTGAACGTTGAAATGCGTCCATCAGAGTTCATGCACATTGAGACCAATGATTTCCATGGCTTTTAACAAATATCCATGACTTTTCACCAAATTTCCATGACTTTAAACAACTTTTCCATGACTTTAAACCAAATTTCCATGACTTTAAACCAAATGTCCATGACTTCTAACCACATTTTTATGACTTTCCACCAAATGTCCATGAGCAAACATTGTGTGAAATGTGTGTGCAAACAGTAAAAAGTGATAAAATGTAGTATTTAAACTAACAATGAGGATTCAAAGCATTCAGTAAACCTTAAATGACTCAAATGAATGAGAGACAATAGTTTGATTAAAAGAATGAACATTTATATAGATGTCTGTATGTATGCTGCTGATATTTTAAACCTCTTTCTTTTAAAAGCAGATTCATTATTTCAAACTCAGCGTGAATGAGCGACATGAACACATGAATATAACACACTTTGGAGACTTTGTTCTTTTCAAGGACTTTTACAGGCCTGGAAATAACTAAACTCCAGGTTTTCCATGACCGTAAGAACCCTGTTACATCCTGAAATGTTTGAGAAAATTCAACGTCTGCTCTCCTCTGCCAGACCGGCGTCTTTTACAGGCGGCGGTCACAAGAGGAGCGAGGAGCCGACGGGCTAACGAGGTTATTTACCGAAACGAGACGCCGATCCGTTGTTTGCTTTAACCGCGTTTTAATGAACGGATCCGAGCCCTCTGCCACACAGTGTGCCTTTAACGCACAATGGCTTCTCTGTGTGCGCCGTGAAAGCCGTTAATATCGGGAATTATCGCGGTTAATTGATTTAATTGCCGACCGTTGTCGTCATTTTATGGTCGAACTTAACTCTTTTTTTTTACGAGGCCTCCCGTTCACATCCACCGTGTGAGGATGACGGTGGACTCTGGCGACTGCTTGTTGTTCATGACGCCGTTTAACACTGAAGACGGCTGCTGTCCAATCACGTTCACGTACGCGATGGAGACGGCCAATCACGGCAGCCCTCAGAGACGGCTGTCTGGTCGCCATGAGGATGTGTTTACATTGAAGACGCTGAAGCTGGAAGGTTATTATTGATGGTTTATAAAAAACACAACTGCAGTTGGAGGGAAGGCTGTCAAATTCACACCCGCACACACACACACACACACACACAAACAGACACAGGCAGAGAGAGGGAGAGACACAGACACACACAGAGAGAGAGAGAGAGAGAGAGAGAGAGAGAGAGAGAGAGAGAGAGAGAGAGAGAGAGAGACAAAAACAGACACAGGCAGAGAGAGGGGAGACACAGACACACACACACACACACACACACACACACACACACACACAGAGACACACACACACACACACAAACAGAGAAACACAGAGAGAGAGAGAGAGAGAGAGAGAGAGAGAGAGAGAGAGAGAGACACACACACGCACACACAGAGATAGAGAGAGACGCACACACACACACACACACACACACACACACACAGAAACACACACACACACACACACACACACACACAGAAACACACACACACACAGTGCCAATGCTGGAGTGCGTAGAAATACACAATAAAAGATATTTTGGGGTTTTATTCATCGTTGCAACAGAAATGACACAAACTGGTTTGCAACCCGGCCCTCCCTACTTGTGAACCCACAGAAACGACAAGACTCTGCATTAGCGCCCGTGTTAGCGCCCGCGCTAGCTCCCGCGTTGCGTCCGTGTTGCGAGCCCAGCCGTGGTCTTCCTGGTGACCTCAGTCAGATGACCTCATTAGTTCCCCCCTCTGTGATAATCCACCAACAGGAACCAATCAGCGGCCCGTATCGAACCGGCCTCATCAAATCAAATCAAATTAAATTAAATTAAATCAGTTGGTTCCGGCTCTTAAACGCTTGAAACACATCCCTCCGTCAACAACCTCCATTTTCTGCTGTCTCAGCGTGTGAACAACGGACGAGAGTTCCCCCCTTTCTTAAAGTTTCTCTCTTTTCCCGAACCTTTGCTTAATGACAGGCTATCAAAGCTCCTCCTCCGCCACTGCAGCGTCTGGGGGAACGCAGCCTGAACTTGATTGCTGGCTTCAGACCTGAGCTCTCTACCTTTCTCAGAAACGGAGCAGTCGCTGATCTCACTCTCAAGAAATGCCTTTTGTGAGACAAAAGCCAGCATTCACAACCCATTTTTTTATTCCACCGCCCCTCCCTCCCTCCCTTTCCCTCCACCTTGATTTGCTATGGATCACGGGGTTGAGCAGCAGACATGAAGACGTTCATTGTGTGTGTGGGGGGGGAGCTGATGTTTCACCTCAACACTCAGTTGTCTGTTTGGTTTCCTCGCCAAAGGAAGAGCAAAAAGAGGAGAGGTCTGAACTCGGTCACCTCGGCCTCAGAGCCCCACTCCCCCGCCGTCATGTCGCTGACACACATTTGTCTGTCTGCTCGGAGCAGGCGGAGCAGGCGGAGCGTCGGAGCGCCGGAGCGCCAGAGCGCCGGAGCGCCGGCCCCGATCCAGAGGGATGACTCAGCGGCTTCAAAAAGGAGGAAGAGCGTGCTTTGCTTTTCTGTGCACGTTCGGCTGCTGGTAGGATAGTTTACAATAGCAGGCCTCGGCCTGCAGAAGAGCTCCTCCATGCCAGAGAGGTGGAAAAAAATAGAGGAGAAAAAAAAGCAGTATGCGCTGGTACGGGAAGTCGGGGTCACAATAAAAAAGATGCACTGTAATCAATCCAAACTTTAGCTTTTCTGTTCATTACAAAAACCAGTAAATGCCAGTTTAAGCAGTGGAGGAGCAGGCTGGTAAATGAACGAGCTTTCTCTCGTAGTGTCACTTCAAAACGTATATTTATTCCGTAACAGCGACAGAAAAATAAATGAAACTCATCTTAAACAGAATCAAACGGGAAATGCGGCATCAAAATGTGTTTCATACAGTCTCAAAATGCGTTTAATGCGGCCTTAAGATGCATTTAATGCAGTCTCGAAAATGTGTTTAAGGCGGCCTTAAAATGCGTTTAATGATGTCTGGTAATGCGGCCTTAAAATACATTTAATGCGGTCTGGTAATGCCTTTAATGCGGCCTTAAAATGTGTTTAAGGCCGCCTTAAAATGTGTTTAAGGCCGCCTTAAAATGTGTTTAAGGATGCCTTAAAATGCGTTTAATGCTGTCTCGTAATGCGGCCTTAAAATGCGTTTAATGCGGTGTCGTAATGCAGTCTCTGGATGAGGTTGAAAATAGTTTTGCCTTCCGCTCTCCAGGCAAAACACACCTGGCCGTAGAGTCGACGCCCTCTGACATCATCACCGACGTCATCGTCATCATTACCAAATCGCACAAATCAGTAAAACACAGTGTAGCGGCTTCTTCTTTTACAAGCAGCATAGACAAAGAAAAACATCTCCAACTTCACAGCGGCAATCCGTGTGACTCAATGAAGTTGTGCGTTCAGTGTTTGAGGCGCGTGTTGCAATGCGGACACGCGATGGAGAAATTGGATGCAGAAGTTTCTATCGCGGTTTCACAACCACCGTCCTCTGGGAGCGAGCGAGCCGCTAGCTCCTTAAAGCACAACTTTGAGAAACACACCGGCTGCGAGTGAGGTTTGCACCAAAACCTCTTTTTTTGGTGTGTGTGTGTGTGTGTGAGGGGGGAATAAGACTCTTGGAAGGAGCCGGTTCTTTTTTATCCAATGGGGACTGGAGGGAGGCGTGTTTTATTGTCACGGATGCAAGTTAAAAAATAAAAAAAAGTAATTTTTAGGGATGCTGGCGGGTTAGCATTCGTGTCTGGAAAAATAGGATCACGTTCCTGGCAGGAGCCACTGTTTAGATTACGTCCATTTCGCAGAAGCTCTTGAACGTTTACGGGTTGTGTGTCTTTGTTGTGTGCGGATGTGTGCCTTTGAACACACACGTCAACACGTGGACGACGAGTACACAACCTCCTGCCCTCGTCTCCTGTTAATGGACAACCGGCTTCCCGTCGATACTGTCACATTGCACATCGATAGCAGAGCATTCAGCTCGGTAGTCTGCACACACCGGACCGTATTGTTGTATCGTTAAAAACGCACAAAGGGTTCGATTCCAAGCTCGGTGCCGAGCGGAGACATTTTGTCCTAGAAGCGCGTCGAGGAAGAAAAAAAAAAACAGAAGTATTTAACCGGTGTTTGTGAAGACAAAACAAAAAGCAAAGAACAAAGGGCAACTTTGTTGCTGATCACCGGGAGTGTTTTGGTGTTGTGCCAAACCTCTTATCAGCATGTCTGCCAGTGTGTGTGTGTGTGTGTGTGTGTGCATTAGATTACTGTGCAAAGCACATTTGCACTGCCAAAGCACATTATCGGGTCTTAATAAGTATACCATTGTTTGCTCAAATAAATGCTTGGTCACGACGAAGCATTTAATATATAATCTCTCTCAGTGTGTAAAGTACACATTGCCACTGTGCTCTCTGGGGGCTTTAATGAGCTCTACACACTGTAATTAACTCCTATTTTCACAACAACCCGTCGGAGAGCGCCGACGGTTGAAACACTCAACTGGCTGAGAGCGACCGAGCAGATTCCAGGTGGCAATTGGCAACAAATTTTTGTCGGTCTTACTTTCTTTCCAATACGTGTGTCGCATTGGTGATGTTTGAATCTTGCTGCTGCAGTGCAAAGCAGAATAATTGTGTGTTTACTTGTGTGCACAACAGGCTTCTGCTTTCACCAATGAAGTCATCTGACGGCTGGGTGAAGAGTTCAGACCTCAGCCCCGAGCGAACCGGATGAACGTACAACAGGAAAGGGACGTTTCATCAAAGTCCCGTGAAGCAAAACACTTCCCAGAATCTTCGCAAAGGCAACAATGTACACACAATACGCCAACACGCACAACTGCAACAAATCGTTCCTCCTCAAAGCTCAGACAATGTTGCAGCAGCAATGCAACATTGTCTGTCTACTTCATCAGAAGCATTTATTTGCCAGGTGTGTTTCACACACGAGGAATGTGTCTCGACGGGTTGTGCAAACATTACACAAACAACAACAATCAACACAGCGCAAGAAGTAGACACATATTAGATTAACAATGGAATATTAAATATGAACTGAAGCGCACAGACGAACAGATAACAGTACTAGGTAGTTTAGGTGGTAGTAGGTAGTTTGGGTACTCGTAGGCATTTAGTTTAGGTAGTAGTAGTTGGTAGTTTAGGTACTGGTAAGTAGGTAGTTTAAGTACTCGTAGTAGGTAGTTCAGGTACTTGTAGGCATTTAGTTTAGGTAGTAGTAGTAGGTAGTTTACGTACTAGTAGTAGGTAGTTTAGGTACTGGTAGGTAGGTAGTTTAGTAGTAGGTAGTATTCATAGAAGGTAGTTATAGTACTAGTAGTAGGTAGTTTATGTACTAGTAGGTAGTTAGTTTAGGTACTGGTAGTAGGTTATTAGGTACTCGTAGGTAGGTAGTTTGTGTAGTTTAGGTAATTTAGTAGATAGTTTAGGTACTTAGTGTAGTTTAGGTACTAGTATTAGGTAGTTATGATACCAGTAGTAGTTAGTTTAGGTACTAAAATGTAGTTTATGTATTACTAGTAGTTAGTTTAGGTACTAGTAGGTAGGTAGTTTAGGTACTAAAATGTAGTTTATGTAGTACTAGTAGTTAGTTTAGGTACTAGTAGGTATCTTAGGACTAGTAGGTAGTTAGTTTGGGTATGAGTATGAGGTAGTACTAGTATTAGGTAGTTTTGGTACCAGTAGTAGGTAGTTTAGGTACTAAAAGGTGGTTTAGGTAGTACTAGTAGGTAGTTTATGTACTAGTAGGTAGTTTATGTACTAGTAGTAGGTAGTTCAGGTAGAAATGTGGGTTCCTATGATGATGATCTCCAGTTTGGACCTTGTGAGTTTGAGAAGTTGAGCAACGTCACATGTTTGTGTAGTTAAATGCACGAGGACAATGTCGCTTGTAAAACTGACTTCTTTTTTGTTTTTAAATGGCCGCTGTTTTACCGGAGTGTGAGATGTAGTTTGTCCTCTGGCGGTAGGGGGAAGACATATTTATATTATATATATATTTATATATTACAGAGTATATTTATTTAATAATGCAACAGGATGCTTGGCAAAAGGAGACTGGCAACGTATGCAGAAGGCGGAAGGGTAATAAAAAGGAGAGGCTTTTTTTTTTTTCGGGACGGGCAGATCTGCCATGGAATGCCCCTGTGTAGTGACCACAGCTTTTTGTTTTTTTACACTCGGGCTCAATGGTGCCTTTGTGCAGCCGAGCCCAGCTGGCCGTCTAGGAAACCTCAGTCCTCGCCGCTCGGTCCCACGTCTTCAGATAAACACAGACGTCTGCACACGGGCCCACCTTTTTTATATTTTGGGATTTTTACGCTGGGAAGCAGCCCAGAGTCCGATCGTACACTTCTATATACTGCAGTCAACTCTGATGCTACATCTGTACTACCGGACTATTATCATTTCATTACGTCATCGTAACCGCTTTACGTTATTGTCCGTACGTCTTTACGTCTGTCTTCCATGTTTATGTCGCTGTATGAACTACATACACTACGTCTAAAAACTAAAAACACATCATTTCATTATACCTTGAATGGAGAAAGTAGCACTTTAGTAGCACTTCCTTATTAACTTTCTTATCTACTTTCTTGATTCTTGTTGTTCTGAGTAAATCGTAATGTTAAAAGTGCCGCTACATTTTTACAATTATTACTTATACTTGGATTTAGTTTGTTAATCTCTTTATTATAAGAGAAGTCTATCAATTCAATTTATATTTAATTTGTGATGGAGGGCCTTTGGTTTACATTTAGACCCCGAAAATGCACCTCTAATTACCAGAAGGCTGGCGAACCTATGAGTTTAATTTTAAGTTTGAAACTTTGGGTCAACAGACGTCCGATAATCATGCTCCTTTCACCTCCATTTTGGTCTCCACCAACGAAAATAGTCAGCTTTTTTGTACGGTGTATTTTTAATCAGATGTATCTTTCTCCTTGTCCTCTGAGAATGAGAAATTGTTCCTCTTTTTTGGCACTTTGTGTACAGCAAAAAGTAGTGAAATTAATGAAAAAATGTTTTCTTTGTTCAAACTTTACACATAACACATTTTAAAAGAGCTCTACTAAATACTGTGCTGCTGTAGTCCGTACACCTGGACAAGCTCCAACATTAAAATAGTTACAGCTTATATGTTGCATCAATTATGCATCAATAATGCATCAATTATGCACAAACCAAAACCCACCTCTTCAAAACTGCTTTTAATGTGTGATTGTGTGCTTCAAGTTGTTGTTGTTTTTATTTTATATTTATCTGTTGAGTGTCTTTGAGTACCACGAAAAGCGCTATAACAATTAAATGTATTCAAATTATTATTATTATTAGCAATAATCAAACACTGAAAAGAGCTTTAACTTTTATCTAAGTACAGTTGATTGTTTTATGAATTAAAACACTTTCATGTGTTATGCAATACTTGTCCAAATCTGTATTTGTACTTTTTAAGTACTTCCAACTTAAGTGTAGAGTCACGATTTACTGTGAAATAAACTTTTATCAAAAAGGTAAGACTCAAGAGGGTTGAAAAAAAAATCAAAAGGAGAAAAACAGGCAACACACACACACACACACACACACACACAAATCAAAAACAATACTCACACACTGAACAGAGCTTTAACCTATACTGAAGCACATTTGATTATGTTGTATGAATTAAAACACTTGTATTTGTTATGCAATACTCCTCCAAACCTGTATTTATACTTTTTAAGTACTGCCAACTTAAGTGCAGTCACGAACTGTTGTGAAACGTTTTTACATTGTTTTTCAAAAGGTAAGAATCAAGAGGGTTAAAAAAAAAAAGAAAAAATTCAAAAAGGAGAAAAACAGGCAGCACACACACACACACACACACACACACACACACACACACACACACACACACACACATACACACACACACACACACACACACACGAGGCCGTATCAGATTACAATAACATACTCGGATCCCGCGAGCCCCCCCCCCCCCCCCCCCCTCACCCCCGCCCCCCTCCGCCCTCCTCGGAGCATCGCGTGAGAGCAGCGGCCGAGTCTCCAACTTGATTGTGATTAATGCGCGAGGGCAAGATATCCATGCCAGATCCGAAGCTAGACGCATTCTTAAGGTGGACCGCGAGAGTCGTGAAGACCCCCCCCCCAAAAAAAGATCCTTATCAACTCAAAAACACAACGCCACTCTTTAGCGGCAGTTAGTTGGTATTGCTATGCACTTTTAGTGTACATTTATGAATGCATAATCGATATAATGATACAGGTTTTAGACGAAGATACGGTCTACCTTAAAACATAGGTTTATCTACTGTTTTCGCAAAGATATCCGATTTCATACCTTCCTGAAGATGAGTTAATCTAATTTATTACACTTTATTAAAGAAAGCATGCGTTCATTTTTCGTTATAACCGCAGTCGATTGTTATAACTGTTTGAAACAGTGTGTTATAAGAATTAGTACTTTTTTTTTGTTTAACTTCAACTTAAAGTCAGTAAGGCGCTCTGCGTGGTGCGTTTACGTACCAACTTAAAAAAACGTCTGGAAAAAATACTGTACGCAGGAAGCGACGAGAAACGCGTTTCGCACTTTGTAGTTTGACTTTATTGAAGAAATTGTACTTTCTTGATTCTTGTTCTTCTGAGTTTGTACTTATTATAAGTCGCTTTGGATAAAAGCGTCAACTAAATGAAATGTAATGTAATGTTTGAGTCTTACTGTTTGAGAACGGGCTTCTTCCTCTTCTTGTTGGCGTAAGACCCCGGGTTCCCCAACATGGTTATCACTTCTTTGAGCGTGTTATATTTATAGTCCGTCGTTTTATTCAAGCCAACGGGAAGTCAAACTCCCATGTTCGTGAGGTTGAAGAAGAAGAAGCCGCCCCGGGGGTGCTCGCGTGGAGGTCCGGGTGCCGCGTTGCCAGATCCCGTGGGCGGACGCCGTGTCTGACCTTGGTCGGTGTCGGTGCTCGGTGTGGTGGTGGTGGTGCGTTGAGGGTGAGCTCGAGACGGTAGTGAAACTTAGCGAAGTTTTTTTTTTTTTTTTTTTTTTTTAAAGACTGGAAAAAGGAAGGCGGAATTTCAGAAAAGTTTGGTGCAGAATTCACCAGAAGTCCAACCCCATCCCCCCCTCTTTCTTTTTCTTTGGATAAACAACGCAGCCTTATTATTATTATTATAAGTCAGAGTCACTTTTTCTTCTCTTCCTCCTCCTCCTCTCTCTTTCTCTCTCGCTCCTTGCACGGGGCGTTTTCAGGAAATGTGTACGCGCGGTCTGTCAAGCGCTGTGTGTTAAGGTGGACTGGAGGCTTTGTGACTTCTGCTTTTGTAATATCCAAGAGTGTGCTTATGCATATTTTAAATATATATATATGTATATATATTTAGTTGAGCATAATATGTTCTTTGGCTGCAGTTTTTGTTCTGGCCGCAGCAGGAAATGTTTTCCTAATAACTTCCATGATATCTGATGCACACATATCATGTTGTTTTTGTAACACATTATAAAAAACCTGGCTTTAGCGCTATGTTCCCAGTATATTATCACTACTTAAACATACTGTGTGCTTTTAACCCTTAGGTGCAATGTACTTAATTCTCTGTGCAGAATAAACTAATGCACCATAACTGAGTTTAAACTAAGTTCCCAGTAAATTATCACTACTTAAAGATATTGTGTTCTTTTAAACCCTTATGTACAATATACTTAATTCTCTGTGGAGAATATAGTGCACCATTACTGAGTTTAAGTTCCCAGTATATTATCACTACTTAAACATGTTGTGCGCTTTTAATCCTTTACATACAATGTACTTTATTCTCTGTGGAGAATAAACTAATGCATGATAACTGAGTTTAAACTAATAAAACAACACTATCAACACCAAAGTGATTGTTTTTGGAGATTTAAAAGCCATTTGTAATAATAATACTACAAGAGCGAGGATAAAAAACAGCCACAAAGTGTGGCTCCTTGGCTGAGCCAACAAGCCTTTTAACTTGCTTATATTTTATTCTACAAACTTTATTACATCTTCAAATCTATGTTTGAAGCTGGAACGCCCCAAACACCAGGCCTCCCACGCGATTTTTGGTGCCAATCCACATGATCGATAGTCGTAGACTGAAATAAACCGCCATTGCCAAACTGTGAAAAGAAAGAGAAAAGTGTTCTCTGTGGACCTGCCTTTGTGCACAGGGGCATTGTCATGTTGAAACAGGAAGGGCCCTTCCCCAAAACTGCTGCCACAACATTGTAAGCGTCTCTGTGTATGCCGAAGCATTAAGCCTTCCCTTCTGCATGTCCTGACACTCAGGAGCCCCCCCAAAAAAACTGCGGAGAACGAGCCCGAAAACCAAAATCATTCACAGATGCGTCCGCAAACATTTGGCCGCATCGTGCATTTCAAAAGCGTGTTTTGAGTGCAGCGTGTCGGCGACGTGGAAGAATAAGTCAGTGTGCATGTAAAGAACATGTGTTGTTGATGGATCAATACTTCATAGTGAAGTGGAATCAAGAGGCAGTGTTAAAACATTTGATGTAACCAGCTATTTGTACATGTTTAATTAATTTATTATGACTTTTCTCATGAGTAAAACCTATTTTTTTTAACTTTATTTGTCATTCAAGATTTGTTTATTCAGCAGCCTCCCACTTAGGGTTGTCCACAGGAGGCATAGTTGTTAACAAATACATGAATAATCCAACACATCTGCTTTACGACTCATGTTTAGTGGGGCGACTGAAAGTAAAATATTTATCCACAGCTGTAAAAGATGTCGTACGCTCAGTGGACAGATTATTCTATTCAAGTCTGAATTGGCTGCAGTCGAGGACGCAATCCCTGCATCACGAAAAGCTCATTTTAATATGATGTTTTTTTAGTTGAACCTGTCTGGAGGTGTTGTCTCATACTGACAGGTGTTTCTGTTATTTTGTCCACCACATTGATGTTGAGTGGATTGTGTGTAGACTAAGCACAGGTACGCCTCGCTGCCTTAAGTGTTTGATGTTCTGAATTCCTTTTGTGTTTGAAAAAAAAGCGACTTTCTTCCTCACCTCGCCACACACACACACACACACACACACACACATACACGCACACACACACACACACACCAGTGACGGCTCGAGACATGTTGACTGTTGCTGCGAAGGCCATTCATACAACCACAGCGAGACACACACCTCCCGAAAAATGTGCCTGTGTGCACGTGAATGTGTCACTTGAAGGGGCCTTCAGGGCCACAAATACAGGAGAGACAAAATGACCTCACAGAAACGACGACAAAGAGACACAAAACGACAACAAAGAGACTAAAACAACGACAATGACGTGCAAAACAGCTGGAAAGAGACACAAAATACAAACAGGCTGTAAACGACTAGGAAAGGGCGCGAAACAACCACAACATCAACACAAAAAATATAAAAGAACTTCAAAGAGCATCGAAAGGCAGACAAAGAGACCAAAAGAACTCCAAAGAGACACAAAACAACTACAAAGAGACACAAAACAACTACAAAGATAAACAGAACAACAACAAAGAGACACTAAACAACCACAAAGAGGCACAAATTAACTTCAAAGAGACACAAAACAACTGCAAAGAGACACAAAATAACTGCAAACAGACACTAAACAACTGAAAACAGACACTAAACAACTACAAACAGTAGTTTAGCGTTTCATTATATATTTTTTTCAGTTGTCACTATTGTCAAAACACGCGCTGTTGTTTCCTCATTTGCATCTGACAGTAAAAAAAAAACAAACGCAAGAGCAAGAAACGTCAAAGTGCAAAACATCCCAAGAAGAAAAGAAGAACAGGAAGAGGAAGAAGTGGAGCCGAGACGTCGGCTTTCATCAGGACCTCCAGGTGTCTGCAGGTTGACAGTTTGAAGGCCGGATGACAGAGAGACGCCCGAGGTGAAGCCTCCGACATGGAAGCGCTGCCATGTCTCTGAGGAGAGATAACTCTTTACCCGGCAACAGGGATCCAGAAGGACGCGCTGGAGCCAGAGCTGCAGCCTGAGGTTAGGTCTGGAAAAGAGTCATCCCGTTGTTTTATACCCAGAATGCTCGAGGCAAACATGGAACATATCTTAAGTTGAAGGAATGTGTTTGATTCAACTCTTTAAGCTAAGTTGAAGAACACATTTCCCTTTTTTTAATTGTGTATATATATATTTCGTGCTGGATTTGATGCATACATTATAATTTAACTCACATCTTGTTCATGTCACACTCAGTGATGTGGTGATGTTTGATTTACTGCCTTTATAGTTTTCAATTTATGTTCTCGTCGAGACCAAACAGCCTCTGCACCAGAGAAACAAGGTTTAAGAAGTACAAAACAGTGGAAAAAGATAAATTAAAATGAATAATCTGAGATTAAATAAACATATAAGATACCAAAAGGAAAACAAGCCTGACATCTTTTAAAACTTAAAAAGAGATACTAAATCACCACAAAGAGACTCAAACAATGTCAAAGACATGCAAAACAGCTGCAAAGAGACACGAAACACAACACAGACTGTAAACGACTATGAACGGGAGAAAAACAAACGCAGAGAGACAAAATGAACACAAAGAAGAATAGAAGAGCCTCGAAAGAACAACAAAGAGATAGTAAACAACAACAAAGAGACACAAAACAACAACAAAGAGTCAAAAAACAACTACAAAGAGATGCAAAACAGATACAAAGAGACACTGTATAACCACAAAGAGACACAAAACAACAAAGAGACACAAATCAACAACAAAGACAAAGAAAAAAACTATAAAGAGAAAACAACAACAACCAAGAGACACTAAACAACTGAAAAGAGACACAAAACAACGACAAAGAGACACTTAAAAACTGAAAAGACACACAAAACAACTGAAAAGAGATTAAAAAAAAACTGAAAAGAGACACTAAACAACCACAAACAGACACAAAAGAACTACAAAGAGACACTAAACAACTGAAAAGAGACACTAAACAACTACAAAGAGACACAAAACAACTGAAAAGAGACACTAAACAACTACAAAGAGACACAAAAGAACTACAAAAAGACACAAAACAACTGAAAAGAGACACAAAGCAACTACAAAGAGACACAAAACAACTGAAAAGAGACACTAAACAACTACAAAGAGACACAAAACAACTGAAAAGAGACACAAAACAACTACAAAGAGACACAAAACAACTACAAAGAGACACAAAACAATTGAAAAGAGACACAAAACAACTACAAAGAGACACAAAACAACTGAAAAGAGACACTAAATAACTACAAAGAGACACAAAACAACTGAAAAGAGACACAAAACAACTACAAAGAGACACAAAACAACTGAAAAGAGACACTAAACAACTACAAAGAGACACAAAACAACTGAAAAGAGACACAAAACAACTACAAAGAGACACAAAACAACTATAAAGAGACAGAAAACAACTGCAAAGAGTTTCACAAAACAAAATGTAGACTGGCTTCTTTTCAGCTTGAAGAGAGAAGGTCGGCCACATTACCCACAATGCCCTAGCTCAGAACTCAGAGCCCATGTCTCCAATGTACCAATCAGTGGCAGCGAATGACAGACAGTAAAACATGGCTCATGATTTGTGGTCCGCTGACGATGTTGTGGTGCGAGCGAATGGAAGGGAGAGAGATTTTGGAGGCCGCGGTGACTCGTTGGAAATATACAGCAGTTGATGACAATGTGACTGGTTTTTGTTTAAAGTCTGGAGGCTCAAAGCTCCTCCAACTCCAACAAAGAGAGAAGTATTAACGAAAGACCAGGAACGTTGTTCCCACGCGCCGGACAAAAGAGGAGTTGAACCCCGCTGCGTGGACCCTCCGGGCTCCCTTACAGGCCAGATGACACGGAGACGATAACAAAAACCCTGATTTATTCATCGCGTATATATATAAATATACTGTGCCTTCAAACTTTTGGCGGATCGTGACATCACGGGTGTGGAATCCATCTGCAGATGCTGCGGTTTCCAAGCGAGACCAAACGTTTCTGAGGATGTTATTTTTTTGAGCCACGACCAAAAACGCCCAAATGTGGCCTGCAACAGAGCGGCTAAAATGAGACACAGTCATGAATGAGCAGAAAGAAATATGAGTCTGATGGGTCGAGTAGACGGACCTGCACTCGTGTGGATCTTTTCTAGTCTTCACACCACTCAAAGCGCTGAAGGAAATGAGTTAGTATCCCAAAATAATGAGTTAGTGTCTCAAAATAATGAGTTAGTATCTCAAAATAATGAGTTAGTATCTCAAAATAATGAGTTAGTGTCTCAAAATAATGAGTTAGTGTCTCAAAATAATGAGTTAGTATCTCAAAATAATGAGTTAGTGTCTCAAAATAATGAGTTAGTGTCTCAAAATAATGTCTTAGTATCTCAAAATAATGAGTTAGTGTCTCAAAATAATGAGTTAGTATCTCAAAATAATGAGTTAGTATCTCAAAATAATGAGTTAGTATCTCAAAATAATGTCTTAGTATCTCAAAAAAACAAGTTAATATCTGAAAATAATGAGTTAGTGTCTTAAAATAATAAGTTAGTATCTCAAAATAATGAGTTAGTATCTGAAATTAAAGAGTTAGTGTCTCAAAATAATGAGTTAGTATCTCAAAATAATGTCTTAGTATCTCAAAAAACAAGTTAGTATCTCAAAATAATGAGTTAGTGTCTCAAAATAATGAGTTAATATCTGAAAATAATGAGTTAGTACCTCAAAATAATGTCTTAGTATCTCAAAATATTGAGTTAGTATCTAAAAATAATGTCGTAGTATCTCAAAATAATGAGTTAGTATCTCAAATTACTGAGTTAGTATCTCAAAATAATGTCGTAGTATCTCAAAATAATGACTTAGTGTCTCAAAATAATGACTTAGTATCTCAAAACAATAAGTTAGTATCTCAAAATAATGAGTTAGTGTCTCAAAATGACCTGCGAGTGAGCTAAAGACTCCCACACTGAGCAGAATCACACTGAGGAGGAGGCAAATAAAAATGGTAACTGTAAACTTGGCAGCCGCCGCAGAGCGCTGCCGTGCGGTCGCTGCCGTGCGGTCGCTGCCGTGCGGTCGCTGCCGTGCGGTCGCTGCCGTGCGGCTGCTGGCTTCTTCCCCGTGCGACCGTTCCCATGCGCTTCTTCATCCGCCCCGCGCCTGCTTGCTTCGGCCCGGTGCATTCCTGTGTGACACGGCCGTCAACACCGAGGCCGCCGCTCTTTATTTCACACCATAAGTTTAGAAGTTGTGTTTTGTATCGAGCAGTTTCCACTGAAGGAACCTCACTGCCTTCCAGTGTTCTCCTCCCACTTGCAGAACCCTCATCCCCGTTACAACACAGGTTTCTTTGTGTGCTTTCTTTCACCATGTCATTTCAAAACTTCACTCTGAGGGTGAAGTGTTCGAAAAATCTCCTGGGATTAATTCTTTCCTCTTGTGCTCAGTGAGAATTTATGGCCACGCATTCCCACCAGTTAAATATACACAAAAAACAACAAACACAATTCAATGTTTCATCCCCACTGAAGTCAAAAGGAGTTCTTTTAAATAGTGATTGATGACTTTCTAACTCAAACAGACGACTTCTTATCAAATCCACATGATGTGAGTTGTAATTACGAGACACTGTGGCATGCAGGGACAAAAACACGTGGGTAAACTTAAGGAACAAAGTGATGTATTATCCACAAAATAATAAAAAAAACAAGCCAAACTTATAGAAGGGAATAATCTGCAGAGTCAGCAGTGGTGATGGATGAGTGACAGCGCGCTGGATGAGTGAAGCGCTGCAAAACAAGAGAATAAGAAGCAAAAGCCACAACACAAAGATGTGTACGGAAGCCAAAAGAACATAAAAAGATCCTGGATGTCATTATAATGATCTTAAAACAATGACATGGAATCTAAAAAATAAAGACGTAGTAACTCAATTTGTATTAGTATCTCAAAATGTAAGAACTCTAAGTAAAACATATTGAGATGCGATGTCATTATTTTGAGATACGAGCTTATTATTTTGAGATGCTAGCTCATCATTTTGAGATGCTAACTCATCATTTTGCTCTGCTAGCTCATTATTTTGAGATGCTAGCTCATTATTTTGAGATGCTAACTCATTATTTTGAGATGCTAACTCATCTTTTTGAGATGCTAACTCATTATTTTGAGATGCTAGCTCATTATTTTGAGATGCTAGCTCATTATTTTGAGATGCTAGCTCATTATTTTGAGATGCTAACTCATCTTTTTGAGATGCTAGCTCATCATTTTGAGATGCTAACTCATTATTTTGACAAGAACACATTATTTTGAGAAAGTAACTTATTATTTTTAAGATATTATGTTAATATTTTGGAATGAAAACATTATTTAGACTATATTTTCTCATGATAATAACTTTCGGGATCTTTTTTTTTCATCACAATGGCAGCAACGGGCTTCCATAGATGTGTGATGAGAGGAGATCTGCCAACAAAGGACTATTCCTGGTGCACATGTGCACACTACTGGTGCACATGTGCACGCTAGTGGTGCACATGGGGGTCAAGTCATGATTGTGACCTTCATGGAAGTATTTAAGAGAAACCATGTCATACTTTTAACTCACCATAATCGTGTCATGTCATCATAATGAGTGCAGAGCCGGACGTCGTTAAAGTGAAACCCACCATGGTCAGCACAACTATGTTGAGAGAAATGAAGCTGAAAAGAAAACCAAAAATTCCAGCTTATGATGTCCAAGTCATTCTTTTTTTACTGAAACAAAAAACAATCGTTTTAAAGTTATTTGAATGTTCACTCTCCATCCTGACAAGCTTTACTGGAGGATTGTTGTTTTTTGCTTGACAGGAATGTGTTTTCCATGAGATTTCGACGCCGCAGCTGCAGCGACGGGGGTGGAAACCCGGACCATCAGATCCTCTGAGCTGCAGAGTCCTTTTCAAACAGGCGGAGGCTTGACAAGAAGCAGGACCGCTGCCCTCTGGGAAGGGAAGGATCGCGTGTGAAGGACGGGAGGGCAGTGTTTAACACAGTGAGATGTAACTGAGATCCATTACCCCCTCCACCACAGCGCCGTTAAACTCAACAGAAGGCCGCGTAAAGCACCCAGTGGGTGTCAGGATCTCGGTTCATTTGCACTTGTTATTAGTTGGGGATGGAAGTTGCTGCTGTTTTGTTGGTGGGCAGCCAGCCGGAGAAAAAGTACCACAGAAATGGGTGTTTTTTTTTAGAGTTGAAGGATTTTTTTTGCCTCTCAGTGGGAGTGCTCTTTACAGGAAGCGCATACGATGCAGTAGTTATGGGTTTTCATCCGCTCTCCAGTAGTGTGCACATGTGCACCAGTAGTGTGCACCAGTAGTGTGCACATGTGCACCAGTAGTGTGCACATGTGCGCCAGTAGTGTGCACATGTACACCAGTAGTGTGCACATGTGCACCAGTAGTGTGCACATGTACACCAGTAGTGTGCACCAGTAGTGTGCACCAGTAGTGTGCACCAGTAGTGTGCACATGTGCACCAGGAATAGTCCTTTGTTGCGTATCTATGGAAGCCCGTTGCTGCCATTGTGATAAAAAAAAAAAAGATCCTGTAAGTTATTATCATGAGAAAGTATAGTCAAAATAATGATTGCATCTCAAAATATTGACTTATTTTCTCAAAATATTGAGTTACTTTCTCAAAATAATGTCTTAGTATCTCAAAATTTATTTTATTTGTCTAAAGTGTTTTAAAATAAAAGAATGACAATATGTTTAATCTGCAAGTTGTGAAGGAATATAGAGAGTTCACACTTTTCATTTATACTTTGACAACCTTAAAACATATTTAATAATACTGAAAAAAAGCTTTTAGATACATTCATCAACTAATTGTTGGTTTATAACTAAAAAGAAATAGGAGCAAACAACCCAAAAAGAGCCCATCACAATACACATAATCCATGATGTAAAACATGTAAAACAATAAAAAGACATCTGTGAACTGGAGGATCTGGACTGCAGGGAAGACGAACACGTTGGGCTGAAGCTGTCGAGTCAAACACAACTTGTGTGTATCTCACAACTCGGTAAAGATGATGTCATCATCTAGTAGTCGGTCGAGTTGTAGCACACATTTTAATAATCAGGAAAAATGTATTTCAAACTATTATTGTCGTGCGATGATGTCGTGCGATGATGTCGTGCGATGATGTCGTGCGATGATGTCGTGCACCGACGGTCCACAAAGTCTGACGAACACTTCCAGGAGGAGTAAAAGTTCAGAAGAAGCCTTTGAATGTGTGTAAATGATTAAATAATGTTGCAAATAAGACATCACCTCTGGTGGTGTTTGTCAATATTTGATACTGAGTCAATATCACTGAGCTTTGAATATTAATCTATTAATTAATTTGTGTATCCACCATGAAGAAGCTTCATAATTTACTTTCTCTTGACGTCATTTTGTGCAGAGCAACCTGGACTTAAAAAACAAAAAAGGACAATTATATTCTGATACTTCAAGTGCTACCGGCTTCTATAGGAGATGCATAGCTACGGTATAATGATCCATAACTAATACACAATAAAATCACATGAAGGATGAATAATTATTTGATTTATATTAATAGGAACAAGACGAGAGGGACTCACAGACAAAGGTATGAATAGAGGGAGCACTGACACTGTTTATGAGACAATTAGTCTTTTCATTTTCCAGCAGTGTCGTGCGACACCACGCTGGTTCATGACGTCATGATGATGATGATGGTGGTGGTGGTGATGATGCACACTGCTGCTGTCCGGGCTCCTGTGCTCGGCTTGAGGAAGGTGTGGAGTGGAGCAGGAATGTCAGCTACTCTCTTGGGGTGTTTTCTTTCTGTTGCCATGCCTTTTGAGCTGTTTTAATGATAAACAATGCCGACCGGCCTCCTCCCTGCTGGCACCGTTAAAGCTCGTCCCAACTGCAGAGGGAAATAAAACCTGCTGTAAAAACCAGCGGAAATTTGGCAGAGATGGATTCACCAAAACCCTTCAGCTGGCCTCACCGCCGAGAGACCTGAATGTGGAGTATTGTTGTTTTACTGTTGACTAATTACTCTGGTTCCTGCTGTGTGTGTGTGTGTGTGTGTGTGTGTGTGTGTGTGGGGTGGGGGTCTGTAATGTATTGCAACTGTGTGTTTAAGTGTGTGTTGAATAAATGCATCTCTCAACATTGAAGGTGAAGATATAAAGCGCTTGCTCACATTCGCTGAGTCGTCCTTTGAAGTAAAACTCTTCTGTTGGACGTTTGGACATGAGACACATTAGATTTACATGACATTTAATTCAGATGAAGCTTTTGTCCAAAGCGACTTACAATAAGTGCATTCAAGCATCAGAGTTAAACTACTACAACTTAACTAAAGTTAAACTACAAAAGGCTATAAGTATGTGATATTTAAGTGTTATTAAAGTGTTACTAAAGTGCTACTAAAGTGTTACTAAAGTGTTATTAAAGTGTTACTAAAGTGCTACTAAAGTGCTACTAAAGTGTTACTATAGTGTTACTATAGTGTTACTAAAGTGTTACTAAAGTGTTACTAAAGTGTTACTATAGTGTTACTATAGTGTTACTAAAGTGTTACTATAGTGTTACTATAGTGTTACTATAGTGTTACTAAAGTGTTACTAAAGTGTTACTAAAGTGTTACTAAAGGGTTAAACTCAACTAACGTCAACACTAAAATGAGCTAAACAATGCTTTTCTGTCTGGAGGTGTAACACCCGCTGCAGCCTCTAGGGGCCACTAATACGCTGTTAGTTCTCAGAAACAAATCACCGACATTGTGAGCTTTGTTTATGTAGAACATGTTGCTTTTTAAAAAAGGATTGTAACTAGAATGTGATGCGGCATCCAAGGTGTTAGTTTGACAAAATCTAGGGAGGAAGAGAGAATTTGTTTTAAGCAATAGTGAACGGGCGTCTGCAAAGAGGGGATGTGTGTGGTGGGCGTCGGGGGCCTCGGGGGTCGAGGGGTTTCTTCTCTTCCTTCGTACCAGCAGAGATCTCCGTGCAGATCCCGAACCGAGCGGCTGGTGAAACATGAAGCGGCGTCGCTGCTCGTCAGCCGTGTTTACATTGGCGGTTTTCTGGCCTACGGAGGGAAGAAAGAAAAAGAAGTGAGTCACTCTGGTGTGCGCTGACAGACTTGGAAGGTGTTGTGTAAAGCAAGCAGCGAGAAGAGGCCAGCCAAACTAAATAAGCTCGGTGATTACACAGAGCGCCGTCACCGGCATCATCTGCGTGGAAGAGGAGAGGATGAGTCGTCCCAGTGTCGTCCAATCGAACGACATCTCCGCCGCTCTTCACCTGTTTTCACCCCCCGCCCCCCACGCCGTGTGAACTCCGGTCCAGATCATGAACAATTAGGAACACATGTTTCATGCCCAAAACCAGAAACATTTGAACCATTACTTACTGGAGATATCAGGTTTCTTCCCCCTCTTGCCCTCCCTTTTCCATGTGAATTCAGGGGCCATATAGTGACAAAAGAAAGACAAAAGAAAGACACAAAAACAAAGTGAGCTCATGTAGCTTCGGGCCACACGAAGGGGGCCGTGAGGATCTGTTTCTGTGACTGTGGGAGGCCGATGTGGTTTAGATCCTGCCGTTCACACCACGGCATTACAAAACCTCAGATGCATTCGAGAGGCGGTCTGCGGAGCGTTACGAGCGTTTGCGTTTCTTGTGGGAAGAGCAGACCCGGCTATGTTATTATTCATCCCATCTGTCGCATGAGCCGGGGTCCGAGCCAACAGCTCCCACTGTTTGAAACGCTGGGGATGAAAACCAGTGTCGTGACGGGAGTTTTGTCTTGTTTCCTGTTTTATTTTGTAGTCCCACTGCACTTCCTGCCCCTGTGATTGTCCCTGATTGCTCCCTTGTGTAGTTAAACCCCGTTGGTCTCCTGCTCCAGTGTGGGATTGTACTGTGTGCTCCTCGTGAGGAAACCTGTTCTATCTGTTTAGGGATGTTTTTTAAAGCCTTTTCTTGTGTTTTGTTTTTGTTCAAACAAATGTACACGATGTAGAAATATTCATTTTGTTAGCGGTGGAACGGGTCAGAAAACCTCTCGGATCGGATTAAAGATCTGATCAGCACAGAAGGAATAAAAGGGAACAAACATGACTGTCATTACAATAAAAATGCATACTGATGTCATTATCTATGTATTTTTCATTGCCTGGAGGTGTTTTGTGTTTTTATTGCCTTTTTTCCCCCTCAATCCACTGCTCATAATGGATCCATATGACTTGACAACCTGCATGCTATCGTGAAGGAATAGCACTAAGATCTGCAAGTAGTAATCAGTAATGCAGATGACAACAAAGCATTCCCAGAAGGGCCTAAAGATCACCTTATCTGCCCTGGCTGGAAATAAATCCCCCAAAAACCTCTCAAGCCCTCAGGATTCGGCGTCGTCACAACCTGATCGGCAAAGAGAACCAGCACAACAGGTGATCTGAATAACCTGTCGATCGACTCAGAGGTATTGGGACTTTCAGCTCAAATTAACAGGGGAAAGAGGAAATGACAGCTTGTATTAAAAAGGGACTGCTACAAGCAACTTTTACAATATTTCCCTCTGAAAAAATGGTTTTGTCGGATGGTCACATTGTTTTTTTTGGACATTGTTTCATGAGTTGACACGTTTTGTAGAAAACATTGACTTACAGAAGTGAAACTGACATTTAAAAAACAATGCACACTGCCATCTGCTGGTGGGAACGCAGAGCTACACCAGACACGGGTCTGGTGCTGATGGCTCCTGGAGTCAAACTCAAGGACGTATGAACAGATTCAGAGTAAAAAAGGTGTGTTTGTGATCAGATTACAAAACACTCACAATCATTAATATAGTCATCATTATTACGGGGGGAAATTGCATTTAATCATGCAATTATTGAAGTACAAAACCCACATGATTAGTAATTTTTTTAATCAAAATCTGGCATTTATTGGGTCAATCTTATCAAATGCGAGCATGTCAAGCTTTTCGTGGACTGACTTTCTTTTAATGTTGGACTCTTGGTCGGAAAAACAAGCAGACAAGAAACACACAAATATGTCACGGTCACTATTTTATGACATTGTATAACACAATTAACGATGCTGTATAACTACAGCGGGGGTTTAGAAAGGTAAATTATTACCTTTGTAAACTGATTATCTATTTTTTTTCATTATATGGCAGATTGATATAATACATCTGCTATATAAATTTATATAACTATAAAAAAAATTGGGGGTAATTATTTATCATATTTTGTTTTGTTTTATCTATTCATATTTTTATATTTATATTTTCGGACCTATTAATAATTAAAAAATGAATCAGGCAACAGCTAGACACCCTCACACGTATGACGTGTGAGCCCAGCTTCCGCGAAGGCCCCCGCCACCCCCGCCCCCTCTCTCTGACGTGTAATTCAGGCGCCGGCTAGCTGCAGATCGCTCGGGTCAGGTCGCACGGCTCTTTTGGAGGACAGGTGAATCATGGCGCTGCGCGTGACACGGCTGCTCGGCCCGTCGGCAGCGGCTGCTCTCAACGCGGCGACCGCCGCCCAGAAAGTAAGAACCGGAAATGAATTTACTGTCTTTTATTCCTGAAAAGTCTCAAGTTCACAAGGACGAGCTAGCTAGCTGCTAGCGGCTAGCGCTGTCTCAGTGCTTGTACTCTGTGCGATGACAACAACATGCTAGCCGGGCAGCTAGCGGCTAGCGGCTAGCAGGTTGTTGTCATTGCACAAATGCTGAGACAGTTAGGTGTGTTTACAGCATCTGAGTGCAGAATACAATATATACAGGGATATGTATGTATATATACACAGTCTTGAGCTATATTAACAGTATTTATACGATGTATACAATATAAACATAGTAGGCAGGGCAGTTATAGTGTAATATTAATAGTGCAACATGTAATTACAAGTATTGCTAACAATATAAACTACTATCATAATATAAAGACTTAAAGTTCAATGCCATTTGTTTTAGAAGTACAATCAAACATAAGGCACAGTTTATAGTACTATTATCTGTTTGTGCAGTTTATTTTATATTCTACTCGAAATGTAATGTTTCTATTTTTTTGTTCTTATTGTTATTTCTCCTATTTTGATGTATTGCATAGCTTTTAGGATATTTTAAATGTTGTCTTTGACTTTGAGTACTAAGAAAAGCGTGATATAAATTCTATGTATTATTATTATTGCACTGTATTGATTGTTTGTCTGATGTATGCACCTCGAGCCAAGACAAATTCCTCGTATGTGTAATATACCTCTCAAATAAATGATTCTGATAATCGTTTCTTACACGATAGCAACACAACGTGAGGTGGTTTCAGCAACCCGTTGGTGTGTTTTTTTTCTCCCCGATGGAAGGAGAACAGGACCTGAGGGGGTTGGCTGGTGTTGTTTACGACGTCTTGACCTTTTCCTCTTTATTCCTGCAGCCAGCATCCGCGTGTTATAGTCAGACTTTGCAGTCCCAAGCTGTCGGGCGAGAGGAGGGGGGGAGGGGTTTGTCGACTCGCACTAAAAAAGCAGCCGTCTGCAGCGAAACGCAAAGTTCACAAACGCACGCCGGCGCTCGTGCAGAAACCTCGGAGCACGCGGGGCTCGTCTGAGGACACTTTGGCCGGAGGATCCACGAATGGAAACGTGGATGTAATTTCCTCTGGTCTCCCTGCAGTCACGAGGACTTATTGTGTCCCTGTGAGGTCGTTATCGCCGCGCCGTACGGTCTGACCGTCCACTTCGCTCTCGTCACATCTAGACCACAAATGTTGCCGTTGTCCTCTGCAGATTTTAACAGGAGATTTTCTTTTTTTTTACGACGCCGCTGTCGCCATATTTGGCGACGCGGCCGTGCGTAAACAGGACCGTGAAGTAGCGCACCGAGACCGCGGCCCTGAGGCTTTTTTCATTACAGCTCAATACAATTCAACTGCATCACAAACTCCAGCCTCCAGAATGACCGTAAAGTTGAGTCAACACCTCTCTAATACAGTTTACGATTATAAAAAAAATGGAAATTAAAACCTTCATTGCAGGGCTGTTGCGTCAGTCTCAAGGACAGAAACCAGCAATGTCTTCTAATTCATAGTCACATTTCCAGGGAACTCGGTTGTTTGTTTGTTTGTTGTCAGTTAGATGTAATTCTCAATGACGAACCTCTCACTCTATGTGCACTGTCGTGTCCGACCGAGCGCAGAGAATCAGTTTATTCACTTTGTAATTTCCGGTAATTGCTCATTTTTTTGGTAATATACACACACAAAAACACGCCACGCAAATGCCAGCGGCTGTGTGGTTGTGTTTGTTTGTGCATTGTTACTTTATCTCGATGCCCTCGGCCGTGTTGTCGAATTACTTTTAATACCTGTGTGTGTGTTTGTCTGTTTTTTCCCGGCTAAAGTGATGTTTACATACATAGTGCCAACTCCCAAACTAATTTGAGTTGACATTTTCACACAGTGGCAGCAAACCCGAGGCAGCGAAGTGTTGTGTTTTTGTGGAATAATAATGTGTCGGTGGGAACCTTCGGGCTTTTGTAAATGTTATCAATTAAAGGTGTTTTTTTCTTCTTTCTTCATCTTTTCTTCTGCAGGCCGGCGTTCACACGAGCTCGGCGAGGAGCCTGCAGTACGGCTGGCTGGCCTACATGCTGGGCGAGAGGACGACGCCGCGGTTAAATCAGAACAGCCGGATCATCACAGTGGACGGCAACTTATCCTCCGGGAAAGGAGTGCTGGCCCAGAAGCTGGCCGACAGGCTGGGTAACTATGTCCTCTGTGACTGTAACTTACTCCTCTGTCACTATCTCCTCTGTCACTATCTCCTCTGTAACTATCTCCTCTGTCACTATCTCCTCTGTCACTATCTCCTCTGTCACTATCTCCTCTGTCACTATCTCCTCTGTCACTATCTCCTCTGTCACTATCTCCTCTGTAACCATCTCCTCAAATGACAACTTCCTGTCCCCATAGGGATGCTCTACATGCCCGAGGCGGACACCTTCTACTTGGACAAGATGAACAGCGAGAAGGAGCCGCTCCCCGTGGACTTTAACGGCATGTGCAGTCTGGAGAAGTTCTACCTCGAGCCCAAAGCCGCCGACGGGAACAGCTACCGGCTGCAAATGTGGATGTACATCATGAGGATGCTCCAGTACTCCGACGCCGTCGAGCACCTGCTCACCACAGGTAGCACCGATTGAAGGGCGGGGACGCGCTTAGGGGTCATTTCACACGGCAAAACGGCGGATTTGTACATATTTTTTACAGCCGTCTACCTCCTGATCTCGTGTTCTGGTTTTTACAGTCATGGAAGACCTGAAAAGACATAAAATGACTTTGAAATTTGTTTAAAAGTCATGAAAATTTGTTTAAAAGTCATAGAAATTTCTTTAAAAGTCATGGAAATATGGATAAAAGTAATGGAAATGGGGATAAAAGTCATGAAAATTGGGATAAAAGTCATGGAAATGTGGTAAAAGTCATGGAAAGTCATTGGTCTCAATGCGTATGACCCCTGTTGTGTGTTTTTTAGGCCAAGGCGTGATCCTCGAGCGCTCTCTCTTCAGCGACTTCGTCTTCTTGGACGCCATGTTCAAAGAGGGCTACATCAGGAAGGAGTGTGAGTACTCAGATGCAGTAGATTTCAGTTTGATCTAATAAATAAACACTGAAGTTTGTTGCGTGACGAGACGTCTCCGCTCGCCCGCCAGGTGTGAACCACTACAACGAGATCAAAGGCATCAGCATCTGCGAGTTCCTGCCGCCGCACCTCTCCATCTACTTGGACCTGCCGGCCGAGGACGTGCAGAAGAAGCTGCAGCAGAGCGGCAAGGTAGCGCCGCCGCCGCTCGTCCTCATCGCGCTGCGCGATGCCGAGAAAACGTCACGTTTCAGTCGGAAAGCGTCTGAACGGACAGGAAAAAATAAGCACCTTTTGATCGGCAGACACACACACGACATGTTGCATGAAGATGATGAGGAGTGGGGTTGTTTTTAAATGAGGAACCTCTTCTCAGTCCTATCTCCAGAACGTGTCGCTGTCGTACCTGAAGAGCATCGAGGACGGATACAAGAAGAATTTCTTGCCCAAAATCGGGTGAGTGAAGCCGACAGATGTGAACACTCGGCGTGAGATCTTTGATTTCACAAAACCAGGCGGCTCGTTGTCGCTTCCTTTCTAAAATTCAGGGTTGTTATACTGTCAGGGAAAACTTAGACTTTTTAAAGTGGTTATTTCCAGGCCTGAAAAGTCCTTGATCATTCATTTGTGTCATTTAACCCTCTCGGCCGTCGTTTTCTCAATTTTACATAATTTCTTAAATTCACCTTTTTAAAGGCACTTATAAGATACACACTCGTGTGTTACATCACACATTGCAGAACAATCTCATCTGTTTATATAATGAGGCAAAAGTTTAAAGAGAAAATATGACTCTAAAGCAGAAAAATGTAATCTCAATTTTGGAAATTCTTCACATCTCTAGTGAAAACATAACTTTTTGTGATGGAAACTGGTTCAGCAAAAGGTCTCATGTTCACAAAAGCTGTGAAATATATGTAAATAAATGTCTAATATAGTATACTGTATGCTTTGAATCCTCATTGTTAGTTCAAATACTACATTTTATCACTTTTTACTGTTCACACAAACATTTCACACAATGTTTGCTCATGGACATTTGGTTTAAAATCATGGAAATTTGGTTTAAAGTCATGGAAATTTGGATAAAAGTAAAACAAAGTTGGTGAAAAGTTATGAAAATTGTATTTAAAGTCCTGAAAATGTGGTTTAAAATCATGAAACATTGGTTTAAAGTCTTGAAACTTTGGTTTAAAGTCCTGAAAATGTGGTTTAAAATCATGAAACATTGGTTTAAAGTCTTGTAACGTTGGTTTAAAGTCTTGTAACGTTGGTTTAAAGTGTTGTGAGTCCTTGGGTCAGAATGTGTGTGAACTTTGTGTCTTCTTCTCCAGTGAAACGTCAGAAGTTCTGGCTTACGGTGCGACCCAAGCCCAGGATGTGGAGAGGGTGAGTGGACCAGAACCGTCTTCTCTCTCCTCCTCTTCTTCATTCTGTTCGTCGTCCCTGACTCGTGCTTCTCTGTCCCGCCTGCAGGTGGCAGAAGACATCGAGTACCTGAAGTTCGAGAAGGGCCCGTGGCTGGAGCAGGACGACGTCTCCTACCACCACATGAGGATGCTGTGAGTCCCACGAGCACGCATTTAAATGCAGATGACATGGAGGACACACACACACACACACACACACACACACACACACACACACACACACACACACACACACACACACTCTTCTTGTTTGTGGCGCTCGTCGTGAATAAATATGCAAAGGGCCTGAAACGAATCACGGAGGCAACTTTAAATGCAGATTCACTTCCTGATTACATTTTATATTCTGGAGATCAGCATGAGACCCTATTGATCTCTCTCTCTCTCTCTCTCTCTCTCTCTCTCTCTCTCTCTCTCTCTCTCTCTCTTTTTTTCTTTCTCTTTCTCTCTATCTTTCTCTCTCTATCTCTTTCTTTCTTTCTCTTTCTTTCATTCTCTCTCTCCCTGCCTCCCCACGCTCTCTCTTTCTTTCTTTCTCTTTCTATCTCTTTCTCTCTCTCTCTCTCTCCCTCCCCACTCTTTCTCTCTGTCTCCACCTTCTCTCTCACCCCTTCCACCCTCCCTCTCTCTCTCCCCTTCTCTCTCTCGCCTCCCTCCACCCTCTCTCGTTCGCTCCCTCCCTCTCTCTCTCTCCCCCCTCTCCCCTTCCTCTCTCCCGACCTCTCTCCCCCCTTTCTCTCTCTCCCTCGCCCTCCCTCTTTCTCCTCCCTTTCTCTCCCACTCTGTCTCTCCCTCGCCCCCCTGTATCTCCACCTTCCCTCCCCCCTTCTCTCTCTCCCTCCACCTCCCTCTCTAACCCCCCTTTCTCTCTCTCTCTCTCTCTCTCTCTACAGCGTGGAAAACAAACACAGAGTGGCGTGTCTGGCTCACATCCCGAAGTTTCTTCCAGAGATCACCATCAGCGCCCACGAGTTCGATGAGAAATACTTCGCCTTCAGATCGGTGAGTAGAGGGAGAGAGAGAGAGAGAGAGAGAGAAGGAGAGAAGGAGAGAGAGAGAGAGAGGGAGAGAGGGAGAGAGGGAGAGAGAGAGAGAGAGAGAGAGAGAGAGAGAGAGAGAGAGAGAGAGAGAGAGAGAGAGAGAGAGAGAGAGAGAGAAGGAGAGAAGGAGAGAGAGGGAGAGAGAGAGAGAGAGAGAGAGAGAGAGAGAGAGAGAGAGAGAGAAGGAGAGAAGGAGAGAGAGGGAGAGAGAGAGCCATGACTCTGCGTTCATGAGGTTTACAAACAGGAGCTCTTTAAAAACCTCCATTTAGAGGAAATGTTTTGCAGCCAAATGAAAAAGTTTGACAGGAGTTTGAACCTTCGTTTGGTTCACGATGCGTTTTAATACTAAAGTAGTTTATGAGATATGAGTTTACAGATCATCACAATCCCTCCTCGGCAGGTTTGGGTCGAGCTCGAGTAAAAACAAAAAGAGCTCGTACGCGGGCGAGGCTTCAGACCGCTTCCTCGCACGGCGCTGGTTTTATTTTGAAAATACAGTTTGATGAAAACCCTAAAACCGACGCGAATAAAGACGTCGAGAGTGACTGATGCTCTCACATGGAGCCGATGTGTGTATTAGCTGCCCTTTTTTTTTAAAATTGGCGGTAAATAAGAAAAGATGGCGTTTTCATAACGATCCTGGCCGCCGTGCGCCCTGATGCCGACCCTCCGGTTCCCCGCAGAGGAAACGCATAATTATCTGGAGGAGTTGCCCTTTTACTTTTATGTCGGGTCATTATGTGAGGACGCGTTGTGTTACCTCGTGACGAACCCTTTCATTAAAACAAACGCCGAGGCGCCGCCGCTCTCTTCTTATTGACTCCTCGTTGTTGTTGTTATGTCTCTACCCTTTTGTTGACGCACCGTCGCCGCCACTTGAACTAATCCCCCCCCTTTTCTTCTTCTTCCTGCGGAGATATCGACCGACTCGCCCTCGGTTTTTCCGAGAAGGCAAATGCCAAATATGGAGAATATTCCACCAGGCTTTTTTTTTTATTTTTTTTTTTGGGTATCATCAGTCTTGCAGGGGGAAACATTTGGGTCTGACCTTTTCTATTTATTGACTGGAGACCTTTTTTTTCCTCTCTTGTCTCCTCCCTTTTTTTTGCTGCGAGAAATCGCGGCGCGTAATGCTACAGGAGGCCGCGACCTGACATTTAGTTCTGAGCCGAGATCTCAGCGGAGAGAGAGAGAGAGAGAGAGAGACCTGTGACGCGTAATCTCTCTCGCCCCGCGCCGGAGGTGACAAAGTAAAGTCGCGGAAGGACGTTCGGCAACAACCTCCGCCGAATTTATGAAGACGATATTGAAAAGAAGTCAGACAAAAAACACCAGGGATTGACGGATTAATCTATAAAAATTCGGTTATTTTTCTGCCGATCAAATAAAACAACCTTCATGTATCAGTTATGCATTATTAAGGATGTTTTATAGCGATACCGGTGCCCAAACTGAAACTTAAAAAAAATAAATAAATAAAAAGCATCTAAGACATTAAAGAAAGGCTTTTTTTGTTATTCCCATTGCACATTTTTCTTCAAATTTAACTGTTTAATGTAAACTATAAATTCAAATAAATACAAAACACTTGACTTCAAACTACAGCTTCAATCTTTTTAACTTTAAACTATGAACAATATATTTACAGTTTACAGTATATAATAAATATTTAAGCAATAAGGTACGAGAGGCAGTACTGTATTGTCAATAATGTACAGTTCAAGGGTGTTATGCAAACCCTTGAACTGTACATTATTGTAGATACAGTACTGCCTCTCGTGATATCAAATGTGTATTATTTACGCAATAAGGTACAAAAGGCAGTACATTATTGTCGATACAGTACTGCCTCTTGTAATGTTAAATGTGTATTCAAGCAATAAGGTACAGGAGGCAGTACTATATCGTCAATAAAGTACAGTTGAAGGGTGTTCTGTAAACCCTTGAACTGTACATTATTGTAGATACAGTACTGCCTCGAGTATTGTTAAATGTGTATTATTTATTTAAACAATAATGTTCGAGAGGCAGTACTTTATTGTCAATAATGTACAGTTCAAGGGTGTTAGACAAACCCTTGAACTGTACATTATTGGTTTTCCGTACCCAACCCTACGCGTTATGTCTTTATATTGTGTTTTAAAGTATAAAATATAACTCTGCAGGTAACCCGGTCTTGATTCAGACGCTTTCGGCGACTTCAATCAGAATGAATTCATTTTAAAATACAAAATGATGCTCCTGCATCTAAAAAACTCTTGTTTTTTTTTGTGTCTCTGTAGCTGCCCGGGAAGAAGTACTCGCCTGGTTACAACGCAGACATCGGAGACAAGTACATCTGGCTGAAGTGAATGAGTGAAGCTCATGTTGTTAGTCCTAAATAAATATGTATGTATTGAAATGAATAAATAAATTTTGAATCTACACAAATGTCTTGTCCTTTTCGTTTGGATTCTGGACGCCGAGATAACGGAAAAAGGTAGAAGTTTCAGAGGGAGGAGGGGCTCGTTATCCAGGTGGTCGGGGTCCTCGACGATCCTGCTCACCTTATTCCTCCTGTAAATGTCCTCCACAGCGGGTCCAGCACGGCCTGTTAGCGGCTGTTTGCAGGAGGAGGCTCTTGTTCTAATCAAGAAAAATTGATTGACCAACACAGATACAAGGATGAACCGGTCTCTGCACCAGAGAGGCGAGGGGGAGGAGAGGGAGGAGGCGAGGGGGAGGAGGATGAAGCTCTAATAACTTCCACCGCTGCCAGATCTCTGCTGCCTCTCCACAACCGAGCGGTGCCGCGGCCCGATCTAATCTTTGCTTTTGTTAAATTGCTCGCCGGTGGCTGCAGAACAAGGTCGGCGACTGGACCGAGTCGCTGCATATCAGTGGAACTCTGGGAGATCGAGACGCGCGCCGCTGAAGGCGCCGCTCGCTTCCTATTCTTTCAGGATCGGAGGTGTGTTCGGGGGTTTATCGACGGAACCGGAGTAATGCGCTCCGTTTCTTTTAGTTGTGGATAAAACTCGAGCTGCTGCTGCTGCTGAGGCTTAATGGTCCCCTTTGGGAGAGGACCAGTTTAAAGAGCCCATTACAGGCAGTCCACCCACTGGAAAATACTAAAGCAGGGGGATGATCTTCTCTCAGTCATTTCGGGGGACACTGAGCCGTTGATTGTGTCGATTCCAAGATGGCGGCAGGTGAGCTTTGAGCAAGTGTCGCCCCCCAAACCAATCAGGAACTGTCCATGAAGCCGGTCAATAGCGTTTTTATCCTTCGTGGTTCCCTCTGATCATCCAAGATATAAATAAGCTTAGTAATGGTGACTGGTTTCCATTCAAACCACGTTTCTGTGAGGATATGAGTTAAAATCATCAAGATCTCCCTTTGAAAACCTTTAGTACAAGTTTTGGTACATTTTAGTACAACTTTTGGTATATTTTAGTAAAACTTTTCGTACATTTTGGTACAACCATTAGATTTTGGTACAACTTTTCGTACATTTTAGTACAACTTCTGGTACATTTTGATACAACCTTTGGTACCTTTTGGTACAACATTTGGTACATTTTGTACAAAGGCAAAGTTCAATGAAATCTGAAGTGTGGTTTCACACGTTTTGATTCCTCTCCTTGGTCACAGAGAGCCGGTTCGGCCTCTGCGGACCTCGGGGACGGTGACAAAAGTTCTGCCTTTCACAGAAACAATGTTATTCTCGTTCCGACCCCAAAGTGCCCCGGAGGAGCCCGAACGTCTCCATCTCAGAAGGTTCCCGGGCAAAACACTTTGTGTTGGAATTGTGGGCAGGGGGGTGGGGGGGGGGTTTGCTCGGAGCGGTGGAGAAATATTCTGTGTGAAGACGTTGCTGCAGCTCAGGTCAGCTGCATCCCTCATGACGAAGCCCGAGGAACAGAGCGGAGAAATGATGAAGAGGGAAAAGTCACCGAGAGGCAGAAGAAATAAATGTGCTTGTTACGAAACTGTCAGTTAACACACAACACTTCATCTCAAGAAAGAAACGCCGCGCGTGTCTTCAGATCTAAATTACCGTACGTCCCGTGAAAAAAAAGCAAAGAAAAATGTGAACAAAGCCCAACAAAAAAAAAAAAAAAGACTTTTGCAGGTCGCTCACAGGGTGAGAAAGAAAGAAATCAACGGTGGACAGTCGGCAGACAGTGGAGGCCGGGAGCCTGCCAGGAGCTGAAAAGAAAGTCCTGTCTGCTTGCACTCCCCGGCTGCTGGAGCGCCGGGGCAGCGCAGACAAAGGCGGTGTGAATAATTGACAGCACAGCAGCTTGGTGCAGTCACATTGAACTAATGGAGGATGAAAAACATGAAGTCTGGGGATGGGGAAGTTGGCGCACGATGCGATCTGGTATAATGTGACACGAAGGTCTTATCAGGACTGGTGGTGGTGGTGGGGTGGAGGGAGGGAGGGGGGAAAGGTCACATTTCAGAGGTGGGACAGATCTGGAGGCAGAAACAACCCGAGGGTGGAGGGAACATAAATAACAAAAAGAAACCTGCAGACGGAGGAGAGAATAAATGCAGCTCACCGGCAACGTTTGTCAGGGTGAAGCCAGAAAACCCCTCATGAGCCCAGGAGAAGGTCTGGGGGAGACCGCTGAGCAGCAACCTGTAATAAGCCCAGATGTCCGTCAACCAGGAAGCCACACAGCAGGTCTTCCACCGCTAATGACTCGCCGTGTTCTCAGTCACTGTGAGCAGCCGCTCTGTAATCTGTATGTGACTCACACGTCATGAGCACATAATCATGAGCCAGGCGAAGAGCGATGGAGTCCAGGGAGGGAGGAGGGAGCGAGGGATGGATGAATGGATGAATGGATCTATGGATGGATGGATAGATGGGTGGATTGATGGATGGATGGATGGCCGGAGAGGTGGATGGATAGATCTATGGATGGATGGATGGATGGAGGGGTTGATATACAGATAGAGAGGTGGATGGATGGATGGATTGAAGGGTGGATTGATGCATGGATGGATGGCCGGAGGGGTGGATGGATGGCTGAATGGATGGCCAGAGGGGTGGATGGATGAAAGGGTGTATGGATGGATAGATGGATGGCCACAGGGGTGGATGGATGACTGAATAGCGGGGTGGATAGAGGGATATGAATATAGGTGGATGGATGGATGGATGGCCAGAGGGATGGATGGGTAGATGGCTGAAGGGCTGGGTGGATAGAGGGATCCACTGTGTTTAACTTTCAGCTCAAGGTGCTATGCCACTAAAAATCACCCCAAAAAAGAGAAAGAAATCCAATGGGGCAAACAAAAAGTCACAACATTATTAAATTCAGTTCCAGTTCACCGAGTGCATTAGGGAACGTATTTTTTCCACCGTATTAAAATGTTTTTTATCTCAAATATTTCCCTCATCAATGTCTGCAGAATTCCTCACGAGTTCACAGTCGATTTGTGGGTCAAACAAACCCAGGATATTCACCCAGGAGACCTCTGTTTGTCCCGACTGAATCTCAAAGTCTGCGTGGACTCATGTCCGTAACTAGAAATAACTTTAAACCTTCAGTTCAAACAAACCAAGTCTTTCCAACCTTAGCAAGAAAATGAACGACTGTAAAAATTAAATCTTCGTTAGCTAACTTTCCAACCTTAGCAAGGCAATGAACGTCTGTAAAAATTAAATCTTCGTTAGCTAACTTTCCAACCTTAGCAAGGCAATGAACGTCTGTAAAAATTAAATCTTCGTTAGCTAACTTTCCAACCTTAGCAAGAAAATGAACGACTGTAAAAATTAAATCTTCGTTAGCTAACTTTCCAACCTTAGCAAGAAAATGAACGACTGTAAAAATTAAATCTTCGTTAGCTAACTTTCCAACCTTAGCAAGGCAATGAACGTCTGTAAAAATTAAATCTTCGTTAGCTAACTTTCCAACCTTAGCAAGGCAATGAACGTCTGTAAAAATTAAATCTTTGTTAGCTAACTTTCCAACCTTAGCAAAGCAATGAATGTCTGTAAAAATTAAGTCTTCGTTAGCTAACTTTCCAACCTTAGCAAAGCAATGAATGTCTGTAAAAATTAAGTCTTCGTTAGCTAACTTTCCAACCTTAGCAAAGCCATGAATGTCTGTAAAAATGAAGTCTTCGTTAGCTAACTTTCCAACCTTAGCAAAGCGATAAAAGTCTGTAAAAACAACCCACGCTTTAAGCTGCACAATATTCATTTATATTAACATAAGGTAAAGCGAATGTTGCTCTCTGCGTAAAAAAGAAAAAGACAGTTTGCTGACTCGTTCGTTTTAAAAAAAGGTGATTTAGCTTTTTTCTCTGCCAGCAAATGGTGAGTCACATTAATCCTACTTTAATTAAAACTACTTGTACTGTTCGTTACACACACTTTAATATTCATATTTGCCAACTTCCTTGAGCTCCAGCCATCCATTAGTTATACCTGCTTGTCATTCATTGAGGTTCAAACCAGTTCTGTCTTATCAATGATTAAAAAACATAATGACAATTCAATTCTAATTCCAATTATTAAACACACTGTGTGCACTGAGCCGGTTGACTTCTGTCCCGTCAGTATTAATTCATTATGTATTGCCTTATTGCTCGCAATGTAAACAAGTACTGTACACTGTGAATACAAATCCATTGTCTCGGCCCAAGAGATTCAGTAAAATACAGTGAAAATATAAACGAAGAGTAGAACTTGGGAGATTAAAAGAAAAATCCTGTCATTAATCCGCGTCCCGACGCTGAAAGGGTTTCTGGCTTTTGGAGGCAAATGATGCTGCAGGAGCTTTGCCGTGTGTTAATGATTTTTTTTAGTTTTTTCTGTGACATCCCCGGGGAGCACTTCACTAAAAGCTGTATTTAAACTTTCGTCTAAAACTCACAGCTTCCAGGATTAAAACTAATTTAACGCCGTACGGCGGGGGCTGATATTGAAGGCGTCGCAGCAGAAAAGCAGATTTTCAGCGGCGTGGAAACATCTCGGGAAGCCCCGAAGATTATTATGGCTGCTTTGGGTTCATTTATCGGCTGCTCTTAGCTCCCCTCGAGCCGGCAGCAGAACATCCCAGAACAGGAGGGAAAAAGAAGATTAAATCACGGTAATCAACAAGGCTAATGACCGTTCATCAAGAACCTCCATTTTAAATGTTGCCTTGAAATCATTTTTCATTGTGTCTTTTTTTCAGCATGTGAAAAAGGCTGAAAAGGGGAAGCTGGTCTGCTGATAAAGCATCAGGCTTCAGTCCAGAGGCAGCAGATGGCAGTGTTGCTGTCTGCATCCATCCAGCCTGAAGACAGCCTGTGCAACACAGCTTCCGTACAGCCGTGTTGTTGAGAGGCAGGAAAGAGTTCAGCATGTCCCCAATGCACAGTATGTCAAAAAATACCAGGATGTTCTCCTGCGTCCTGTTGCATTATGTGGAATAAAAGCTGCAGTTTACAGTGTACAAACACCTGCATTCTCTCTCCTGACCACCAGGGGGCGACTCCTCTGGTTGTATAGAAGTCTATATAAATGACCCTACTCCTCTGGTTGTATAGAAGTCTATGCTTCATGTGTTAAAGCTGCATTCTCTCTCCTGACCACCAGGGGGCGACTCCTCTGGTTGTATAGAAGTCTATGCTTCATATGTTAAAGCTGCATTCTCTCTCCTGACCACCAAGGGGCGACTCCTCTGGTTGTATAGAAGTCTATATAAATGACCCTACTCCTCTGGTTGTATAGAAGTCTATGCTTCATGTGTTAAAGCTGCATTGTCTCTCCTGACCACCAGGGGGCGACTCCTCTGGTTGTATAGAAGTCTATGCTTCATGTGTTAAAGCTGCATTCTCTCTCCTGACCACCAAGGGGCGACTCCTCTGGTTGTATAGAAGTCTATGCTTCATGTCTTAAAGCTGCATTCTCTCTCCTGACCACCAGGGGGCGACTCCTCTGGTTGTATAGAAGTCTATATAAGTGACTCTACTTCTCTCTTGATGTATTCCCTCAGTAAACATTGTAAACATGAGTTTATGTCTCAATCTCTAGTTTCAAGTCTTCTTCTATACAGCATGATGTTCATTTAGTGAATTATGGTCATTTAGATTCAAACAGACCATAAAGCAGGGAACGCTTTTGGGGCGGGGCTACAAGGTGATTGACAGGTGAGACGTACCTCTTCGTCACTCCTTCTTAATCCAAATATGGCCACTTCCTGCGAAAAAAAAACAAGATGGCGACGCCCAAAACGCAAAACCAGAGGCTTCCAAACAGAAGTCCACAAATCAACGACGACTCAACGTACACAGTCTATAGTTTTGCCGCAAAGCCGTACGTCGCAATTAATGCATCCTGCTTGCACTTCCCAAAAAAGTAAAAAGAAAGTTAGTGAATTAGATCGCAGCTCGTGTGCAGGGCGATGCGTTTCCACAGCGTTTGTGTCGCTGGAGGCAAACGCCTCTCAGCGTAAAACATCACTCAATAGTGAAATACACGCTCACAGACACTCGAGTTATCACTGTTGCTCGGTGAGATAAGTGAGAGAGGCCGCTGGCTGCTGCAACATTTTCCCCACTGCATAAATGTGTTGAAATATTTTCCGATAACTTCAATATTCAAAGAAACACCGGTTGAGTGGGTGTTAAAAAACAGAAACAGGATGATTAACAAAAAGTGCGTGTTATGTTTATCACTCTTAGTTTCGGAGAAATTAATTATTTTTCTTTCCAACTGTTTCTTTTGGTGAGCGGCTCTGAATAATACTACAATACCCATGAACCTTAGCAGCTGTTGCCTACAGAGAAGCAACCAGAGGGGCAATATGTTCCCAGTTTAAACAACATAAGCTTCTGAATGAAATCGACCCGGCGTCTCAAAGTTATTAGATTTTAAACTGCTGGACGCTCATCGTGGATGATTCCTCCCCTCGAAGTACGAGGCTGTTTTTATTGTCCTTTAATGCTTAACGGCATTTATTTATGACGTTAAACCTGAGTTTTGAATCACCAACCGTGTTGTGACTTTCACGGCGATTCACCAGAACAGCAGGTGATTGCGAAATCACGCTACCTCGTCGAAATTTTAATAGCTTTTTAAAAATGATTTATCACGCCAGCGACGGTTGGAATAGCTGCCCCTTAAAAAATGTGTAAACCATAATAATTTCAGATTGCATTACTGTTTCAGTCCCTCTGTTCGCTGTTCATTTAGATAAATATGTCTTTTTATTTCTGCATCAGACTCCAGAATCATCCGATCAAGTGAGACTGAAGGACGGCGAGCCGTCTGATGGAGGCGTGTTTGTGGATCGATCCGATGGAGACGGGAGAGATATGTATTTAATAATTTACTAAATGAACATCACGCTGTATTGAAGAAGACTTGAAACTAGAGATTGAGACATAAACTCATGTTTACAATGTTTACTGAGGGAATACATCAAGAGAGAAGTAGAGTCACTTATATAGACTTCTATACAACCAGAGGAGTCGCCCCCTGGTGGTCAGGAGAGAGAATGCAGCTTTAACACATGAAGCATAGACTTCTATACAACCGGAGGAGTCGCCCCGTGGTGGTCAGGAGAGAGAATGCAGCTTTAACACATGAAGCACAGACTTCTATACAACCGGAGGAGTCGCCCCCTGGTCGTCAGGAGAGAGAATGCAGCTTTAACACATGAAGCATAGACTTCTATACAACCAGAGGAGTCGCCCCCTGGTGGTCGGAAGAGAGAATGCAGCTTTAACACATGAAGCATATACTTCTATACAACCAGAGGAGTCGCCCCCTGGCGGTCAGGAGAGAGAATGCAGGATTAGGACTTTTCCACATTAGCTTCACTCTGCAGAACTGAAGGTTGTGTGTGTGTGTGTGTGTGTGTGTGTGTGTGTGTGTGTGTGTGTGTGTGTGTGTAGCCAACGGTCCTCTGTGACTCCTTGTGTATTGCGCTGAACTCTAAGCCCGCCCACCTTTTCAGCGGTCCAATCAAACGCAAAGCATTTGATTCAAATCCCTCTCGTAACCCGACACCTCTCAGATATTAACTTACCCGTGAAATGCTTCCCGGCGCAAAAGCCTCGGTGTAATGTTTTGTTCTTCTCCCCGGTGGCAGAACCTTGAAGCTAATTCATCGACTCGTTCCAAGATTAATTAATTGGAAAGGGAACGTACGTCCGAGCGTAGCTCTTTGCTCCTATTGGTGAGCGGTTGGGCGAAGGCGGCTCGGCCTGATTGAATCCCTCCTTCCCTCCCTTCCTCCCTCGTTTCAACTCGCTACCGCTACACTTCCTCTTCCCAGCGTTCACAAACGCTGCTAACACCGCGGCCGTGCGAACGCAACAACACCGTTTCGGATCGCCGGCTTGCAGAAAGAGAAAAAAAAGAGCGGGAACAAAAAGACGGAGCGGCCTGCAGGCCGATGTGAAGCGACACGGCGGCGGAGTTCTCCGTCACATCCACTGACGGGTCACATAATGGGGTTATTGATAATCTGTCACCCTCGCTGCTTTATGTGTTGCTGAGCTTCAAGTGGGATATTTGAGTGAAAGCGCCTCCGGGGGACTCGAACACTTCATGGAGGCCGTGCAGCGTCGATCTGACCTGTTCTTCTCATCATGCCTGAACCCTCCCCCCCAAGAAAGAAACACACAAAATGTGTGTTTATTTGTGCCTGCAGAGAGCTGTGTGCGCTCAGTATTGATGTGTCATAACAAGGCCGAGCAACGTCAAATCTGTCATAGCAAACATAAGCAGATGTGTATTGATTGGAAAAGTTGAGCTGCAGAAAGTTTTTACTTTCTCTTCTGTTTGATTTGAATAAATTGCTGAATTCTTTATATTCTCACCAACATTTAAATGACTTTTAACCGGATTTCCATGACTTTTAACCAAATTTCTATTACTTTTAACCAAATTTTTTATCACTTTTAACCAAATTTCTGACTTTTAGCCAAATCTCTTCTACTTTAAACCATATTTTCATGACTTTTAACCAAATTTTTATGACTTTTAACCAAATTTCCATGACTTTTAACCAAATTTTTATGACTTTCAACCAGATTTCCATGACTTTTAACTACATTTTCATGACTTTTAACCAAATTTTCATGACGTATAACCAAATGTTCATGACTTTTAACCACATTTTATCACTTTTCCATGACTTTAAACCAAATGTTCATGAGCAAACATTGTGTGAAATGTGTGTAAACAGTAAAAAGTGTTAAAATGTAGTATTTAAACTAACAATGAGGATTCAAAGCATACAGTAAACCTTGAATGACTCAAATGAATGAGAGACAATAGTTTGATTAAAAGAATAAACATTCATATAGATGTCTGTATGTATGCTGCTGATATTTTGAGCCTCTTTCTCTTAAAAGCAGATTCATTATTTAGAACTCATGAACACATGAATATAACACATTTACAGGACTTTTACACAATTTTTGGGACTTTTGTGTTTTTCAACCATTTTTAAAATTCCATGACCTTTCCAGGTTTTCCATGACCGTATGAACCCAGCGAAGAGCGTTGAGGAAGAGACTATTTCATTGCAGTTAATCTGACTGATTGTCACACTCACACACACACACACACACACACACACACACACACACACACACGCTGCATGTCTATGAATCCTCTGCTAATTAATGTGCTTGAACATGCTTGCGGGATGCATTTGCAATTGCTTCTTGATAAGTCTGCAGAGGACGATAATGCGAATAGAAATTCTCTTCGTTATCTGGCGACTGGTACAAATGGTTGTATAGCAAATGTAATTTCCGAGCCATTTGCTTATCTCTGCCTTGCTTTCCGTCCCACCGCCGCACACACACACACACACACTCACAAAAAGCATGGCTTCTCGTACCGCCGGAGCCACGAGATCACGAGATGAATGACAACCATCCCTTTGTTTCATCGCACAATGCTCGCCGACGTTTTCCCTCATCCTCCGATTCGTTCTCTCGGAGCACTCGGGCAAAAAGGATATTCTGGAGGAGCGATGATGGACATGAGGAGCTGCCCTTTGCATCAGCTCAGAGTACAAAGCGCTGAGAAGGAGCGGCGAGTTGCCTGATTGACAAGCTGCAGCCGAGGCCTCTGCGGGGGTGTTAATCTTCCCCGGCGAGCGCAGGAATTATCTGGCTGGACCTGCTGCCCTCTCACGAAGAATAAGAAGTCAAGTTTTGGGAATTGGACGTTGGAGGACGCGCTTCCTGGCGCCCGAGCTGCAGGTGGAGTCCCATTCGTCTGAATGACAAAGTTTGGCTGAAGTTGCCGACAAGTTCTCTTCAGCAATGCAGTTAGCGAAAGGGGGCGGGATCATAGCTTCCTGCAGGGGATGACGGAGGCGCTCAAACCCAAACGGAGAACCCGAACGAACCGCCGAACTGAACACACTGAGGAGCGGCTCACACCAGACACGCACACCGACGGTCCTCTACCGCTTCATGTAAATATCAAATAGCCGTTTGGATGTTATGGAAATCCACAAGCCTGCCCCAAGCCAAGGAGTTCAAGTACCTCGGGGTCTTGTTGAGTGAGGGTAAGGTGGAGCGGGAGATGGACAGGCGCTGTACCGGTCCGTCTTGGTGAAGAGGGAGCTGAGTCGGGAGGAGAAGCTCTCTATTTACTGGTCGGTCTACGTTCCAACCCTCACCTATGGTCACGAACTCTGGGTCGAGACCGAAAGAACGAGGTCGCGGATACAAGCGGCCGAAATGAGCTTCCTCCGTAGGGTGGCCGGGCTCAGCCTTAGAGATAGGGTGAGGAGCAACCCCAAAATGCTCATGGTACCATGTGGGTCCAACCCCAAAAAGTGCGCGCAACAATGTGGGTGCAACTCCAAAATGTACATGCAACCATGTGGGTGCAACCTCTAAATCTGTATTGAACCATGTGGGTGCAACCTTTAAAGTTACATGCAACCATGTGGGTGCAACCTCTAAAGTTATATGCAACCATGTGGGTGCAACTCCAAAATGTACATGCAACCATGTTGGTGCAACGCAGCTAGCTAATGCTACATAAATCAAATAAAACGGCTTTATGAGTTTTGTCCAATCACAGATCAGCGCGCTGCCGTCCACCTTCAGCTTCGGGGTAAACTGCTCAGAAGTGAAACGTTGGACCGGAGGTGATGCTGCAGGACAAGAGACTAAGATTATTATTATTATTACTAAAATGACAGCTGTGACTTCATAGTCAGTTATTTTATAACATTACTGTGATTTAGCAGTTTGTTTCTGACGTATCGCCGCATTGAGCTGTGAGAAACACAACATGTACAACATCAGAGTTTTCCTGTGTCGGCAAAAACTCCAAAAGACAAAGAATCCACTTCCTTTTGTGTCTCATGTGAGTTTAACAGCGTTAATTATGACCTCTCTAATGTCACGCATAAGCAACGCAACTCGTGTTTAATCACGCAACAGTCGGCTGTTCCAGAGGAGCGACTCGCACCCTGCAGGAGGTCACGGTCTGTACAGACACACACAGACACACACAGACACACACAGACACACACACTGTCCCCGTGTTTGTGTCTGCTCCTCGCTCTCCAGCTCGCAGCTGATTGCTTTGCGCAGAACAATGATCATAACAGTCAGCGTTGATATTTTTTTGGTGCTTCTGAGAGAAAGGAAGAAGCAGAAGAGGCGTCGCCGCTAAGAGGGAAAAGCTTTCATGTTCCCGAGCAGCCGGAGAACAAGAGCTGACATCTATTTCCATTCCTCCAACCTATATATATATATATATATATATATATATATATATATATATATATATATATATATATATATATTATGGAGAGTAAAGAAGAAAGAACACATTGTGTCTGCTTCTGTACGATCTTAATCCGTCTCTGCGTGTTCGAGTCCGCGAGTCCAGACTCTTCTTCTTCTTCTTCTTCTTTTTCTTCTTCTTCTTCTTCTTCTGTGATATCAATTTCTCCTTGTTCTCCACATCAAGCGGAGCGCCGTCACACGGAGAACTCTGGATATTTCACACGAGTCCAAACTCTGCAGAAGCTGTGACCCTCTTTTGAATTAATTCTCATGAATTGTAGATCACTGGGAATATTAATAAAAAAGGAAACAGCTTCACTGTCAATAGTGCGCATTGAAAAGTTTGTAAAGATTTTTTTTTTCGGGGTTCATTGCGCAATTTTCTTCATCATCTGCTAAAAGGAAATAGATCATTTCAGTCCAGCTGCCATGAAGTTTCTTCCGTTGCACTTTGATGCTTCATCAGTCTGACTCGTTGTCTTTTTTATGTATTTCACTGACATTTTTAAAGATAAAATCTCCGTTCTTCAGTGTTGCAGACCTGCCTGTGGTGTTGAAGGCCTCACATCGCAGAAGCATTTGTCTTCGCTTGCGGTCGACGGCGTGCAAAGCCGTCACGCGACGTTGTATCTCGAGCCCCTTTTTTGGAGTGGCAGGTCTTTTGTGTCGAATAACAGCACAAACGACGCAACACAAAAGGCGCCTGTTGCAGATTACTGAGGCGTCTTTTTGTTCAGATGCCGAGCGTCGTCCACCTTTGGCTCTGAGTGAAATACATGGAGGAAAAAAAAAATGTCCCCCGCTGACTGCAGAGCCCCGAAAGTACAAAATGTTATCATTAGTTGACTTGTATGCACAGCATGTTCAACAGACAATGAACCCTCCTTCAGAAAAAAAAAGAAAATTACCCAACGTCCATTGCAGTTCTGCATCATGGAGCACTAATGAAAGCCCCCGGAGATTAAAAAATAAATAAATTAAGGTACAGGTGCAAAACACCTCCGGAGAACGAGGTCGCTCGCTTTCATTTCAGAGATTCCCGGTCAGACAAAAAAAAAAAAAAAAAAGCACAGCGAGCCGGTGAAATCTGACTCCTCCTGCCAAACAGTATTAAATTGGCTCATTTTGTCTCCGCTCTCACTCGCTTGCCAGGTTTCTGATAACATATTCAATATAAAGCTGGCAGCAAATTAATGGCTCCTGACATAATAAACAAAACTCGATACCGTTCGCTCCGCCTGCGGCCGTGAAAGAGGTTCATTTCATAAAATGTTGGCAATAGACCGTCGATATCTGTAGTTAACAAGGAACAACGGGGAAGAGATTATATGACCGAAGTGTAAATGAGTATTTACATAAATTTGTGTTTGACAAAATGTGAGATAATCGAGAGGAGAAGTATATTTGTTTACTTCCCTCCATTGATCTTGGCAGGAGTTGGACCGGAGGCCTGAAACCGGACGGATCACTGAAGACACGGACCGACCAGGATGAGAGACACAAAGACACACAACGTCTACAAGGACACACTAAAGGGCTGCAAAGAGACATAAAAAGACTACAAGGACTCAAAATAAGCACAGAGAAACATGAAACTACGACAAAAGAGACACAAGAATAATATAAATAGTTGCAAGAACACACTTCAAAAACAAAACACAGATTAAAATGAACTATGACAAGAGATTATTTGTTCAAAGTGACACAAAGTTACCAAAAATAGAAGCAAACAGCTGCAAAGAGATTCAGAGAGACTCACCGCAACTACGAAAACAGACAAAAGAACCAAATGACCAGAAATATACACAAAACAACTACAAAGAGACACAAAGCAAATTCAAAAAGGCTTAAGAGGACCACACCAACTCCAAATAACCACAAAGAGACACAAAGTGACCAACAAGAGACACGAAACAACTACAAAGAGACACAAAACAACTAAAAAACGACACAAAACAACTACAAAGAAACTCAGAATGTCTAAAAAGAGATACTAAGCAACTACAAAGAGACACAAAACAACAACAAAGAGACACAAAACAACGACAAAGAAATACAAAGCAACTACAAAGAGACACGAAGCAACTACAAAGAGATACAAAGCAACTACAAAGTGTTACAAAACAACTACAGAGACACAAAGTTACCAAGAAGAGACACAAAATGACTACAAAGATACAAAACAACTACATGAAATACAAAGCAACTACAAAGAGACATAAAACAACTATAAAGAGATACAAAGTGACCAACAAAAGACACAAGACAACTACAAAGAGACACAAAGCAACTACAAAGAGACACAAAAGAACTACAAAGAGACACAAAACAACTACAAAGAGACACAAAGCATCTACAAAGAGACACAAAGCAACTACAAAGAGACACAAAACAACTACAAAGAGACACAAAACAACTACAAAGAGACACAAAGCATCTACAAAGAGACACAAAGCATCTACAAAGAGACACAAAACAACTACAAAGAGACACAAAGCAGCTACACAGAGACTCAGAAGGACTTCAGACGCACACTGAGCACAGAAAGCGGGTCAGTCACAGTAACTTTCCCTTCACACGTCTGTAACTCCACGTCTCTTCACCAGACCGGTTGTGTCCGTCTCGACTTCATCCGTGAGGGTTTAGTGTTATTCAAAGCAGGGGCCACAGGTCCTGCAGAGCCGAGCAGGTTTATCCTCCCGGGCTGCCGGAGGAAGCTTCAAAAGGAACGACACGATGAACAGTGTGGCAGCGACTAGGAGACATTACTGAGATACAAAGACCAGCAGGTGACCTGTCAATTAGTCCCAGCAGGCAGGAGCTGTGAAAGCCATGCTGATGAATTTTATCTGAAAGCAGTCGATCAACCGCAGTCCAAGAGAGGCGAACATGCGGACACGAGCAGTGAAAACGCCGAGCAGATTGATGATGAAGATCTGATGGATCTGGATTCACTCTGGATACAACTTCAACAGCAACATATGCCTAAAATTAAGAATTAGAATCTAAAATATGAGGCATTCCAGTCAGATTCCCACTTGCCTTTAAGTTTCTTGTCCAAATGAACGACTTCCTAACACGCCTTCGCTGTGTTGTAATGGGATTCCCGTTATTTAATCTTATATAATCGTTCCAAAAAAGGTGTCTTCTCAGCACGTGGGCTGCTGTTAAGGTTTGAAAAACCGCTCAAGGAGGCGTCATGTTCAAAATATTGTATAAAAGTAAAAAATCATATAAAACAACAAGTATTAGAAGTTATTCGTGGTTCATACGACTACTTGAACAAGGGCAACGAGGAGGTAAAGAAGGAAAAACGACCCCCATGGGGGTCTACGAGCTTAAAAAGTATACACTGTAAAAAACAAAAGGCTGTGAAATCGACTGTTTTCTTACAGGAAGTTACTTCAATGGCTGCCAGTTATTTACTGTGATGTAGCGCATAGTTATCTACTGTGTTTTTGTTTTTTACAGTAACTTACTTGTCAATGGTTGCCAGGTATTTACTGTTAATTTCACAGTGCGTTTTTTACAGTGTAGGAAACCCTAATCTAACAATCTTACAATAATCTCAGTTTGTGGTTCAGGTCCTATACATTTACTCATACATATACTTTTTTTTAAGTATCTTTCAGTTATTTCTTTATATATATATATATATATATATATATATATATATATATATATATATATATATATTTATATATATATATATATATATATATATAATTTTTTAAATATATTTAACTTATGATTTTGGGATATTTCACACATGATATTTTCCGTTAATATTTACCAAATTATTGTGAAATATTAAAATGTATTTATAGTGATATATTAAAATGTATGTATTCTTAATTAAACTTCTAAATTGGATGGAAACTGTGTAAAACACACACGTCTTCATGTCAACGACATCAGGTCTGATCCGACACAGGAAGTGTTTCCTTCTTTCCTTTCTTTCCTCCGATGTTGACAGACCGTGAAGCAAAAAGCCTCAGAAATATGTCCTGTAAGGTATGAATGTTCCTCATATTTCTCATATTCTGACTGAAGCCAGTCACTTTCACTGGTTTCTGCTTCCCTGAAATCTAATTTCATGCTGCTCTCACAGCGCACCGTCCACTGGTTACGCCGCTGATCTAATATCTCAGCCGTTTGATTGATTTACAATTGCCACGGCTTCTTTCTGTAATGCCTCTGTGTTCGTGTAATAACTGAACTCGCATGCCTCTTGCACTAATGTTGTCCGCCGTTTGGGTCTGATCACACACTGCGAGAAGGACCAACACGCAGTTTAAAGATGGACTTGAAATGTTCAATTAAATAAGATTTTCTTGATTTTTGGGAAAAATTATTCACGTCATATTTTATGTCCTCTGTGTGTTATATTTCCTGCTTGTCACAGAACACACGGGAATTTATAGAGGTGGCGTGAGCACCGAGCTCTTATTTTGGGGATTTATTAATCTGCTTCATAAATGTACAGAGATGAGCAGAAAAAGGGAAAAGTTGAGAAACTTGTGGGAACAAAGAAAGAAAGAGCTGCGCAGACCGACCGAATTTGTTGAATTTAATTGGTGAAAAAAGTGCTTTCTGCCTGCAGCCTTGAGCGTAAACTACTTTGAGAGGCAATCATATTCTGTCCTGTTTTTTTTTTCTAGTATCAAAAAAAAAATCCCCCCAAAATCTGAGCAGGTATGAGGGACAACAAAGTTGTGTCGCTACGATGTGTCGCTACGATGTGAAGCTACGATGTGACGCTACGATGTGACGCTACGATGTGACGCTACGATGTGACGCTACGATGTGACGCTACGATGTGGCGCTACGATGTGGCGCTACGATGTGGCGCTACCATGTGACGCTACCATGTGACGCTACTATGTGGTGCTACCATGTGACGCTACGATGTGTCGCTACGATGTGACGCTACGGTGTGTCGCTACGTTATGGCGCTACCATGTGACGCTACGATGTGAAGCTACATTGTGAAGCTACATTGTGAAGCTACATTGTGACGCTACATTGTGAAGCTACATTGTGAAGCTACATTGTGAAGCTACAATGTGACGCTACAATGTGACGCTACAATGTGACGCTACAATGTGACGCTACAAAGTGACGCTACAAAGTGACGCTACAAAGTGACGCTACGATGTGAAGCTACATTGTGAAGCTACATTGTGAAGCTACAATGTGACGCTACAAAGTGACGCTACAAAGTGACGCTACAAAGTGACGCTACATTGTGAAGCTACATTGTGAAGCTACATTGTGAAGCTACAAAGTGTTTCTACAGTGTGTCGCTACAAAGTGTTTCTACAGTGTGTCGCTACAATCTTCTCTAAGGAACATTGTTATACTTTTAAAAAACACAATAGTTGTGTTTACTTCCTCAACATTTAACATGAACCACCATCTTTCTCTCAATTTAATTAAAGTCATATATAATTCAGGCAGCAATTAGAATTTCCCCTGCACAGCACAACAAATCATTGTTGTAGAAACGTCATTTCTCAGAGGCTAAAAACAACGTTAACAAATCTCCCTGGCAACAAAACGAGATGCAGCAGGATCCAAATTCAATAATGTGTTTTGAACCACGACCTTCATCCTTTAAAAGCCTTTTCTTTTGTATTTCCGGTTTTATTAAGCAAAATAACACAGAGGGCCGGTCCCACGGCACAGGAACCATTTTGTCGCCTTTTTTCATCTCCATTAACAACGCAGCACTTTTTTCTGTGCGCTCCATACTACGCTTGAAATAAAAGCATTTCAGTGGCGATTGATCGGTGCCCATCGACCGCCACGAGATATTTAGTTCATCTATCCTCTTAACGCCGGCTGGAACAGCAGCAGCACTCCAGAGCCGCTTGCTTTTGTTCTTCCACAGCTCACACTGTATAAACAGACCCTCAAGAATAACCCAGTCGGTTTGGTGTGAAAACACCCCGATCGATTCTGCCTGGATTTCTCTGTAAAACACATTAGAGCACTTTGATTTCTCTCTCTCTCTTTCTTTCTCCATCTCTCTCTCTCTCTGTCTCTGCAGACACTTAAAGGTTTGTCCCTCCTCTTTCAGAAAAAAAAAGCATTCTCACTCACTAAATTCAAAAGGCAGGTTAGGTCGGCCTCGTGGGCCCCAAAATGTCAGGAATTAAACTTAACTTTGAGTGGATTCCTCCTCTCTCGCCCAACGCCTCAGACATTAAAAACAAAAAGCTTTCAAAGACAACCTATCGACATCTGCGTTTAATCTGATATTTACTGTTTTATGATGTTCGGCTTCGTATTTTATTCACTTCATTTTCATTGTGTCACGGCAAACGTTTGGCCCGAAATCCCAACTGGGATTGCGAGACACTGATTGTCGGAAAAAAAAGCTAAAAACAATTAAATATCAATGGATTTTTCCGGGAAAGAGCATTTTCTCTGTTATTGTTATTGCAGCATGACCTCTCATGTTGTAAGAAGGTTGAAGAAAAGATCGTGAAATACTTTATTAGGTTTACGAAAAGATCGTGAAATACTTAATTAGGTTTAGGAAAAGATCGTGAAATACTTAGGTTAGGTTTAAGCAACAAAACTACTTAGTTATGTTTACACAAAGATTGTGAATTACTTAATTAGGTTCACAAAAAGATTGTGAAATACTTAGTGAGGTTTATGCAACAAAACTACTTAGTTAGGTTCATGAAAAGATCGTGAAATAGCTCATTAGGTTTAGGAAAAGATTGTTAAATACTTAGTTAGGTTTATGCAACAAAATTAGTTAGTTAGGTTCAGGAAAAGATCATTATTTGGGTTAAAATGACGACTGTACCTGACAAATCAACAATGACGAACAGCGGCCTCCTGGCTGAAAGATCTCCGTTGGTTTGACCCATCGACCCCTCCAATCGTATTTTAGGAATATCTATGAATCATGGTGCATTATTGTCTTTAGGTACAGATACAAATAATGAATAAATACCTTCAACCACAGTCCATCTGTTAACTTCAACCCACTTTTAGTAGAAAATTTAAATAGGTTTGAAGATTGTCAATGCTGTTGCTGCCAAACTCTCACCCTTCATGTGCTACGTCGCTGGAAAACAGTGACATCAGACACTCTTTTGCCTCTTTTGTTGTGGATGAAGACAGTATGTGGGCTCTTTTCCTTGGCAACTATTATGTTTTCCCCGAATGCTGCACAGACTTTAAGTATTCTTTTAGCTCAGAAAGCTTGAAAAATAGTGCATAAAACTGCCGTAGGTGGGCGAAATAGAAGAGAGAATATCCCCCGAGGGAGGTTGAGGCTGAGCCCCCAAACGCTCCCGACGCCCGGCTCCGCCCCGGAGTTCAGGCCGAGCTTACCAACCAGGTGAGGCGTGAAAGCACCCCGAAGCTGCAGTAAATGAGCTGAAAGGTTAGTTCCTGTGTGTCCGTTCCTTATAGGTCAGCCCGGGGAACATCGAGCGGCCATTCATCATCAGACTGGGGCCTATTAGGCCCGTTTGGACAGCACTGATGTGGTGTTAATATCAAACTCCAAGGTCAATATTGGCCAAACAGACCCGGGCAATCCCTTACTGATTATAACACTACGGCAAATTATTATAGAGGAGGAGAGCTGAGGTGATTAGAACCGCATTACACTAACATGCATTATCAGCAAATGGGATTTAAAAGGTAACACCACACATCTGAATGTGTTATTTTCAGCAACACGCTCACTCGCAGGCCGATGAGATGAATCCAACACGCTGGAGAGTGAGTGTTCAGCACTCGCGGCTCTTTTTCCCCTCTTCATACGCTGTTCAGGAAAAGAAAAAGCTAAAAGAGAAAATGCTTTTCGCCCCTCCACGGCCCCCTCACCCACAGAGTACACCTACTTTAAACAGCCCTCCTACATACTTTCACACACACAAAACCCTCTGGCGATGGACGCTTATCAGTCGACCGCTTTTAGCAAGAGAGGCTTACGTGGACGGCTGCAGGCCGAGCTGCGTTTGTACAGACACCTTGTTTTGTGTTCTTGTCCTAACGTGTGTGTCTGTGGATTGAAATTTCACTGATTCAAAGTACAAACTATGCTCATCAGCACCGTGATTAGCTCAGTGTGACTGAAGACATTACAAAATGTGTGAGTGAGCGGGCTATTTAATTATTTAATTTAGCTAATGTAATAAGTAAAGATGAAAAAATAACATATCAGACAGTGTAATCATGTAACAAGATCAAGAGTCAAGCGCGACACTCGATGCATTAAGGTGTAATTTGAGGCGGCGCCTCAAACGTGCTTTACACCAGATTGGGAGCCTGTCGATTGACTCTCAATGGCTCTCAACATGGCGACAGCGAGCCAGATGCTGATTGCTCAGGATTAGCAATGGTTTATTGTCAAGTGTGTCATCCAAGGAGTCCAAGGAGTTATATTTGGTGATTGGTGCATGACAATAAACACAGTGCAATGATTAAAGAAATTATTATCAACAAACAGAATAAGAGTATGTTAAATTAGCTTACGTTGCTAACAGTGCGAGCTACAGCAACAGCGCTGACAAATGCAGTGTTTTAGTGGACGAGTGAAACGTTTGACCTGCTGGTGGCGCTGGGAAAAAAAAGTGGGGAGATCACCAAAGTCATTAAGAGTCATTCCCTGATTTACAGAAAGACACAACGCAACTACAAAGAGACAGGAGACAAATGGGGTTTAAATACAAGAGGGAGGTAACGAGCAACAGGTGGACACAGTGAGGGCAGCACAGGTGAAGAGAATCCACAATCAGGAACCAGGTAGACAAATAAGCCCAGACAATCACCAGATCAGGAAGTGCAGAGACACAAGACTACAAAATCAAACAGGAAACAAAACTCAACCCATGACAACAACAAAAAGATACAAAGCACCTACAAAGAGACACAAAGCACCTACAAAGAGACACAAAGCAACTACAAAGAGATACAAATCAACTACAAAGAGATACAAAGCAACTACAAAAAGACACAAAGCAACTACAAAGAGATACAAAGCAACTACAAAGCAACTACAAAGAGACACAAAGCAACTACAAAGACATACAGAGCAACTACAAAAAGATACAAAGCAACTACAAAGAGACACAAAGCAACTACAAAGAGATACAAAGCAACTACAAAGCAACTACAAAGACATACAAAGCAACTACAAAGAGATACAAAACAACTATAAAGAGACACAAAGCAACTACAAAGAGATACAAAACAACTACAAAGAGACACAAAGCAACTACAAAGACATACAAAGCAACTACAAAGAGACACAAAGCAACTACAAAGACATACAAAGCAACTACAAAGAGACACAAAGCAACTACAAAGACATACAAAGCAACTACAAAGAGCAACCAGAGTCTCCATATGAAGTGGCAGTGGGGTAAAAAGTGTGAAGATCAGCTGAGTCTTTAGGGTTCATCCCCCTGTTAACGTAGATATCTGTGCAAAAAATGTCACGGCAATCCATCCAGCAGTTGCGGAGACGTTTCCATTCGCGTGGCTATAAATAAAAACCCTCGCAACAATTCCCTGACTAAACACGAGCAGTTTGTCTTCTTCCAGTGGTATCAAAGTCTTACAAACTGATCTGGGAGCAGTGGCTCCCCAGAGTCTCCGTGTGCAGACGCTATTGTTCCTGTAAACTTTGATTCGCCTTTTAGAAGAAATATTACCCACAAATCCCAGGTAAATGTCTGTACAGAGGAATTCCTCTTGTTGATCCCTTTTTAATTCTTCCGCCACGGTTTTCGAGGCGACGACTGAAACCTGCAGTTTCCAGCTGGATTTCAAAGCGACTTTTTTGCAGCAAGAAGCGGCCGCGAGGTAGAGTAAAGACGGCGAGAAAGCGCTTTGATAGTGTTCTTCCTGGGCTCGTGAAAGTACGCGACTGTACACGGTAAAACAAGTCAAGCTCGCTCAACTTTGAGACGCAAATTCCCTCGGCGCCTTTAAAAGAAAAGAGACAGTAAACTCAACCCAACTGTAACCCTTTTCTCAACTCAAAAAGTAAAGTAAAAGTTGATTCCCTCTGACTCACGTTGGGTCCCAGCCATGCCGGCTGTACAGTTGGCGGTTTGTTTACTCAGCTGCTTCTTGGTTTACATTTTATTTGTGTTGTTTGTTTCAGATTTCACTTTTCAGCGATTCTCCGAAGAGGTGCATTTTCCCCCCCGATCTGTTTCATAATTCAGTATCTTTTTTTTTCCCATTATGCATGTGGAGCTGTAGGCAAATTTGTCAGAGAGATTGTCAGCTCAATGGTTCATAAATGTGGTCTCCCAGAGCTTTCAGGCAAACCTGCCCTAAAAACACAAAAACTGTGTTTGTTGGCGTCCAATATGACGAGATGCCTCCGAGTCTTGAGACTGGAGGTATAGAAATGTCCGTCTGTTTGGTCAGTTGGGTGAAAACTTAACTTTGAGAACGACTATTTGATGGATCGCTATGACCTTTTGCGTCGTCAATCGTGGTCCCAACAGGATCAATCGCACTGTACTTTGGTGATCGACTGACTCTGATTCTTTTGCACCACCGTGTTGACATTCATGGCTTTTATTGACAAGTCTTTTAGCAGCTGCTGGATGGATTTTACCATGCAATCTAAGTAAAAGGCTGGCAGGGAGATATTGAGCAACACAACCATCATTTTCCAGTCAAATCCAACAGTCGCTCTCCTTTTTAACTCTTTTCTCGACAAGCTCCTGGGGGAAATATCTGGTTCTTGAGCTGCTAAACGCTGCACTGTGTCTACAATCTGGTTGCTAACTGTGTCTATTTGCTGATGGGTGCTTGGCGGTCAGCGCTCACTGGGTTTTTTACAGCGTTTCTTCTTTTTCTTTTGCTGAAGAAACTGCAGCGGCTGAAAATGACGTTGATGAAAGCGGTCAGAGTGAATCACACTGGAGGGGAGCAGCCGAGTCGGGTGATGAATCTCATAAGCCATCAATGATATCAAATACTACATTTTTAAGAGATACTGAGCCTCGAGAGCCGACAAAAAACAGAAACCGGTGAGGTTAGGGAGGGCGAGTCACCTGCCAATTTCCTGATTTGATGTATATTTGGTCCATTTTGTCCAGCTTGCTATGTATATATGTCCTTTCTCAGTCGCAGAAGGAAGGTCAATCTTTCCATCTCGTGGATTTCTTTAATTATATAAGTCCAGTTTTCTGTTGAGGTTACGAGTGACTGCTTTTTTTTTTGCTGCTGCTGTACACCATATGTACCTAAGTTAAAGAAACCGTGTGAATAGAACGTATATTTTCATTATATATCTGTATGTTGGACTGACTTTATGGAAGGCACGGTTGACTGACAATGTTGTTGTATGGTTGTTTTCTTTCTTCATGGCCCTTCTCGGCCAGATGCATGGTTAATTTATTATATTCTTTCTTGCTTTTGAAGGTTGTATTTCTTGTGAAACTGTAAAAATACCTGAATAAAATATGAAGTCACTGCAGTGGCACTTCAGAACATGGTCATAAGGGACAGTATTGAGGATATATATTGTCCTTTACATCGGAGGACTGATGACATCATCAGGTGACCATCATGTCGACCTTCATCTGACTCCACATGTTGAAGTTTCACCTGCCCTTTGCTCCACGTTTTCAGTTTTTTTTTAAATAAAGGATCTTTTATTGTGAGTTTCAGGGCATATCTAATGATTCCAGCGACTGCCTCCCCATGGCTCTCAACATGGCGTCTGAGCCGGCTGTGACAACAACAGGAACAGTGCCCGACCGAGCTAATGGTGTTTATCTGAGGGCCGACATGGAGTGAGGCCGCCACGCTTCCCCGCCGCCACCGTGGGGTTTGGGACTTTTGTTATCAGCGGCGAGCGCCGGACGAGCGGCGGCCATTAGCTCGCCACGCTGGGAGTCACATGCATGGCTCTGTAAACAAATCACAGAGAAGATAGGATAACAACACCCAGAGGAGGAGCGACACCACTTCCACTGTGTCTTTACACAGCGAAAAGTAGTTTGCTGCTGTGTTAAATTTGCTCTGAATGTCGAATTTACCACCTTTAAAATTATCTCTTGCATCTTTCACAGATCTGTCCTTGATCACTTTCCCGCTGCACGATAAAGATCTTGGTTAAACAAATGTAAAAAACTGATTAAAAAAGCGCCCCGCTATCCCGACGACTACATTAAACACATTAAAGCTTCATTTTGCGATAATGATTGGCACAGAATAAGATACTGTAATTTACACGGAGCAGACGGAGAAAGGCTAAAAGCTTAAATACTCGCTTTGGATAACAACTTTCAGGTCGTAATTATACGTTATATAATTGAATAAATCCCGAAAACATTTTTGTTTTGACACATTAGATCGTGGTGATTTACCAAAGACAACTTTCTGACCCAACTTCTTAAATCTGCTCATACGGTTTGCCAATCCTGCTTGAATTTCTAATCCATACGGCACCTCGTTCCTTTTACTTTTCATTAGTGAAAATGAAAAAGCGTGTCAGCTCAGCAGGGCTTTAGCAGCGGGGAATGGCAAATTGAGTCTTTAGATTTTATGGTCCAAATGCACAGTATGTCTGCAGATTCAAGACAAGGCTATTAGTGAACCGTGCAGTCATTTTTTCTCTCCATATTAATACCAGGAGGGATATGGAAATGTCCCCCCCATCAGCAACACTTGCTGTTATCAAAAGAGTCGCATAATAAATAAAGGAAGATGCATCGTGAGCCCACTGAGAAGGAATTAGGAGTCGAACATGAAAAGACCAACAAGGCCCCACTGTACATGAAAGTACATGAAAGCACAGGGTTTCCCAAGTAACATCAATAATTGGATGGATTACTTCGAGTTGCTTTCCTTAATATTTAGTATACCTTTAATGTTTTCTGATGTAAGCGCTCAACTACAGTTCAGATAAGAAGACATTTTCTGGGACGCTAAAGCGACAGAGCACAATGGATGATCCGCCGGAGAGAATCGTCCCCTCCCCCGTCATCCGGGGTGTCAAACTGATTCAACAGTGAAAACAGATTGAAAGGAGATAAAAGATAGATGCTGAAGTCTGCAGATCTGCAGTGTAAAGGGATGTCGTACGTGTACAGATTGTAAAGCCCTCCCTCCGGGGCAAATCTGGATTTGTGCTTCTGGGCTCTATACAAATTAAAGTGACATCAGCCTGAGAGCCGGACAGAAGACGATCACATGGAAGGAGCGACACTGTTCCTGTGAATCCAAGGAAGGTGTGCTCATGTTATCATGGAAGCTCGAGGAATAGGGAGTTGCGGGATTGGACGCAAATGGAGACAAACGGATAGGGAAAGAAACGAGAAACGACTTGGAGACCTTTAAACACTCGTTTCCACGCTGGAGCGTTCAACATGAGGAACGAAGACCATCGACGGACTGGAACAAGGAGAAGGGAACAGTGAATACAGAAGGAAAGGAGCAATGACAGAGGTGGAGAGTACACAAATAAAACAGGAAACACACTAAACATGGATGAAATCAATAAACAGAAGACTCGTTTCTCTCCCTCCAAACAGACGACGAGTATCTCTATCACATCCCAAGCCACTGAGTCTTTTTAACCCATTGGTTTCGTCGACGCCATCTTGGTTTCTTGCAACTAGACTCAAGAAGGTTGAAGCATAAGTACAACTGAACGCTGTATAAGGCAACCAAAATTATATATATTTCACCCTCTGAGTTCTTCCCCATTCTCAATCCCATCTAATAAGCCGTCATTGGTTGGTGGAAACGGCCTCTGAGATGAGTTCAGTCGCAGTTTCGTTCTTCCAGGTGCACATTGTGAGTTTGCAAGATCATAAATTTCAAGTGGATTGTATCATTATTCATATGCAGCCTTTTAATATCTTTTTTTTTATTTATGATCGTTCGATAATGTCTGTTTGATTAACGAGAGGAGATTTGACTGACTTAAGCAATTTTGGAAACTGGAGGATGAAAAGGTCCTCATTGTGACTCTGGAATGATGCAATCCGGTGTAATACTTCGCCGGATTATCCCTCCACACTTCCGCCCACAATCACACAACACACTTCCAAATGCACAACATACGAGAGCAGCTTCGTTAACCAGTTAACGAACATCCACTCGTCCCATTGTGTTACAACAGCTTCAAGATGGAAGTTTTAAATGTGCGGAGGACTCCATCTCTGCCCTCTCGCCGACATTGACAAACACCGCGTTTGAGTAGCTCTGATGTCTCGTCTTTTGTGTTTCATGCCTCAAGGTGACGGAAAAGGACGAACCGTCCTCGATAAGGTAACTGACATAATGAAACCACGCTTTGAATTCTCTGTAGCACAGAGTTCTTACAACAAAAAAAAAGAAACCAGCTGCCCTTTAAAAATCCAGGCCATGTTCAGGAGGAGCTGCTTCCCTGCAGCGGAGCGTTCCCCGCTCGGTCGGCCGCCGCCATTGAAGGCGGCGGCCGACCGAGCGGGGAAGAAGGGAACGGCACGAAACTGTGAGGCGCACGTCACGGAAATCCTTCCAAAAGTTTGTCAAGACGCGTCGAGCTGAACATGTGAGCTTCACAGCCCCGAGGACACTAACGACGGGTTATTTTCACCTGAGCGACTTGTTGTAACGTTATTTTTTATTGTGTTGCTTTTGTCTGAGTTCATGCAGGTAGGTGTGTCTTATTGAAGGTGGGTGTGTCTTATTAAAGCTAGGTGTGTCTTATTGGAGGTGGGTGTGTCTTATTAAAGGTGAGTGTGTCTTATTGGAGGTAGATGTGTCTTATTGAAGGTAGGCGTGTCTTATTAAAGGTGAGTGTGTCTTATTGAAGGTAGGTGTGTCTTATTGAAGGTAGGTGTGTCTTATTAAAGGTAGGTGTGTCTTATTGGAGGTAGGTGTGTCTTATTGGAGGTAGGTGTGTCTTATTCAAGGTAGGCGTGTCTTATTGAAGGTAGGCGTGTCTTATTAAAGGTGAGTGTGTCTTATTGAAGATGAGTGTGTCTTATTAAAGGTAAGCGTGTCTTATTGAAGGTAGGTGTGTCTTATTGGAGGTAGGTGTGTCTTATTGGAGGTAGGTGTGTCTTATTGGAGGTAGGTGTGTCTTATTGAAGGTAGGTGTGTCTTATTGGAGGTAGGTGTGTCTTATTGAAGGTAGGTGTGTCTTATTGAAGGTGAGTGTGTCTTATTAAAGGTGAGTGTGTCTTATTGGAGGTGAGTGTGTCTTATTAAAGGTGAGTGTGTCTTATTGAAGGTAGGTGTGTCTTATTAAAGGTAGGTGTGTCTTATTGAAGGTAGGTGTGTCTTATTAAAGGTAGGTGTGTCTTATTGAAGGTAGGTGTGTCTTATTGGAGGTAGGTGTGTCTTATTGGAGGTAGGTGTGTCTTATTGAAGGTAGGTGTGTCTCTATGCTACAATACCTGTTTTTTTCAATCTTCACATGTTCGGGTGATTTTCACTCGGCCTATCTTTGAGCCTGAATATATTCTAAAAACTATGGACGTGTTTCTTTCTGCTGTAAAATTGTTCATTGCAACATGGAGGTCGTTGACTCACTTTTGGAGCCTTGGGTGAATAATTAGTCTCTCAGCGTCTCCAAAGCTCACTTATTAACACCTTCAATTACATCGAGTTCGTTCAATCCCCACAAAAAAAAAACTCAGTGACCTTTAGAAGTGACGGTAGTTTGGATTTTTTATTTCAACCTTTGAACAAATCCAGGTGAGCTAATCAATACACAGCAATGTGAAGACCAAAACAAAGAGGCATAATTTTGAAACAACCTTTGGTGAGAGCTAGAAAATCCAGTAATGGACTCATGTATGTTTATTACCAACAAATGAACAATTGCAAAAGTTAACAGCAAGGACGAGTTTGTTTGCAAAGCACCTCTTAACCACAATGTGAAGAGGTTGTGGAGCGGTTTCAGCGCTGAGCCGGCAGAGTTTCAACGCCCGTCAGAGATTATTTGTGAATTATAAACCGAGCCCTACCTCCTCTTTAGGCTCCAGGGTGGAATGAAGGAAAATTGCATCACAATTGGTCAAAGGTTTGAGGAAAACAAAAAAAAACACCAAGCAGTCAGCTTCTACTTGATCAGTCTGATGAAACTTAAGGGTTGAAACTCGAGTTCGGACTAAAAAGGTGAATCTCTACTTTGTGAAACTAAATACTAATATAACATACTAATAATTTAAACTTCCTTCCCTTTAAAGCATTATGCTATATTCTAATAATTTGGGGCTATTCTTTAAATAACAGCTGCATTTTTTTAACTGACAGAAACATCTATTTATCTGTTTTTTGACACGTTTTTTTTCTGCATGTGACTTATCAAACTCTTTTTCTTCATACGAGGTTCACACGGTCATGGAAAACATGGAACGTCATTGAATTTAAAAATCCTTAAAAGTGCTTAATAAATGTGTGTCATTTAATGTTTACTGTGTGCTTTGAATCCTCATTGTTAGTTTAAATACTACATTTTTTATTTTATTGTTTACACACAGATTTCACACATTGTTTGGTCATGGACATTTGGTTTAAAGTCATGGAAAAGTCATGGAAATCTGGTTTAAAAATATGAAAAAGTCATGGAAATCTGGTTTAAAAATATGAAAAAGTCATGGAAATATGGTTCATCAGAATAGACTCCAGTCTGTGCTGTGAGAAATGATCCAGCTTGTCAGTGGGGTATGTTAATATCAGGGCTTTTATTTATTGGCTCAAACAAACACAGGATATTAAAACAAACACAGGATATTAAAAGCTACATTAGTAATGTTTGTGTTTTAATAAGCTTTTTAATCAAATGTTCTGTAATTATGTTGTGTTTTATATCGAGTGCTGTCGTTTTAAACCCAACCATAATGTTTCTTTCAGTTATTTTGTTGAACTATGTGGCTGTCATGGAAAACCTACCTGGAAAATTCATGGCATTTTAATATGGTTATGGAAAAGTAAACACCAAAAATGTTGCAAAAGTCCTGTAAATGTGTTATATTCATGTGTTCATGACGTTCATGTACGCTGAGTTTAAAATAATGAATATGCTTTTAAAAGAAAGAGGCTCAAAATATCAGCAGCATACATACAGGCATCTATATGAATGTTTATTCATGAATGTTAATTTGGTTTAAAGTCATGAACATTTGTTTTAAAGTCTTAGAAATGGGTATGAAGCCTGATATATATGGTGGGAAGCCAGTGAGGGATGAGGCGCATTGGGAAACTGTAATACAGTAAGTACAGTAATTTAAAGTAGTTAGGTCATAGGTCATAGGTCATCAAATAGCTGTTGACACAAAGCCTCATGGGAGTTGAAGTCACAGGGTCGACTTTGGGGATCGTTGGATCGGGAGAGATCGGTTACAAAATTGCCCAAAGAAGCAACGGATTTGAAATGAAGATCCTAAACCACACCAGGACCAGAAGGCACAAGTCATAACCAACATCGTGTGTTTGAGAGTTCACATCGTCGAGCATCAGGTTTTAAATGTGCAGGAAATCAAACATTTACATCCAACCGTTAGCTAGTAACCACCGGCTAACGCTCAACAGCGCAGCATTAGTCTCGCAGCGTTAATGGAAACACATCAACCGTAGCTGTGTGTGTGTTTTTGCTTTCGGATAAAAAAAAAGAAAAGAGGCTGATTGCGTCCATTCTTTATTACAAAAAAAACCAACCTCCCTTGAAAAAAAATGGATGCGCTCTCATTAACCGCGTTGATTACACTCTGCAGGGCAATCATTCCTTTCATTATTCCATTCAGGAGACGACGAGCAGGCGGCGGCGGCCGGGTACCGCCGCAGACCTGCGGAGGAGCGCCGACTTCGTGGCGATTGCCGTCGAGCTGACGAGCGTCAGCCGAGGTGATGTGAGGACACTTTAAACCTTTTAAAAGCCCGGGGGAGGAAGCGGTTGTTGTATAAAACTGTAAATCACAGCGGCTATATTTGAAAAAAAATGTAAGTTGCTTTGGATAAAAGTGTCAGGTAAATGTAATGTAACAACAACTATTTTTTTTTTAATTGCCCCAAGGTCTAGTCGTGGACCAGGACACTTTTAATAAAATAATACAAACTGAAAGGAAATGTTGGGCTCCAATACCAACATATTATTTTTGTTTGACATTTCAGAATCACAGCGGAGATCACAGTTGCCGGAGTCTGTGTGGCAGGAAAATAAAAAACAACTGTTTTCCGAGTACAGCACAGCCACTGAAGGCTTGTTACCACCATGAATTTAAGTGGATGTGATGCAGCTGCATCTAGTTAACCCCGTTTCCTTGAAACACATTTGCATACAGTTTTTATTCAACATGAGGAAACGTCGTTAAAGTCACTACAAGGAACCTTCATGCAGGGTTGATTCTGGCGACCCCTGTGGACTGAAGTGGTACTGTCTCTGAGCGCCAGGGTTCCTTTAAAAAACCTCTAATTTTACTGCAGCCGGGTCTGACAGAGGACCAGGACTACACTGAGACTATAGAGGACCAGGACTACACTGAGGCTCCAGAGGACCAGGACTACACTGAGACTATAGAGGACCAGGACTACACTGAGACTATAGAGGACCAGGACTACACTGAGACTATAGAGGACCAGGACTACACTGAGACTATAGAGGACCAGGACTACACTGAGACTATAGAGGACCAGGACTACACTGAGACTATAGAGGACCAGGACTACACTGAGACGAAAGAGGACCAGGACTAGACTGAGACTACAGAGGACCAGGACTACACTGAGACTACAGAGGACCAGGACTACACTGAGACTATAGAGGACCAGGACTACACTGAGGCTATAGGGGACCAGGACTACACTGAGACTATAGAGGACCAGGACTACACTGAGACTATAGGGGACCAGGACTACACTGAGACTATAGGGGACCAGGACTACACTGAGACTATAGAGGACCAGGACTACACTGAGGCTATAGGGGACCAGGACTACACTGAGACTATAGAGGACCAGGACTACACTGAGACTATAGGGGACCAGGACTACACTGAGACTATAGAGGACCAGGACTACACTGAGACTATTGAGGACCAGGACTACACTGAGGCTCTAGAGGACCAGGACTACACTGAGACTATAGAGGACCAGGACTACACTGAGACTATAGAGGACCAGGACTACACTGAGACTATAGAGGACCAGGACTACACTGAGACTATAGAGGACCAGGACTACACTGAGACTATAGAGGACCAGGACTACACTGAGACTATAGGGGACCAGGACTAGACTGAGGCTGGTTCATGACCAGTTAAAGGTTATTTACAGTTTGAACAAACATCACGTTTCATTGGTTTTCCCTCATAGCACCGAGACTAATGTGTGCAAATCTGCGTAATAAAGCGTTTTTTATTTCAAATGTCTTTTCTGTGACTGAAACTAAAGACAATTTCCCTTTTTTTCCCCCCAAAGAGAGGGATCGTGGATCGTCTCCTCGGGATCGTGGATCATTGCACAGAATAAACTCTTTGGAATAGCAGAGATACATTTTTGTTCAACGAGATAATCTTCAGTTTTTATTATTTATTACTTTAACGTGGGCTTCTAATCGAGCTCCAGTGTTCTCTTGGTGACGCTCAGTCGTCTCCTTTTACCCGTTAGCTACCTCCTTTTTTAGCACGCTTCTAAATCCACGCTGTATATCTTACTCGCGTGTTCATTTAGTTGCGGAACAAAAGGTTAAAGTCTCAGACCTCCATCCAGGCATCCTAATAAAAACCACGCTGGATAACTTTAAGACGAGGGACCCGGAAGTGCAAAAAAAAAGTAAGTGAATGGCCGACTCATTCCTGGTATCTGGGCCTCGTTCCTGCGGCGGCCTGCGGGGACGGAGACCGCGAGGCTGCCACTCACTCTCTATCTGCGATTGTATTTTAAAAAGGGCACGCCGCCGAGTAATGAAGGGCACCCGCTCCGCCGGCGGCCCGCTCAGGCCTCCCCGAAGCCCCTCAGCTCGCCCGGCTCCGGCTGGCCATTTTTTTTTTTCCTCCTCCCCTCAAGGCTGCTCCTATAAACTGTGAAGGTGAGCGCCGCATTAGCCCGCTACACATGTGACCTCAGCGAGAGCCAGAGGTGTCCTTGAGATCTTTTGATCGGGGGCCCATACTTTCATTTTCTTCTTTTCAGCTGCATTACATCACTGAGAGGCTTCGCTCGCACGAAAGGCGTATTTGCATCTTCAAGAAAAATACATCTTTTTGTATTTTATGGGCCGCTTCGATTGGCATCAACATCAAAAAGGGGAAAGTGGGGAATTAGACATTCTCTGTGGCTCTTTTCTGTATTTACCGTTTTGTTTCCAGGCAGCTTTTACATCCACTGTGGAATAAGATCAACAACAAGGTGATTCAAAGAGCTTCAAAGCAGAAGAAAATGAGATTTAAAAACAATTAATAACATTCATTAAAACATTAAAAACAGTCCAGACATGCACGTGGACGCTCTGCTGAGGTCTACCTGGAGATGACATCACAGGTCTCGCTCTAAATATTCTTAAATTTTGATGTCATCAGCTCAACACACCTGGAGAAATAAATCCAGTCTGAATGGAGCTTATAGCTGCAATTATTTCAGTTTTCTTGCCCAATTCCCTCATGCATTGCTCTACGTATATCTCTATATTTATACATATAATATATATATATATATATATATATATATATATATATATATATATATATCAACGTATTGCTCATGTATATATTCTATGTATGTATAGATATCAGATATGTATATATGTATACATACATATATACTGTACATAGAGACATACATGTCCCTATATATCAAGATATTGCCCATGTATATACTATATATGTATAGATATCATCTACGCATGTATAGAGGTATTACCCATATATATATATATATATACTATGTATGTATAGATATCATAAGTATATATAGAGACATATATCTCCATATACATATAGAGATATACGTCTCTCTATATATCTACATAGAGATATGCGTCTCTATATATCAAGGTATTGCTGGTATTCATGTGTGTGTGTGTGTGTGTGTGTGTGTGTGTGTGTGTGAGTGGGAGGACGGGTTTTGCGAGGAACATCTCAACGAACTGCGCTTCAAGTGTGACTCAGTGCGCATCATCCTGCCCACATGACATTAGCATAATTTTTTTTTATCGCATCTTTCGATATTTTATCCCCCCCCCCAAAAAAAAGAAGGAATCTGAAAATAATAAGAGCCTCCACATCAGAGACGTTGTGAAATCTGGTGGGAATTGAAGCGCTCGCAGCGAGTCTCAGAGAGGAAGTGCCTGAACCAAAAACAGACATCAATGCCTCTCTTCCTGTTTTCTCTCCGGCTGCACTGGATGCTTTTATTTGTTCACGGCTTTTGTCAGGCGCCCGTCCTCATGTTCCACTTCTATTTCTGCATGTTAACGACAGCAGATGAAAGCATATCCAGATGTTTTTCTCTCCCTCCCTTCCCATCAAAGCTCAAGTTCTTCTGTAAGAGAACTTTTTCCTTTTTTTTTTTTTTTTATCATTTCTTTGCAAGAACAGCCGACTCTGAATTATTATCCAAATGAGGAGGAGGAACACTCTCGGTCTTTATTGAAGCATGAGAGCACACGAGAAAGTACAGTTAGTGGATTAGAAATTGGCCTTTTGAATCGGAAAAGCAAGAAGCCCCGTCTCATTTACACAAGGGTGCTGGAAATACTCGTGTTGGGATTGAATCTCATACGACCTCATGTTATGTTCACACCCCGACTGCACGCTGTGGAAGAGATGGCGTTAGAACAGATCAGAACTTCAACTTTCTTCCTCTTTTTCCATCTGACAAAAGGCGAGAAAAACACTATAACAGTATATTTATGAATTAAATTAGCAGCCAGGAAGATTTTCTTTTTTTTTGGAGAATAGAAATAAGTTTCAAATGTGTTGGGAGGGGAGAAAAAAAAACTTATAATGGAAACAAGATGTGTAAACAGCCTCTGAATGAAATGTAATTAAGATTAAAAACGTTCAATTATAATATGAAATCCAGATTATGTTGTTAAATTTTCTTCAGTGTCTCCCAGGTAATTTTAATTAACGCGCTTTTTTTGAACGAACAACGTTGTGCAGCGTAAGAGAGCCGCTAGGTATTCATGTCGGTCCCACGGGGATTAACGAGCTTCACGGTAATTAATCATGAAGTCGGCGGGGCTGAAGAAAACGGCAAAGACTCGAGCAACTCCAGAGCGTCGCGCCGCGATACAACAACCACAGCCAGGGATCAAAGGTCAAAGATGCTGATCGGCACCGCGAGGGTCTTCAGGTCCGGTGGCAGGTCTGAAAAGGTTGTGAGAAGCGCTGAGATCCTTCACTGGAGTAAAAGAACGAGCACCTCACTGTGAAAGTACTCCTCTGCGAGTAAAAGGTTGAAAATCAAAACCTGAAATGAGATAAAGTACATCAGTATTATGAGCATATCTGATGTGAGAATGAATAAATCCCTAATCAATGAATTTTCCTGCTGCATTTCCCGCTAATGCTAGCGCCACATGTTCTTTTGACGTAGAAACTCAACGTTTTTCTCATGCTGTGATCTAAAAATGATGCCACTGTTTCACCTTCTATGTCTGAAACACGACTGTCTTGGCCAGAATACTCTTGTAGAAGGAGATTTGTAATCTCAATGATGTTTTTTCCTGCTTAAATAAACTTTAAATAAATAAAAAAAAATGCATCTTAAGGAGGATTTAAAGGCTGCATTCGAGCGCCGGTATCTTGGCGGCTGAGGCGGTTTCCGTGTGAAGCCGAAACAAGTCTCCAGGCGGATGCCACGGCGCTCGCCCTCTCACCGCGCCGCCTCATGTTGCTGTCAGCTCGCATTGTGTAGCAGCCCGTCAGTGTTGTGGCTGAGAGCAGAGGAGTCCAAGGAGTCAGACACCTCTTGTTATCCCGGGGCACCGAACTCGTGGGAGGACCGGCTGTCAGAATTTGGGCGACAGAGTGCACGAGGCCCGCCGGGGGCGGTCCGAGTCTGCAGCCGGTTGTGGGGCTTCTTTTCTGTGTCCAATCCACTTAATGAAGAGGGAGGCAGAAGGGCCTGTGCATGGGCAGTTCACTGTCAAATCACTTTTTATTCACCCTATTATTACCAGCTGCGACAGCCAATGTGGCTGGTATTGTTTTCACCCCGTGTGTGTGTGTGTGTGTGTGTGTGTGTGTGTGTCATGATGGCAAAATGTGATCCTGGACTGGAGTTGGAATTACCACAGGAGAGGTTTTGAGTGCTTTGCTCTGTGTTTTTATTTCTGTCTGTCTGTCGTCTGGACGGCTTTTGTCGACGTGGTTCAATAGAAACATAGATTTCATTTATTTTGTAAATAGCTCAAAATCAGTCCGTACACATATGACATCGCTGACTCAGGACCTCACGTCGCATCAGGAAAAATTCACCCCGAAAAATTGTAAAAAAAAAATTACGGGGAAGAAAAAGGGAAGAAAATATAAGAAGTGGGCGGAGTCACCCATCGAGAAGTGGGAGGAGTCATCGCAACGTCACCCATTGGTCGCTATTTGACGAACGTGCTGAAAATTTAAAGGGGAAGCGGATCATCAGACTGACAACATGCGAGCATTTGCAGCTTTAAAGGAGTCTATATTTATATTCTAATTTGTTTTTAATCCGTACTTGTTTAATTTCTAATTAATCTCCAGTGGACTCACGTGACTAGTTTATAGTAGTATTTCAAATTATATGATTGTATTTATATGATCGGAGCGCGAAACAGATTGTTTATCTTTTCATGTATTACTTTCTTTTAAAGCCTAGAGAGCTTCTAGCCAACGTTAGCTGGACACATGAGCTCATCTTATGTCCCTTCAGCGTTCACATTGGTGCATTTAAACGGTAAAAAAAGAGCCTCGGAGGTGCATCGTTCCCGAGCGGTCTAAAAAAAACACTATACTATTATTTCACAACGTTTAGCTAACCTTCTGGGCGGCTAGCGCGAAACACAAGAACCCAAGAGCACCCGTCGTCGTCGTCAAAAAAGTCCGTCCCTGCAGGGTTGTGCTACAATAACATAAAACATAACCGTTTTTCTGCGATGCAATAAAAGGGCCAACTCATCCAAGATCCATTCTGTTGAACGAGACGGAATTAAACATGAAATGTTTTTGTGGAGCTCGGGAGGGAACCCGCGAGGTGAAGGTGCCTCGTTATTGAGCGTGCATTGAAAAGTCTCTCCAAAGAATAAGTGCCTCTCTAAAATGTTTACTTGTTCATCTGTTTGGGTGAGGTAGGTAGGTTTGTCGATGCTAAAGTGGTTTGAATTTTGTGTGTGTGTGTGTGTGTGTATCCCTGATGCAATCTGTGCAGGGTATGGAGAGAGCAGCTGGTGATGAAAATAGGCACGTGGGTGTGTGAAAAATCCACTGGTGAGTCGAGAGGCGACGGGAGCACACGCAGCGTTCAAAAAATATGGACGCCTGGAGTGAAAATGACAGGAGGACGGGCCGGGGGACATGTAAAATAGAGACTGACGATAAAGACAAATGGGGAAACTAAGGCTTGGTGTCAGAGTCGGGAGCATTTGCTTAACTGCACGTCGTCGGTGCATCTATTGTAACGGAGGATTAGATCAGTAGGGTGTGAGCTCGGCGTCACGGAAGAGTTGTCCATCAATGTACAATGTGCTTTTCCCTTTTTTTAATGAACTGTTTTCTTCTTCTTCTTGGTAAAATAATTCCTAAATCGTCTTTTTTCAGCATTTTCTGACAGAGCCGGTGATTAACGTGGAAGTTGGTTCACCTCAGTTCCTTTGTTTGGCTTTAATGATCTCGCTGAGTCTATCAAGTGTTTAAAGCTGAGAATCGCAAAGTGTCTTTTCTTGTGGACGAGCATTTCCAGGTAAATAGTAGTGAAGTGTCTTCACATTTACAGGATGTACTGCTGGACCCGCTGGAGGGAAGAGGGGCAACGGGAGAACCAGAACCAGGACTGAGAGGGTCAGACCCTGCTGCAGTAAAATTAGAGGTTTTCTCAAGGGACCCTGGTGCTCGGAGACACTACTAACCACAAGGGGGTGCCAAAATCAACACAAAATGAACGTTTATTGTAGTAACTTTAAAGATAAAGGTGCCCCAAAATGGTGGTTCAACCCCAAATAAAACATACTTTTATGCAAACCCCTTATACGTTTGATCTTGACATTACTGAACCAGAACTACGTTTCATATCATTATTTCTGTTCACATCAGCGTTCTGGTGTATTAAGCGCTCCTTCGTGGCATTTTTGACCCTTTGAAACATGCGTCTCACTTATGTTCAGATCCAGGCAGGAAGCTACTTCGGTTAGGATTAGCAAAATCTAATTGTTTAACTTGAAATAAGTGTTTTCACACACGACACTGACAGCGGTCTCCTGGGTGAAAGTCCTGGGTCTGACGCAAAACATTAAAAAGGGAGGAAGTAGGCGGACTTCATGGGTCTGAGAGGCTTTTTCTTGTGTAAAGCAGGTGGAGATGGACGTGGGAAATTAAGTGGACATTCTGGGTGAGGGGCGTCGCCGGTCCAACTTCTAGGGGGCGCTAGAGAGACATTTGTTTTTACACAAATTTGGCGGCTGTTTTAGATGGCTATTTTCACCAGGCCTGACAAGCATATGAAATTTGGCGAGTGTTCGACCCCAAAAAGCCGTCCAATGTACAAAAATAATAATACCCCCTCAGTTTGGTGACATTAAAACCTGTTACTTCGAAGGCCAGGCTGCTGGTTAAAAGTGTTCGACAGTGTATTAAAGATCTTCTCCTAAACTGCAAACAGTGTTTTTTTTACGCCTGAAAATCCTCGTTCAGTCATCGCAAAAAAAGAAAAAGGTGAAATCCTCGTCTGAAGAGCCCGCGCTGATGTCGGCGTCTGGTCCGGGTGAGTCAGAGAGTGAATCAGTGGATCGGAGGCGCGTCGGGAAGACGGCGGGTGCAGTTCATGGATTTGTGCAGTTGGTTGAAACGGCAGTCGAGGTACCGCTCAGTCATCCAGACACTCCGCGCTGGTAAACACGGGAAGATTTATATCCGCCGGTCCGATCATAAATCCTGACGTTCCCCCGTAGGTTTGCAGCGGTTGTGATATTCGCTCGAGTTTCTTTGTCAGGGGTTTTTCGTCAAGTGGCTCAGCGCTTCAAACCGAATATGTTCCTCATCAGCGGGAGTCGGGAGGACGAGGGCGACACGGTGTTGAATGAGGCTTCCAGTAACACGTCTTCATGGGATACAATCGGGTGGGACGCCGTACACATATGCAATTTAAACAACCGCAGAGGTTTCAGCGGAAATCAATCCAACGGGAGTGAATGGTGGACTCCAACTCTTTCTCTCTGGATTATTGTCTCCTCTTGGATGATAATTCATGAGTACTCTCTGACTTTGGGGTCATAATGTGCAATAATGGGATAGAGCATTTTGAATTAAACCAGATACACGCAGCCAATTTTATATTGTGCACATACACACGGCGACATCTGTGGTCCTTAATGTTAAGCTGTTATATTGTTGGCGCCGTGGATGATATTTTTTGGCACCTCACCTGATAATCTTAAACTTTATATTACCTACAGACAGGTGCACACGTTGAAATTGACCTCTGCATTTAACCCAGACTCAGCCTTTTAAGAAGCGCTCAGGGAGAAACTTGACAGCAGGAGACGAGGATTGAACTCCCAAACGTATAGTTTAAAAAAAAAACCCTGCTGAGCGACAGCAGCCCCACTCACTTATGTCTGTATTCAGTTTTCATTTGAATTTCTCTGCAACTGCTGCAAGGGATCTCATCTTGTATTACATTATTATTGCGGGGACTGTTTAAAATGTGCATTAATACACTGCCACGAACTCCCTGAATAAATATGATCTCATTTGAGTTCGGAGAGATGCACACAGAAGGGTTTGAGGATATATTCAGCACATATTCAAGATATTTTATTGTCATATGCACAGATAACAGTTAATCCGTACAATGAAAAGCTTATTTTGCTAGTTCCTCTTTACACTGAATTACAATAAACTTAAGGTAAAACATGTTTTTGATTAGAATCCAGGATTATGTGACCTTATAGCGTAGCATAGAAGTGCTAACGCAAGTTAACGATGTGCTAACTTACTCTGCTAACGTTAGCGCCACAGTTTCTTTTCAAGTAGAAACTCAACGTTTTAGAAAGCGTAAATCTCCATCCAACCTCTCCGGGTAACGAGTATCATCATCATCATCATCATCATTAAAACTACTACGCAACGTTTCACCGCGACGAGCTCCAACACCCAGAAAACCAAAATGGAGAACATCTGAAGCGATCGCTGGAGAGTCCACGGATACTCGGTGGTTCTCGGTCGGCGAGCTGGACCCTGTGATTGGCCGGTCTGCGTCCAAAGGGGCGGGACTTGGCGAAGGGTTAATGGTTTTTGAATTAAAACAACCTGAGAGGCTTATTTGAGTTTCACCCCTCTGCTCCTAATTCTCTTTCGTCATTGTGAGCAATTATATTGCAGCCGTGAAAGTATTTCGTGGTAGATGAAGGTTTATTATTCGTGGGCTTCCTCACAGGGAACCTTTTACCCTCGCAGCAGAACCTGACACCACTCGCAGGCGGCTCTCTCCGAGGCCACATTTAGATTACATTAGAGCCGAAATGTCAACACTCCAGAAAGTTAACTTAACCTGGAGCCTTTGGGAACATTTTGCCCCTCGTTGTGCTCCTGTAATGTGCAATATTAGCGAGGCTTTTTTAGCCAAATGAAGGTCGTGCTCTTTTTTTTTTTGAAGTAAAGATATTTCAGTCCAGCAGTGACATGAATGGCGTCGAGACCCTCGGTGTGTTTAAGGAAATCGGCACATTCACACCGTGGGGTTTAAACAGAGGGTGGCCAACGTGCTGCCAGGTCTACTTTATTCCAGGAGAATTAAAAAGTTTTTCTTTCATTCTGGTGTTCTTTTGGCCACAAAATCTAACACGATGTAAAAGTACCTTTCTTTAGCTTTCACAAAAACAAGGATAAGAAAAAAACATATGTATCAATGGTGGATCAACCCAGTGAGTATTTCAGTGGAATATAAATGTTCAGCTTTGCTTTTTTCTTCGTATTTAAATACAATTCTCTCTGTTTTACGACAATGTTTTTGTTTACACTTCCATGTGGCGATAAGTAAACAAACAAGAGGAAGTTCCTGTTTGGGAAAAGGGGCGTGCCCAAACCTTGTTTACGAGGTTGCATGTGTGAAATTATGAAAACAACACTGATAACGGCCTAATTTAATGTTACAACGACGAACACACACACACAAACACACAGAATTGTCAGTCAAGGCTACAGAGAAAGTAAAGCTAAAGCACAGGAATCCTTGAAACCACAGCAACAGATTTCACATTACCTCTTGTGAAAATGTAATATAAAATAACAACCTTATATAAATATATATTGATGATTAAAGCTTCATAAAAAAAGAGACAATATCATGGTGGCACAGCGCCGTCTGGTTCTTCTGAACTCCTCCACACACTCCAAATAACCTTGTTTATCTTTACAACACTTATTACAGAGCTGAGATTTTCATTTTTTATCGGGGGGCGACTCCTCTGGTTGTATAGAAGTCTATGCTTCATGTGTTAAAGCTGCATTCTCTCTCCTGACCACCAAGGGGCGACTCCTCTGGTTGTATAGAAGTCTATGCTTCATGTGTTAAAGCTGCATTCTCTCTCCTGACCACCAGGGGGCGACTCCTCTGGTTGTATAGAAGTCTATGCTTCATGTGTTAAAGCTGCATTCTCTCTCCTGACCACCAGGGGGAGACTCCTCTGGTTGTATAGAAGTCTATGCTTCATGTGTTAAAGCTGCATTCTCTCTCCTGACCACCAGGGGGCGACTCCTCTGGTTGTATAGAAGTCTATGCTTCATGTGTTAAAGCTGCATTCTTTCTCCTGACCACCAGGGGGCGACTCCTCTGGTTGTATAGAAGTCTATGCTTCATGTGTTAAAGCTGCATTCTCTCTCCTGACCACCAGGGGGCGACTCCTCTGGTTGTATAGAAGTCTATGCGTCATGTGTTGAAGCTGCATTCTCTCTCCTGACCACCAGGGGGCGACTCCTCTGGTTGTATAGAAGTCTATGCGTCATGTGTTGAAGCTGCATTCTCTCTCCTGACCACCAGGGGGCGACTCCTCTGGTTGTATAGAAGTCTATGCGTCATGTGTTAAAGCTGCATTCTCTCTCCTGACCACCAGGGGGCGACTCCTCTGGTTGTATAGAAGTCTACGCTTCATGTGTTTAAGCTGCATTCGCTTTAGGGATTACAACTGCCGTAATCCAAGATGGCGACGGGCAAAACGCCGAACTCAAAGCTTCAAAAAGGAAGTCCAGAAACCATTTCGGGTGACGAGATGACAACTCTGTCCACTTCCAACGCGCAGTCGAAGGTTGTTAAGAGCACTTAGTGATTAGAGGAGGAGAAGGAACCCTGCAGTGAAGGATAGATAAACCCGTTAAATCTCTTTCCCCCTCTACAAGCTCTGCCGGTGGAGGAGCTGGTGTGAGATAAACGTGTCTGTCCATGGTGCGACGCCGTCTCTTCATCAAAGAGGTCTCTCTCCGGAGCACCGAGGCTGCCCGATGCCGCTACACAGACAACGAGGATTGATAAAGAAGTCTTCGTAAAAAAAAAAAAGTACAAAGCACATCAAATCTGCCACGGGGATTATAATAATAGCACATAAACGCCGCTCTTTGTTTCCGTTCCCAAGCCTCTGCAGCCGTTCATTTGACAGCCTTTGTCTTTCTGGAACAAATGCTCTCATATTCTGTCCCGGCCTGCACTTTGAATCGCTTTCAAGCTGTGTAGATGAAAGAACACGGACTGAACTTCTATAACTGGTGTATGTAAATGGATGTAAGTACCTCTTATGTATATCTCCTTTGCTCTGGATATTAACTCTGCCCACGGCTATTTGAGTTACGAGCACACGGCCGACGCGTCTCCAACTTCATCGCGTATGCCGGGAGGCTAGACGCCCTAAAATATTATAGAAGGTCTCAACCGAGAGAATGTTGTCCTTTTATTCAACTAGTCTTTTTTTTTTTAGAACCTTTTATGATTTATTTTAAAGATAGACTTTTTTTTTTGTATTTTTAACAACCCGTTGGCCAAACTGTGACAGCCTGGATTTGCAAGGTTTTTTTTTATTATTTGACATTCACACTGAAGGCGTATTTTTCTTTTCCGGGGAGAGTCAGGAACACTTTTAAAAGCTCCTACCGGGGGTCCTAATATTTTCCCCTTTCAGCAGCACTCTCTGCCGTCGCCGACTAATTTCGTCCTTCCGAATTTCGCCCTCCGACTTTCGCCCTCCGAATTTCGCCCTCTGAATTTCGCCCTCTGAATTTCGCCCTCCGAATTTCGTAAATAACGGGTTTCTCGGGACGTCGGAGGCGTTCACGAGTCTGGTGAGCAGCTCACAGCCGACAGGTTTAAAAAAGAGCCTAAAAGCATCTTTAGGATGACATCTGTGGCCTCTACTGGGATGTTTACGGCTTTAAGAGGAGACACCGCAGGCAGAAAACATTGATCGTCACACAAGATACAAGATTTTAGGCTATTTCTAGAATAAAAAACTAAAACTTTTCAGGTCACAAGTGCAAGAATAACAACATCCTTATGAAAACATCCACATCTGAGTTGGAACCATTAATCCTTTTTTTTAGCAATAAACTGTACAATTAGTTGTAATCTCGTGTGTGGGAGAATCTAAAAGGAGTTAAAACACCGGAAATAAAATGTGGTTTGCTGCAATAATTATGTTGCAATTATTTTATATTTGTGTTACGTACTTATATTTTTACTTATAATAATGTCATAAATCAGTCACAGCGGACATTTCACTGCAGAATGAGTACTTTTGCGTTTAATATGTACATGTTGCTGCTGATTCTTGTGTACTTCTACTTCTATACTTCTACTCTATACAGGGAAAAACACTATTTTTCATGCACGTGTCAATTTTGTCTATTTTTAGATGTACTTTTTCTTGCCTCTGCGCTTATCAGCTAACTGTAATCATTATCCTTATGAAAACACCCACGTGAGCGATGGAGTCCTTCATGTCTTTCATCAGCAATAAACTGAACTAACTACGAGACGTTATGTAAAGAAGTTAAAACATCTCCACAGACCACGACGGTAAAAGAAAATTACAGTTTGCATCGATCAATCAGTATTAACAATCTAATAATGCCATAAATCATCAGTCACAGCGCACATTTTACTGCAGAGTGAGTGCTTTTTAATATGTACGTGCGGCTGATAATTCTTCTGCACTTTTAATTACTTTACTTTTACACTTTATAGACAAAAATATATATATTTTTAATGTCAATTATGACATGTTGGGCTCGTTGTGCCTCCTTAACACGTCTTCTTTCTGACTGGTGGAAAAGGAAACGTCCATAATACACATTAACATGTTTATTCCACTCATTTTTGTCTATTTGTCTCAGAAATTCAACAAAAGTTAGCATTAGATAAAAACACACATAAAGGCAGTTTGTGTAATTAGTACATTTATAAAATATAATTTATTTTTGTACTTATGGAAAACAATCAGTAGAGTAAAACTTTTTGTGTAGAAAAGAATTTCCGTGTGAATTAAATTACAATTAAGACATCTTCATTTAGCTTATAAAATAAAACGTTTTAATCAAGATTTTTTGGCCCTAATCCTTTTCCCATTAACTCAACACAAGTATAATTTGTTGAGTTAATTCAACTTAAATCTATTTCTCTTATTTCCAAAGCACTTGACTGCTGATTGTTTACTCAACTCGTTAACCTAACATAAGCAGACTTCACAGCATTCAACGTTATTTTTCGTAATAATCGTTAAACCCGAATGTAACAAAGAAAGCGGCCTGTTGCTGTGAACGCACCCTCGTTTCAGTAAATTCAACAAATATTAAGGCAGCGGTGGAACTTCTTTCAGCCAAAACCGACCTGAAAAATGATTTACTGAGCGCGACAGCGAGGTGTTTGGAGTTCAGGGGAAAAGTTAAGCGGTTGGCGGCGCAGTACTGACACTGGGGATTTGAGTTTTATTCTCCTACTGGTGCATAAAATCACTGTTGACCAAAAGAAAAAATAAACACCGGCAAGTCGAACGCCCATTTTCAGACCCGCGCTCGGCGCATTGAGCTTTGCTTCTGGGTGTTCTTACCGGAAAACATCCACATTGAAGGAAAAGACGGGAGTCTCATCGATCAATAACATGTATTACATGTTTATATTCATGTTCGTTGGAAGTTCACAGTGTTACGTCATCTTTTCAGTCTCGTGTATAATAAGAGTCGGGTATGAACACGGCCAAAGAACAAGTGAAAGAGAGTCAAAAAGTGAGTAACACAGCCGTTGGTTAACAAAAGGTTCTCCAGGAAGTGGGAGAGATTGGGACAGTTTGTGAACAAATAGAAATCCAGAAAACAAAAATCAGGACTGGCTAACTATATCTGGAAAGGAAACAAACAAAATGGCTTCTCAAAGCTTCTCTAAAAATGTTTGACCAATGGACAGGGTACTCCAGACTTACCTCCTGTCCTCAAACACTGACCAATGGATTTCCATGACTTTTCCTTGACTTTTAACCAAACTTCCATAACTTTTAACCATATTTCCATGACTTTAAACCAAATGTCCATGAGCAAACATTGTGTGAAATGTGTCTGTGAACAGTAAAAAGTGATAAAATGTAGTATTTAAACTAACAATGAGGATTCAAAGCATACAGTAAACCTTAAATGACACAAATGAATGAGAGACAATACTTTGATTAAAAGAATAAACATTCATATAGATGCCTGTATGTATGCTGCTGATATTTTAAACCTCTTTCTTTTAAAAGCAGATTCATTATTTCACACTCAGCGTAAATGAACGTCATGAACACATGAACATAACACACTTTTCCAGGTTTCCCATGACCGTATGAACCCTGTCAACCTCTCACCACAAACCTTTCACGTCTAACGCTGACACAGTTTGAAAGAAAAGACCACCACCGAACTTCTTCTGGCTTTCCATTTTTAAAATGGCCGCCGCTCCGGCGGTGGGAATTCTCCGCCTCGTGGCTTTTGGGTATTATTAAGCAGCGGAGCGGCACATGATGCAGGAGGAGGGGGGGGGGCATCATCGGCGACGTCTCGCCCAGGAGGAGCCGGTGACCTCGGAGTCAACCTCATCTTGTTTCCCTCCCGGTGGACAAACACCGCAGGAGAGCCAAGCGCTGAGCCGAGCGCTCATGTATCACCAACAATATCTGCCCCGCGGCGCTCCACACAGCGCACTGCGGGGAAGAAGAAGAAGAAGAAGAAGAAGAAGAAGAAGAAGAAGACCGGTGGAGAGAAGCAGCAACACCCGTAAGATATGGCGAGTCAGGTTAAAATAGCTGATTAAAAACAAATCCCTGAAAACGCAAACGTTGTACTTGAAGCGTTAGCTAGGATTTTATCAAGCGCTCGACAGCGTGAATGGGGATACGAGGTCTGCTGCTTGCAGAGATTACAGCAGTGCGCGAGGAAGCTACAGGTCTTCATTTCTCAGACAGGAAGCAGTCTGGCGTGAGGAACGGCGCTCCACCGAGACCGAAGCGGCGAGAAAAGGACTCGCGAGTTTTTACGCCGTTATTTTTGGGAAAAGCCCCCAAAGTCACGAGAAAAAGTAATGAGGTTTCCCAACGATGATCGCTCAGGAAAAACACAACGGAGAGACGCACAACAGAGAGAGACGCACAACAGAGAGAGAGAGAGAGAGAGAGAGAGAGAGATGGAGAGACAAAGAGACACACAACAGAGAGAGAGGGACAACAGAGAGAGAGAGAGATGGAGAGAGAGAGAGAGAGAGACGCACAACAGAGAGAAAGACACACACAACAGAGAGAGAGATGGAGAGACAAAGAGAGACGCACAACAAAGAGACGCACAATAGAGAGAGAGAGACACACAACAGAGAGAGAGAGAGAGGGACAACAGAGAGACAGACACACAACAGAGAGAGATGGAGAGACAAAGAGAGACGCACAACAGAGAGAGACGCACTACAGAGAGAAGCACAATGGAGAGAGAGAGAGACACACACAATAGAGAGAGAGAGAGAGAGACACACACAATAGAGAGAGAGAGAGAGAGAGAGAGAGAGACACACAATAGAGAGAGAGAGGGACAAGCAGGAGAATAAAGGAAAAAGAGGACAAAGGAAAAGAGGGAAATAAAAGAGAAGAGGAGGTGCACAGAGGCCGTCAGCAGTATATTGATCCGGCATGAAGCCGATCGCTTCCTGACGTCTTTGCTAACGGCAGAACAAGTAATCAGCGGCTGTTACCGTGACTACAGGCGTGTGCAGCGGCCGCTAATGATTCTGTTTTCAGACGCAGAAGAAAGATAATTATGAAGGATAATTATGCTGCGAGAGAGCTTTTAATTTATCCACACAGGGATACAAACACTTTGTTTGTTTGCCCTTCAAAGTAAAATACCAAATCACTTAAGTTTCAAATGGAAAGCACAAAAAAAACAGAATACGTTTCCTGTGAATTATTTATTTTACTTTTCTCCCGTCTTCTTTTTGAAAAAGCAAAAACAATGTGTTGCTAACGTGTGGTTTGCACCTGTCTGGCTTCACCTCCAACACTTGTGTTAGACGATAAAAATAAAGTAGGAGGAAGAGAAACACAATAACATGAAAGTATTTAGATAAAAACAAGTTATTGGCAAATACCGAGGCTACAGCAGAACTTCGGGGAGCGGCGCGTTGCCAAATAACAAGCGAATAAAAACTTCGCCTGAAAGAAAACCAATGTAAAAATAAATTAAAGCTACCATTCTAACCTCAACTACACACACACAGACACACACAAAAGAAAGATTGGCAGCTCTCCTCTGCAGCACTTCCTTGGCAAAGGAGCTGAAACACAAGAGAGCCCCGCCCAGAAATTCAACATAATCAAGCAATTAAGTGAAATGTTTTTGACGTTACGCTGGCACCAACGCACGAGGATTAATGAAGCACACACACACACACACACACACAGACACACACACGGCGTAGATGCGTGGCGCTCCAGGAGCAAAACGCAGAATCCATTTCCATATTTTCACGTCCTGGAGGACGCAACGTGAGAAACCAAAAAAAAGACGGATGAAATATTTAAAAGTGGAGAAAAACAAACTGCATGACTGCGACCGGTCTTCCAGGTCTTGTGATCTAAAACTGTAGGAAACGAGGTGCTGCTTTTGTCAACAGCAGTTTGATTTATTGGCCCCGGAGTTAAGACACACAATGAAGAGAAACCTCTTTTTCTTTTTAATAAAAAGGTATTTTTAAATCTCTTTGGAGAGCCGCAGAAGAGAAGCCCAGCGGCGCTCCGTCCTCTGCGGGCCGATCGGCTCAATGACCGTCTTCTGGCGCTCTTTGTCTTTTATCGATTTTTCTTTTAACAAAAGGCGAAATTGAGCAGCGACGTATTGAAATATGAAATGTCAACGCATTATTACCGCCGACAAAAGACTTCCGGAGCTTTTACAAACGAATGAATCCAAAGGAAGCGGACGGCGTGACATCGTTTTCTTTTTCATTGAAGCCGAACACTTTCTCTACGCGACTGTGTGCGAGCGCCGTTATCGTCGTCGAGCGATGACTTATTTCTACAACGGCGTGCGGCGCGTGTGATTTGTCGTCATGTGGAGTTGTGTGACTCGCGTGTGTTCAGATGATGAACACAGCCGCTGATAGATGTAACGCGTAATGGCACGCCCCGTCCCCGGATGTCAGCTGAGGATTAATTACCAACGCAGAGTGTGTGTGTGTGTGTGTGTTTGTTTGTTTGTGTCTGTTATCTACACGTGCAGTTTGGAGTCATACATCCATAAGTGTGAAGGCTCAACGTGCCAAAGCAATGCACTCTGGGAAGTTAAAGCAGCAGGAGGCACGTCCTCCTGAGAGGTGAACACTGGAACCTGATGCGATGGGAAACAAAAGGACAACAAAGAGTTCAGACTCCAGGAAACAAACACAGGACTTTCACCCGGGAGCCGCACGATACATCCATACCGCTGGACGCTAGTACACCCAACAAACAGGTATTTAATGTAGAAACAATGTTCTTATTTAATGGAAAAATAATGTCCTTGTTTTATGTAAAAAATATATATATATTATTTTATGTTCAAAAAAGTACTTCATTTATGTAAAAATATACTTATTTTAAAAGAAATTGACTTATTTAATGTAAAAAAAATACATATTTTATGTAAAAAAAAACTTTTGTTAAAACACAACGTATTTTATGTAATTTTAAAAATATATATATTATTTAAAAGAAATGCACTATATTTTAAAAAAAGTACTTATTTCATGAAAAAAGTGCTTATTTTTATAAAAAAAAGAAGTACTTAATTAATGTAATTTTTTTATGTAAAAGCCCCCCAATAATCTTAAACCAAACCACTACTAACTAACGTTTCCTAAACTTAATTTACATTTTAGGTTTACTGACAAAAGGTCAAAGTAATGTTAAAAGTTTATTCTGAAAAGACACCACTTCCTGCGTGAAACCAAACTTCTGAACTTCTGGAATGTTATTTTACGCAACAAACACAATTAATTTACCTAATTTTCTAAACTTATTTTACGCCTAACCAGTAGCGTTTTCTAAGCTTAACTTAGTAAACCAACCTGAGTCAGAAAACCAAACATCTAATTAGACCAAAACATCTAAAAAGACAAAAACTCAACATGAACTGACACGTCTGGTAATTTTGGGATATTCCTTTTCAGAATAAAACATGAATGTCCTGCTGAAACATATAAACCTCCATGTTTACAACACTAATAACATTGTTAAAATATAACTTCATTATGTGCGTGTATGATATTAAAATGTCAGGCTGGAGTGTGGCTGTGTAATAAACTCGACTCATATTTAGTTTTTCAAGAATATCATTTTAAACATGGATTAGTTCAACCTTTCATCTTTTTCCATGTGCTTTATGTGTCGTTGGAGTGATTCCCGCTCGTCTCAAACGACGACATGTTGAATTGTCGCGTTGGCGGCGTTCGACCGTTTCCAAACCTGCTTCCAACCGGGTCGATCCCCCGATTCCAAACAAGCACCGAATCTGGAAAGCCCGGACGCCGGAACCAAAGAAAACGTCACGCCGGCGTGGAGTAAAAACAAGGACGAGCCACAGAGGCAGAAAACAATTAGCCGCGGTTCAAAGGGATGGACGAACATGAGAGAAACGCGTTAGCCGGGACACGGGAAGGGCTGCGGGGAGGCGCTGCTGGTTGCACGCTACCAGATGAAGAAAAAAGAAGCCGCGTATAGTTGCAGGCGTCTTCTGGCAGCCGAGAGGAAGGATGTCACATTACTTCTTCTGTGCTCTGCCGGCTGCTGCGGGCAGAATGTAGTCTGTCAGCGGCAGCAGTCAATCCGTTGCCAAAGCCCCGGAGCTCAACACAGGAAAAAAAGGCTTTTGGAGAGTCGAAGTGTGCGTGAGTGAGTGTGTGTGTGTGTGTAGAAGCACCGTCGGTGTGGTTTGTTATATGAAGAAAAGAAAAAAAAGGTGTGTTCGTGGCCAATGTCTCCGTCGAGGATGCTTGATGTGTTCAAGACCCACGGTTATTACAGAACACAACTACGGACTGAGGGCCAGCTTTACTCAGGCTTCTGCAACACATTTGACACACACACACACACACACACACACACACACACATCGACTGAAACTGCATCACAACCAACTTTTGAGTCGGAAGAAAAACAAGAGAGACGATGGACTCGAGTCACCGTTTCGACGGAATATGTGCTGATTTGCATCCATCTCCTGAAGATTGGATGCAGGTTGAAAAGTTTCATGTTGTTGACATATTATACCTTTAAGCCCTAACCCCTAATCCTATTTAGTGTTTGAGTTGTGTTTAGAGGTTGTACATGGGGATTATATATTATTGTAGCCCTGATTTATATGTTGGATTTGATACCTTTTTTGATTTCCAGCACCATGTTTTTTTCTTGATTTATACCTTGTGACCTGATATAAAATGGTTTCTTAATCCTCAAAGAGCCCTAGGTTGGTCCAGAGGGGATATTCACCGTCATCTCCCATGTTTTTAATAATTACGTGTTGTATAAATCAGACTATGAATGATACATGGACAAACCGCTTCAGAATAGGAATAAGAGTGTAAGGTTTGGTGGATGTAAACGCTGCAGAAGTGGAGATTTATGAATTAAAGTCTGAGACTTTGATCAAACAGAAGATGTCCGGACATTTTGAAGACTCTCCAGATGTGAACGTCTTCAACAACCCTCCGTCTCCTGAGCAAACCGCTGCATTAACCTACGTAAACGAGTCAACGCTCGGCGGTATTATCAAGGGACTACGTCGGGAAATGAGTCATGTAACCGGCGTCCATGTTGTGAACGTGAACGTTAATCATAAATTACGTTGCATTAAAAACTAACAAGTACGTTCTGTGGGCCGTGACGGCAAAAACACACATGTATAGACGTTTTTTAATTAACGGGTTGATGGGATCCAACTGAACGAACCAGCCATTACAGTCAAGGAAATATATAATTTAACCGTAAGCGATGAGTGAATCACCGCCTCCGTTCAGTCGTCAAACAAATAATGGACGCAGATGAAGACTCGTATTTGTCGGAGCGGCGAGCGGATTCCTGAGTGATGTGTTGTCAGACGCAACAAACGGGTTTTCACCTTCAACATCTGCGTCCAGGGTTCACGGCGCGCGGCAACATCTGTACCGTTTAAACCTCGACCGCCGAGTGATATTGATTGTTCGGCGCGTTGCTTCATCGTCACGCGTTCACCAGACGGCTGCAGATATTGACAGAAGATCCACTTGACCTTTCTCACAGAGGAAAAGCACAGCTGGAAACAACACATTTAATGGCGTACTTGTATTTGTGTTCTATTGATGCATTCATTTCATGTATACTCATGATTATGTAGATAGATTATATTTTAGATAGACAGAGTGATATATATAGATTGATAATAGAGAGAAAGATAGACAATAGATAGATATACTATAATTATACAATTATTTTACCTCTCTCTCGCTCTCTCTCTCTATTTTTTTTTTTACTGTAGGCGTTTTAATTTTGATCAAACCTTCTACTTTTCTTTAAAGACACTTTCAATATATTCTATTTTGAGACCATAAAATAATTCCAACCATTAAAAAAGGTCCTCCACAAGATTATATATATATATATATATATATATATATATATATATATATATATATATATATATATATATATATATATATATTCAAAATTGATGCAATATTATAATTGACAGTTTTTCTCCGAGAACAGTTTACAGTGTCTTTATATCTTCATCTATTAAATCCATGTACACTAGATTTAATTGAGCATATTTCATAGAAACGAGTCTTTTCCCAAATAAAAAAAAAAAAGATGGCTGAAATCCATTTAGCTGCTTTGGTTCCAGGTCCTGCTGCTGCATCACTGCCACGGCCCGCGGGGACGCTCGCATATGAAACAAGAGCCATTGTTGATGTTTTACTAACTGCTAATTAACTGCGGCGCTCCCGCTACGAGGAGTCGGCGTGCCCGCTGTGAAAAGGAGCCTTCTGGTTCCCAAACAACTAACATCTCGCAATCTGTCCCCGGCCTGCAGTTCAGATCCCAGCGGCGACCTCCCTCCGGCTAACGGGCGCGCGGTCTCTCCGAGGCGCCGTTAAATAACAACGAGGCGGACGGAGATTTGGAGCGGGCACAAGTTCACGGGGGTTTCAGAGGACCCCTCCGCTGGCACAGACACATCATCGTCATTATTCTGAAGGGCTGGAGATCAGCGGCAGGAGGGCACGCCGCCGTGTCGCGTTACAAGCGACGCGATAACAACCAACAAGCAAGAGAGAGGTCATCGCCGTGTGGGGGGGACACACGGAATAACGGAGATGTGATTGCCGCAGAAGAGGATGGTTAAGACGCAGCTCTTCTGATTTATACACATGAATGAAACACAATTAGATGAAGGGCAGTGGTCACCACCTTGCTTAAATCAGGGACGCCGAGGATCTGGCAAAATTGCTTTTTCTTCTCATTTGCATCGGTCACACGTCCCACTTATCTGCTTTGATTTAATTGGACGGTGACAGCAGAACCTTGCAGTGTCTTTACAGTGGGTTTTTCTTTTAATTACATATATCTCTGGATAACTAGACACAAGCCTGTAATGTGTATGTATGACAAAGAGAGCATGTTGAAGCACGACTCTGATGTTTTATCTTCGTACCATTATGTTTATTGAAATATATCTTTTTTGGCCCTGTCTGTCTGTATATATATATATATATATATATATATATATATATATATATATATATATATATATATATAGTGAGGGTAATGTGAAACAGCACCAATTATAAATCTTTATAAATACATTTAACCTTCACTAAGCCCCGCCTCCCTCTAACTGCACTCCCTGGAGAAATAGTCAAATTTTCGGATGCCAATTCGCAGAAAAACAGACAGAAGAGTCTACAATATAAGTTTGAAGGATTTATACCAGGATGACAAACTGATTTGCCGGCGACAACAAAGAAAAAATAAATCAATTGTGCTTGGGAAGACAAATACATTTTACATTTCAAGACCACAGGGACGGTTTCATAAACTTTGAGACATTGGCATTTAATTCCCTAATGAATCTACCATTTCAAAACACACCCTTTGTAAATCACACCGCGTAGGGTTCAACCACCACACGTTATGTTGTAAGTTTTGGCTTTTTAATGTTTAATCTTTTCTCTTGGCGTAACCTTTTTTGAATCAGGAATGACTTTACTGGGATTCTTCAAAAAACCAGCTGCCCCTCTGGTCGGCTGGAGCTGCTTGAAACAATCCTCAGATGAAAAGAACATGTCACGGTGCGTATCTTTCATCCCGTCTGATATCTTTGATCCGGAGCTTTGAGAGTTAGCTGCTGAACCACATTGCTTTGACGATCTTACATTTCCCACAAGATATCTTGTCAGACGAATAGAGTTGCTATATTTCATTTTGCTGTCATATATATTTCATTATCAACGGAAAGCAGAGGAAGGAAAACATAAACAACAACAATAACTCACTCATAATGGACAGGCTCCCTCCCGGAGGGTCTCGGGGGCGGCTGGAAATGACCTGTGGTGGACCAGATCCCTGCTGAAGGTCTGGGGCCGCCCCAAAGTAATGACACCCCAGAGACAGAGATAAGAAAACAAAATACTCGAGATATTAAGCCTCCCTGCACAGCACACGTTACCATCGGTAGCACCATCACATGAGCAGGTCTGTGTGCATTCTCACTTTCACGTCTGTCCCTGTGATCACAGTGAGGCTCCAGCCCCGTCGACAGGAAGAAACGTTGCCATTGTACGTTTCTGCAAATGCTGATTGCCGCCGCTTTTCCATTCTGTCAATGCAAGCGACGCAGGATAGTGGATTACTGTTATTAGGAAAATGTAGGTAATAAAAATGATTAGAAGAAGCAGGGGTCAGGACACGGTTTGTTTTCCACATGAATGCAAAAGTTAACTGTGACCCTTTTATATAACATTGTGACGCTTTAAGACGTAATCCAAGATGTTTGTCGTGATACATTGTTACATTTTGCTGTTGTGTTGCTTTGTTGCAACGATACATTGTTGCATTTCACTGTCACGTTACATTGTTGCGATTTGCAGTCACGTGGGTGATGTTGAACGTTTCGCTGTTACGTTACATTGTTGCGTTTCGCTGTTACGTTACATTGTTGCGTTTCGCTGCCACGTTGTCGTGTTCCTTTTTTTTTTTCCAAAAGGATCTTTCTTCGAACCTTAAAAACAATCAAACCATTCACCACGAGGCATTGTGTGTATCTTCAAGCGAGATACGAGGCTGATATACCCACACTGACATGCCCACATTATGATCTGAATACGATACCAATTTGTTTTACTCCCGTCTGTCCTCGTTTGTCCAGTTTGTACTGTGTCCCACTAAGAAGATAATATATGTGTAATAACGCTCAACCTATTGTTCTCAAATCGACCATTTGCAAAGCCCCGCCCCCGGGCTGCTATGCGTTGATTAGCCGGTCTGTGTTCGAGGAGCGGGACTCAGCGAGGGGTCAGTCGCTTTCGACTGCATCCTCGGTCACCACGGTTTCACGCGCAACAAATTCATCAAAGGCTTTTTTATGGTCGCTTGAGTCACAATAGCACTGCCAGTGGTCGCACCTTAATGATCTGAGTGCTTTCTGAAGGCCTCAGCACCTCGCTGCTCATCCGTCAGCATTCACCATTAGGCTGTGACAGCACAGCAGTAACGGCGCAGAGTTTCTATTTCGAAGGTCACTTACCAGTTTAAAGTGACAGGAGGAAAGCGAGGGCCCTGTGTGTGTCAGTCCGGGCCAACACCAGTTTGACATCCGCTTCCCTTGACGTTCAATCACTGTGATTTTCCGTTTCCCACTCAGGCCGTGTGATTCTGCCCAGGCAGGTGGGAAGTGATGAATGCGACTCAGGTCTCAAGCAGTTGGAAAATGATGAATGGTAACAATCACACCTGACCATCAGTGGAGGCGCGCACAAAGCCGCAACACAAAGGAAATGGTGACCAGAGGAGTTCTGTTAACTGACATGGTCCTTTATGATGTTTTATCCATAGATATGTTTTACCTTTTGATGTTAATTGACTAGCCTTTGCTTACCTATGCTATGTCTTCTAATAACATGTCAGTGTATTTCACCTACAGATCGGGTGTTGAACCGTGAAAAGCAGTAGTTTCCTCTGTCTGAAAATTACAGCGACGCCCTCTTCATCCCTAGCCGCCATGTTTTACCCAGGACTTCTGGATTTCTGAGGGTTTAAATTCCTCTGCGTTGTATCTGAATGCAGAAGTTGTGCACACGGTTAACAACACGTGGTTACGTTCCAGGACACTAACCGACTCGGTCAGGACTTTGAATAAAGATCGTGGTTTGTGTGACCAAAGAACGAAAAGTCCCAAAAAACAACAACTTATTATTTGGCGTAAGACCCACAGAGTGGTCTACTGGGTGAAAGTCCTGTGTTTGTGAGACTTTTCTGCCATTTGCAGACTTTTTGTTTCACAAACTAAAGTTGTTGTCAATGTCTAATAACGACATCATCCAGCATTTTTAGAGAAAACCTACAAAACGTGTGTTGTAATTCAAAGATATTGCACAATTATTTTGTATACAATCCACATACTGTCATGAAACATTGTAACATTTTGCTGTCACTCACGATACATTGTTGCGTTTCGTTGTTGTGTTACATTGTCACGTTACATTGTTGCGTTTCGTTCTTCTGTTAAATTGTTACGTTACATTGTTGCGTTTCGCTGTTGTGTTACATGGTTACGTTTTGCTGTCAGGTTGTCGTGTTACGTTTACCTGTCACGACACATTGTCACGTGTCACTGACCAAGCTGCAGTTTGACGGGACGAGAGCGACAACATCACATTTGTTCCATTATGAATGTTTTCTTCAAACAAACCAACAGAGGCGTCCCAGGAGACTCAAATAATGCCCGCTGGGAAGTTTGCTAATAGCCTGCTCAACTTTAATGAGTTGAGTGAACAATCATGAGTACATTCATTGAACTCATCAAGTCAGAACAACTTAGTTGAATTACTGCAGTGCCTGGGAAAAACTTTCGATGAAACCTTTTTTATTGCATCGCTTCATGCGAGAGGGACAGCTTGGAATAATCACAGTAATTATTTTCTGCGTTCTTTACTGTACTCTCTTCCTAAAACATGCGCAATTCATGTGAGGAATGTATTTTTTATACTAACGGCCTTCACACACCTCGAGGTGATTAATCCACTTTGACACAGAACGCAAACACGACGCTGTGAAACGGTGACTTTCTTTCCAACGAGGTCACAAACTTTCTGTTTCTAATGCGGATGAACGGCATCAACCAATCGCGGCTCGCGCCTCGATATTAGGACGACCGAGATGACACGGCGCCCTCGGGGCGAGCCCATGGATTCACTGCTGGCGCTCTAATTAAAGTCAGAGTCTTTATGGACATCTAGGAGCTAAATTCACACCGTGTTGTCCAGAGAACAGTGAACTCACCGTGACGATGGTCTGGGGATCTGCAGCAGAGCTATGCAGAGAAATTGAAATGTTTAAATACTTCACAGCAGCACATCTTAAAGAACGGTACGTTGAATCAAGGACCAAATGATCCTGCAGACTGTCGATCGGTTGTAATTAAAATAGTAAAAGTCAACCGTGTAGATGTACTATGTTGTAAAGTCAGGACGAGAGCTTCATCACAACTCCAGATGCAAACAGAAAGTTTGTCCTGAGAGTCGTGTTGAACACCGTAGACGTCCGCTGGGGTCTTTTTTTTCAGTGTTCAAGTAGTTATATGAACCCAACTAAATTATAATACTTGTGTTACTTCATTAAAAAAAATTCAGAATTAATTAAACAAAACTTTTATAACTATGATGAAAAACGCCTTCTCCAAAAATCACAATAAATCAAAGCATTGGCCTGCTGGTTCAGTTTAAAAATGGAAAAATTACTTATTTTATGCCAAAAAAAAAGAGCCAAACGGGAAGCTTTGAGGACCAGGAGACGGAGGAAGACAAAAAAATATGTCGTTTTGTGATTTTTCAGGTTCTAATATTGGGTTTGGAAAGCTTATATTTTACATGTAGACTCCCACAAGCCACTTACAGGGATGTGTTTGTTCGTGAAATACCACTTTGTAAAAAGGTACTTATTGAGGATTTAGTGAAAACTTTCAATACGTTTTTACACCAGATGTCTCTTCTCAAAAGGGTTGCAGCGATTTAAATGAAGTTAAACGACGACGTGGCTCAGAAGATAATAATAGTCGGGAGGGGCTTCTTCTGCACGCTGTCCAAAAGGTTAAATGGACCCGACGTCGGTTTCTGAGCGTGTAAAATGATCCAAATGTTTTGTGTAAACTGATGAAATATGAAGCGGTCTCGTGGTTCAGACCTCGCTGGTGACCAGCGTGTAAAGATTGGACCAGTTCTTTGGTGCTAAAAGGCTAAAATCCAAAGTCGTAAAGGTTCATCCTCTGGTGCCCAAAAGTGGCCACCAAAATGTCCCCGGAAAAAAAAAAAGTGACTTTTTTCCCCTGCTGTCGTATTTCAAGCCGGCAACATGCAAATGTGCCTCCGAAAGCTTTAAGCGTTATTACAGATTGCAAAGTCCTTCTCAAGCAGCAATCTTTAAAAAACGTGTGATTATCTCGTCCAGCTAGCGTTTAAAATTCCAGCGTCTCATCTCAATCTTCGGCGGCTTGAGATTGATGCTTGCAGCGGGAGGAGCGGCAGGACTCCACCATCATATTGGTCTGGCATGCAGAGCCGTGATTTATTTCCAAGGCTGCTTCTGCTTCTTCTTCTTCTTCTTCTTCTTCTTCTTCTTCTTCTTCTTCTTCTTCTTCTTCTTCTTCTTCTTCAACACAGTTTGGATCTGTTTACCGCTCGGATACTGTCAGTGGATGGAGAGCGTGCAACTGTTTAAAAAAGAAAAAGTTAGGGAACAGTGAGACGCTCAGAAATAACTCTGCGTTCTCCCGCTCCGACATAATGTTTCCCCGTAGTGCCGCAAAATGAAACTATCCCGCCTCGGTTACGGTTAAATCGACTAGTGATGGATTTAAGCCCGGCGCCGCCGAGGATTACAGTTTGCCTTTTTTTGGGGGGGAAACTACAGAAACCCTGGACCATGTGGTCGATAGTGTGTGTGTGTGTGTGTGAGGTGTAACGGCACATGGGTTCTATTGAAAATACACTGTAAAATAATTAATGTGGCAAGGACGAGTGGTTGCCAATTACTGGGCAAGATCCAATTGAAAAACTCTCACAAATGGTGCCTTTGAGGGCGCTTAGTGTCTCATTCGGGGAGGCTGAGTTCCCAGATTTAACACTAAGCCCGAGGACACATGCAAATATTAATCCTAACTATCATTCAAGGGTCTGGCACACGATAATCAATATGAATAAATGACAAATGAGGGTCCCCGAATTAATTACAATCCAGATAGCGCTGAGAGACGGCAATCTGGGACACCGAGAACGCGTCTGGGAGGTCAGAAAATGTTGAAAATTTAGCAGAAGGTGTCTGCAAAATTTGTGTTTTTGCTTCTAGCAAATAAAGCAGATTACATTATGATATGGATTTGTCTTGGCACTCAAAGCACTTAAAGTTAAAGAGCCACTAAACACTCCCTGTGAGCTACATTTTCGCCTCGTTGCAGGGATGTAAAGGTGCTCCAGCACCCGGTGACATCACCGTTTGTGTTTCAGGTCAACATCTCTGATTTACACCTACTCCACCTGTACGTCTCCTGGCACCAGATAATCCTCTTCATCCACAAAAAAAAAGGACAATATTCCTGCGAAGCTGTTTAATAACGCTTCAGGGACTGAGGCCATTTCCTGGATTTATTTATTTTTTTAACTTGCCTTTTAAAAAAGTATTTGCATATCAGATATAAACCCATTATTTACATTTACGATGCAGAACAATCTCAGCTCTCTATGTAACGAGGCACCGTCATCATAAGGCCAACGTGTAAAGAGAGAATAAGACTCTAAAGCTGAAGAAGAAGTCATTTGCATATTAGATACGTACTCATGTTTTACATCAAAAATTGCAGAACGATCTCAGCTCTCTATGTAATGAGACTCCACTGTAAAAGGTAAAGAGACAATAGGACTCTAAAGCTGAAAGATTAAAGCTCGATTTTGGAAATTCTTCATATCTCTTGTGAAAACATAACTTTACTCAGGTGGTGGAACAGTTTCGTCGCTTTGGTTTACCAAGCAGTGAGAGATATATATATATATATATATATATATATATATATATATATATATATATTTACCAAAAGGTCTCAGGTTCAGAAAAGCAGTGATAGAATATATCGTAACCGCCGCCATCTTTTATTTCTTTAACCACCTTGTCAAAATGGTCGTTGTCGCGATATGAGTGCATATCCAAAAACCTGTCGGGACAAAACTAAAATACAAGTTGTTACCAGAACATAAATAGACCTTGTACCTTCATTGTGATTGACAAACCGTCAGGGCAGCTCCTCCTCCTCCTCTTCCTCCTTCTTCTTCTTCTTCTTCTTCTTCTAGCAAGATCTCCCTCTTTGCACCTTGAATCAAAGAGCTTTGTCACAGATTCCCGCTCATGTTGACTGTTTCCATCCTGTCTGTCAGTTCTGACTCTCCTGTCGTTCCAGGTCTTGCCTCTCACCCTTCATTACCCCTCATCATCGTCACCTGGTCCTCCCGCCCGTCTCACCTGCAGCCCGTTCCCTCATTAGCTCACTGTTTAGATCCCCTCACTTGTCCTCTGCCAGATTGTCTTGTCCGTTGTATCCCAGTACTGTTTCCTTAGTGCTCTGACAATGTTTTTTCCTGTCGTGACGACGTGGATTCGGCCTGTTTGTTGTGTGATTGATGATTGATCTCCTGCTTTTGACCCCTGCCTCAATACGACTGATAACTTTGCCTGCCACGTGTCTCTGAGTCAAGCATCCAGCTGTCTACACGATGTAAAACACAATAAACGATATAAAAGCAGCACTTACACTCTCTCGAAGAAAAACATTGCAACTTAACATAATCCAGGCGGCAATTTTCTCGCACAAATACATGGAAACAAATAGCAGCGAGCAGGCAGTGGTTTTAGGGAACCGGGTGAAGGAACGCTAGAGACAAATGGATCCTTTATTTATAGCTCCTTGGACTTTAAATCAGGCGGATCGTTGGAAGCATTGGGAGCCACAGCTGAAGATATAAAGCCCCCTCCGGACGGCGTCCGAAATCACCCCGTTTACTCCACCATGCGCCATATTTACTGCCCACCTGCTTTAAAAATCCCAAAATGAGTCCACTGTGACGAGCGATTGGCGTGTGAGTTCGACGTCTTCGCCACTGAAGACGTTTCCCTGTGAGGTGAGTTTGTGTTCGTAATCTCTGGCTGACAACGCTGCAGAGGAACGAGGGGCCCTGAAAGTAGAGAAACATCTACACCATGTAGAACAAAGCATAAGCATGTGTTTTTCAGGCTTTTAAAATGTCTCGTTTTTTTTTAATGGATGTTTGTAAAATTAGTTTTTTCCTCCCAGAAACCAAAAATAGTGAAAATTTCGGTTTCTCCAGAAGAACCGGCGTCTGCCTCATCGTACATATCTCTGGAAATAATTATCAAAATGTCCCCAAATTTGGACTGGAGGTTCACAGACAGTTACTGCGTACAATAACAACATTTGGCATTAATACTGTCGGCCATCTTGGAAATATATACAGTTAAATACACAGCGGAAAAAGAATAGGAAATTAATACAAAAGTATGTCTTTCCTTATTATAGGAAGAAGAAAAAGGAGAAAAATCACTAAAAAAAATAATTTACATATCCCGACATCTCTTATATTGTCAAAAAGTATATTTTTTATAAGTCACAAACCGACATTGGCTGCATTGATAGATTTTACCGGTTTATGTATGTTTCTCATGTACTTTTAAGCCCTTTTGTGTTTTTGTCTGTTTGCACCATCTGTCATTTCATGCCAAAGTCACACTGTGCAGCCTGCAAAAACACACCTCCACTTACACCCCACCACACACCCCACCACACACCCCACCACACACCCGGCAGGTGTGTTCAGAGCCAGATGAGTGCAGGTGCATCGCCACGCAAACATTTTATTTTATTTTTGGTTCAACTTCTGTTTCTCTTCTCGCTAAAATAATGAAAAGCTTGTTTTGTTTGTGCCGAGCTCAGCCGACGCTTCTCTTGATTGGCTTTTTTTTTCACATTTCTTTTTTAGGTTGCAGCGTTTTAACAACCGGAGCAGGTTTTGCTATTTGAATAAACATAAGTACAACACCGACTGCCTACGACGGCAAAAAATACCCCAGAGCGACCTGGTTGTCGAACTAACGACAACACAAGAGCTGCAACGCCGCTGGGAGTCGGCCTTCACACGTTTTGTGTGTGAGACTTGAGAGATTTCTCTTTTTCTTCACGAGACAATATAAGACTCAAAACACAGCATTCTCGCTCAATATATATTTCAGAGTGGAAAAAAAAGCTGCACTATCTCGCTTCAAAGCAAACACAGCAGTGTTTCAGCGGAATAGCGCGACAGGATTGCTGTTTCTGGCTAAAAATGCTATTACATTCTGTCCTCAGGTAATTTAACTTTTAGTGCTATAAGCTCAGGTCGGGTGTGCAATATGATATGATGCATGAGCTTGGTAGCCTGGCTGCTTTTTGTGTGTGTGTGTGTGTGTGTGTGGAGGTTATTGGAGTTCCAGCTCTGATGATACACCGCTCTCATTGTAGTCTTATATATGCAGCGCTCAGAGATTGAAACCGAGAGCCCCTCTGCAGTTAGCAAGTCTCACAATCTACCAGCTTTGCAACTTTTTAATAACATTTCCCACTCTGCAAGATGTGCAGTATTGGATAATGTACCAGCAGCTTTATCCATAAGAGGATGATTAAAACCCGCTGCCAGCAGCTGATAGCATTAGGCAGCCACCACTGTGATAAACGACCTTCACATCTATCAACGTTATTGTCAAAAAGGGGAGAAAATATTTAGTGATGATGTGATTAGCAGGGATGAGAATGGGGGGAGGGGCTTCATTAGCGTCGTTAGCACAGATCACCATCCAAGGTCATTTTTTTTAACAATGCAGCCACACGATGACCTCCTCCTTCATCATCTTCACCCAGAGAAGATTTCTCCTTAAATCCCACTTAAGCAGATTTCATAAAGATCCTGCACACATCTGAGTGACGTGTGTGTGTGTGTGTGTGTGAGTGTGTGTGTGTAACATATCTGGTTATTGAGTTTTACAAATCATTGTGGTCTTTTGAAATGATTAAACACCAACCACGCCATCCAATATTTAGCAATTATCGACGTAACTTCTGACGCCACTGAAGATGGCGGCTTGTTTGCCTTCACTTCCTGCACAGGAGCCGCCACCTCACAACATTTAAGGGTCATCTTCTTCATAAATGATTTGTATATTATTGTTGAAATTCGCATCACATCCTGACAGCAATCAATCAATTAAATGCTCTTAACCTTTAAAAACCAATCCCCCCCTGAGCAGACTGAGCAATTGTTGTATAAAACTGTAAATCACAGCTTGTTTTATGAAAAATAAAAGCCCCAAAATGCTGTATTTGGATGTATTGAACATCATAAGTAATATACAAGTGAAATATATGGTTTGGTACACGAGGAAATTCAAATATCACAGATGTGTGCAAATGCAAATGTTGGAGTCCTCGCCTGAATGTCCTCTGTTCTAAACCCTCTGTAACTTTGTTCTGCTTCACTTTATCAAAGTCAAGCTTAGCAGAAAAAATGTTCACATGTTGAATGTTCACGTGTTGTGTTACAGTTTGTTAGAGTTGGACTTTACAGCTGCATCATTTCAAACTAATAACAACCATGAAAATGTTTGTTTTTTATAGTCCGACCTGAAACCTTTTCACTTCTTTCTGTGTGTCATCTTCATTTCTTCTTAACCAGAAACATGTAGACTGATATTTACACATCTGAACAACATCTCACACGTGTTCCTTTATAACACAACATTATTAAACAGCCCAAGTGGCTGCAGAGACACAAACTTTCTAGTTTAGGGGTGTGTCTGTAGCGAGACTGTAACAGCCACCTGACTGTCTATTAGTAACAACAACAGCTGATAAAATGATCATTTTGGGGGAGTGGCCTGAAGTGTTGTGCAACTTTCTTGCCAGCCCCGCCTTTTGTTGAACTATTGTGCATTTGAAGCCGTTAGTTCGGATCAATTCGACAATGCGATGCGTCGTTATGAGAACGCGTAAGGAGGAAAAAAAAGAGAAACATTATTTGAGGACATTTTCTCAGGATCAAACTCAGATCCGACATGTTCGCCGTGTCTCTCAGAAAGCACCGGCAGCCTTCCACGCTGCAGGCACTTCACTGGAGAGAAGCAGATTGAGTTTCTAATAATGAACGAGACCTTTCGCTGCCGCGCTTCTATTTCAGACGCGTCTGCCGCTGGATGCCATCTGCCATCTGAAGGAGCAGGTAGAGCTCAGGAATAGAGGAAACAGCTACAGAGCTGCTGTCGCTGCTGCTTTCTTTCATAACCGGAGCTCACCACATCAAAAGGAGTCTGATCGTTACAGTATAGATCTACCTATTTATTTTTTTCTTCAGTGGGTGAAGCGAGTGATGGTCCGTGCACTTTATTCCGTGCACGAGGCTGGAGCTCGGTTCGTCCAATTGCTGCTGTGTCACTGCGGCTGACACGTGCATGAAGCTTTCTGCAGACTTTACAGGCTTTTACTGGAGGTGAAGCTTCTGCTGCGAGACGAGACTCCTTCTGATGAGGGCTCCGATCCAACAGCCTGGAACACTGCAGGACATGAGTTCAATACCAGGTGTTCTGATGGAGAGGAGCTATGGGAGAGACTTCTGCTACAAGAGTGAGAGAGAGAGAGACAGAGAGAAAGAGAGAGAGAGACAGAGAGAGAGTGTGAGAGAGAGAAAGAGTGAGACAGAGAGAGTGAGACAGAAAGAGAGAGTGAGTGAGAGAGAGAAAGAGAGTGTGTGAGAGAGAGAAAGAGTGAGACAGAGAGAGTGAGTGAGAGACCAAAAGAGAGTGAGACAGAAAGAGAGTGAGACAAAAAGAGACAGAAAAAGAGAGTGAGATAGAAAGAGAGTGAGACAAAAAGAGACAGAAAGAGAGAGTGAGACAAAAAGAGAGACAGAAAGAGAGAGTGAGACAAAGAGAGACAGAAAGAGAGTGAGACAGGAAGAGAGACAGAGAGTGAGACACAGAGAGAGGGAGTGAGACAGAGGGGGTGAGACAGAAAGAAAGTGAGAGAGAGAAAGAGATAGACCAAAAGAGAGTGAGACATAAATCAAATGAGTGAGACAGAGATAGACAAAAAGAGAGTGAGATAAAGAGAGAGAGACCCTAAGAAAGTGAGACAGAAAGAGAGAGGGACCAAAAGAGAGTAAGACAGGAAGAGAGAGGGAGTGAGACAGAGAAAGAGAGAGAGAAAGAGAGTGAGACAGAAAGAGAGACCGAAAGAGTGAAACAGTTGGAGAGACATAGAGAGAATGAGACAGATAGAGTGAGACATGACAAGAGTGAGACAGAAAGACAAATTGAAACAGGGGTGAGACAGAGAGAGAGAAAGACAGAGAGAGAGAGAGACAGAGAGAGAGTGAAACAGAGAGAGAGTGAGACAGAGAGAGTGAGACTGGCTGCAGTGTGTCCCTACCCGTCTCTGGGGAACCGATCAGGAGGGCGGGGCTGATCGGATGCAGGTTCTCTCCTTTCAGTTCATTCTGATGTCCGTCGACTGCCGGATCTTCTATTAATTTTAACTACGCTGACATTTAAAAGTCAGCGCATGTAAACGTAAAAGAAATTCTAGATCAGCACCACTTTTTCCTTTACGCGCTCAACCTTCAAGCGGCGCGTGAAAAGGTTGGCGTGGCGTCGCCATGCAGCGATACCTTTTCAAAGTATTTTATAAAAAAAAAGTTTTGGTTTGAAAAACACGATGGAAAACAGAAGCTAGACCCTAAACCTTACAAAACCCTAGCATATACTTCTATACAACCAGGGGAGTCGCCCCCTGGTGGTCAGGAGAGAGAACGCAGCTTTGACACATGAAGCATAGACTTCTATACAACCAGAGGAGTCGCCCCCTGGTGGTCAGGAGAGAGATTGCAGCTTTAACACATGAAGCATAGACTTCTATACAACCAGAGGAGTCGCCCCCTGGTGGTCAGGAGAGAGAATGCAGCTTTAACACATGAAGCATAGACTTCTATACAACCAGAGGAGTCGCTCCCTGGTGGTCAGGAGAGAGAATGCAGCTTTAACACATGAAGCATAGACTTCTATACAACCAGAGGAGTCGGGTCATTTCTATAGACTTCTATACAACCAGAGGAGTGTGATCATTTCTATAGACTTCTATACAACCAGAAGAGTCGCCCCCTGGTGGTCAGGAGAGAGAATGCAGCTTTAACACATGAAGCATAGACTTCTATACAACCAGAGGAGTCGGGTCATTTATATAGACTTCTATACAACCAGAGGAGTGTGATCATTTATATAGACTTCTATACAACCAGAAGAGTCGCCCCCTGGTGGTCAGGAGAGAGAACGCAGCTTTGACACATGAAGCATAGACTTCTATACAACCAGAGGAGTCGCCCCCTGGTGGTCAGGAGATAGAATGCAGCTTTAACACATGAAGCATAGACTTCTATACAACCAGAGGAGTTAGACTAGGAGAAAAAAGTGCAAGTTATAAGACACAGAAGCAGGTTTTACTCGGCAGGACCGGAGGTTTGATGCCCGCTCGTAGGGAATCCGTCTGCAGGGAGTTCGGAGTCGAGCTGCTGCTCCTTTGCGTGGAAAGGGGAGCAGCTGAGGTGGGTCAACATCTGTTCAAGGTCCTCCCGGGCGCCTCCCTTGAGAGGTTTTTCAGGGACAGCCAACTGGTAAGAGGCCCCGCGGTGAAACCAGGACACGCTGCAAGGAAAGCACATCTCATTTGGCGAGAAAAACTAGCGGGTTCGCCAAGAAGAGCGAGAAAAGAGAAAAGGTTGCTGGGTCGGGAGACGTCTGGAACATCCTGCTGGGTCTGCCGCCCTCGTGACCGGGCCCGGGATGAGAGGACGGTAACGGATGGATGTGTTCACACCGCAACAGAGACACAAATAAAAAGGATGTTAGAAGCCTTTTAAAAGCGAACCAAGAAAACCCCCTTTTGAGTTTCCTGTGTGAAGGATTCTATTAACCCCCGGGGCGCTGAGGACACGCAGAAGAAGCTTCCCGCAGCTGCACCACACCGACAGAAACACGTTCCATTTTCATGGAAGGGGGGGGGGGGAAAAAAGGATGTTTTGCTTTGATTATGTGATGTTTTTCTTGGCGGCGCAACAATTCGCTTGGAAACCCCGAGACCTTCTTCTTTTCCTGCGAGGCGACGGCGTTAACCGCCGAGCGCTCCACGTGTCGCAGGAAGCGGTTCATTATGAGATGCCAGGAAGCGCTGGCATGTGCCGGTATCTGGCGGTATCTCATTTTGTTTAAGCTAAGTGTGTTTAATCCAATGCTTAATTGTACATTTAGTGCTTGTTTAGTGGAACAAATGTTTGTGTTCCTATTGAAAAGGCTAAATAAACATCCACAGCTACAGTTTGCACACTTCAATTAAGCCCTCGCCGTTACCTTAAGACCTCATTTCTCCCTCGTTTCTTTCACGTAATCGGGGCAACGTTTTAAAATGAAAGCCTTTTTTTTTTAACTGTAATGGATGTTTTTGAGTTAAGGTAAAGAGCAAACAAATCCTCCTTTATCCCAATTTCCACCAATCTGTGTAAACATCTTCAGACCAGGCTCCTTCAGGGAGTGGGCGGTAAAACAAGGTATGAGTGGTTGGGTTGTTGTGGGAGGCGTTGTGGCGGCAAAGCGAGTTGTCGACTAATCAAAAGATGGAAAATTGCCAGTTTGACAGCCTCTGCCATTAGCGTGCGAACGTGTGTGCGTGAAAGGGTTAACGCCGGCGCGTTGTTGAGTGATCGACGGACGAGAAAGGTGCTTCACAAAGTGCAAAAAGTCCATTTTCCATTTAGCACAAGTCACAAATTTATACAGTAATTATAATCTTTGGAGTTCCGGGGGATATTAAGTGTAAAGTTTGGAAGCGATCCAAAGCACTTTTCAAATATCTCCAAATTAGAAGAAAAAAAACCTCATAAACACAAAACTCTGGAGATCTGCCAAATCTCAAAACACATTAGAGAAGAGGCAGCCGGCCAAAAAGCTCCAGAATTTAGCAAATGATTGTAGCCGCATCGGCGGAGCCTTCAGAGGATAAAAGGCTCGCTGTTCAAGACTCAATGAAGAAATTACAGAAGAAGAATGGCAGATCCAAACTATACACACCAGTACAAATGGGATAATGAGCCCATACATGACTCCAGTGTGACTCCATCGCATCGACCCTGATACACTCGGTTTGTGTATCAAATGTGTGTTACACACGAGGGGAGATTGTCTTATTGAATTTGGCAAAGCCCAACCATGCACGAGGATAAGAGAGGAGATAATAATAACTTAATCCACTGCGCAGAAGAGGAGCTTTCACACTTTCCACTGTGTACTTGTGGATGCTTCCCAGGGAACTGTGAACATGACAACGCAAATAGGAAGATCATTTTGTGTTACGTTTAGTTTAGTTTAGTTATCAAGGGACACGTTATTTCTGTTGATCCAGCAGGATGTGGTTGTGATACCTTGTCAACAAATCCAGCAGCTTCAGAAGCGCATCGAGGTCTACGCTGGCCTTTTGAGTGGCGGGAAACTACGGAGGAACCTCTCAAGAGCCGGGATGGAGTTTGTCCCTTCTGGGCTACTGTAGAAACATAGTGGGCTTTCCATGACTTTAAACCCAATTTCCATGAATTTTTACCCAAATTTCATGACTTTAAACCAAATTTCCATGAGTTTTACCCAAATTTCCATAACTTTAAACCAAATTTTCATGACTTTTAAACAATTTTTCATGACTTTTAAACAATTTTCATGAATTTAAACCAAATTTCCATGAGTTTTACCCAAATTTCCATGACTTTTATCCAAATTTCCATGACTTTTAACCAAATTTTCATGACTTTAAACCAAATTTTCATGACTTTTAAACAATTTTCATGACTTGAAACCAAATTTCCATGACTTTTAACCAAATTTTCATGACTTTTATCCAAATTTTCATGACTTTTAAACAATTTTCATGACTTTAAACCAAATGTCCATAAGCAAACATTGTGTGAAATGTGTGTAGACATTCATATAGATGCGTGTATGTATGCTGCTGATATTTTGATCCTCTTTCTTTTGAAAGCATGTTCATTATTTCACACTTAGCGTGAATGAACGTCATGAACACATGAATACAACACATTTACAGGACTTTTACTAAACTTTTGAGATTTTCTTTTTCAAGCACTTTTTTCAAGAACCATTTTGAAATTCCATGACTTTCCATGACCGTAATAACCCTGCATGATGTACTCATCTCTGATTGTGAATGGATGTATTATTATTTGTGATGTAGTCTATTTATTTTTATTTTATTTCCCTTTCTTTTTTACCTTTTTGTCTCTTTTTCTATTTCCAGCTTTCCTTTGTGTTGCATCCTTAAAGTTCTGCCTCGTGAAGTTGTAAAATCTAAATAAATATATATTTTTTAAAAATCCCTCCTTATGTTGAGGAAAAGATCGTAGTTTGAGTTTAAATAACTTCCAAAGTGTCGTGACTTTAAGTTTGGAAGCTGACAGACAACAACAGCTCAATCTTGACTCTTGGTTTTCACGCGGGAATCGAACGGCCGGCCTCCTGGCCGACAGATCGCTCTGTGTTCGACCCCTGCTGCCTGCCCTGTGAGGGGGTTTCTCCAGGCTTTAAACTCACAATTAGGTGGATCACATGCGCACATTGATCACGTGGGATATCTACAAACTGCGTTGATATTCACGGGTTGTTGTGAAAAATCAACCCGGTTACAAACATACCGGCGGATTAAAAACGTAATCCCGAAGCGAATTATGTTTCGCTCAAAAATCTCACTGACGACGCAGTTTTTTGTAAATATACATATAAAAAAAGGGACCGTGTAACAGTAAATGCCACCGTTTGATGCAGCGTGGCAGATTAGAGCGTGAGATGAATTCACATCTGTCGTCCCCTGGCAGGTTATTACTTATGTATAAAAAAAATCTGTCATGTTGCCACCTCGCTGAGACAAAAGACCAGTGAGGAAGAGGAGACGAGAGCAGCTCGTCGGGCTGAAAGCAGATGTCCTGCAGGAAGCACAGCTGGACCTAAACGTCAGTTTCATTGTGATTCCCAGAAGCTGAAGCCATGCAGATGTAAACGCGATAAGCAACTTTCTTCTTTCACAGCTAATTGAGGCTATTCATAAATCTGTGTGTGTGTGTTTCTGTGTGTGTGTGTGCACTGTGTTCACAGTTTGCATTTCCCCTTATCCTCACAGTACCTCGCAGGCATGTGGCGCTCATGCGAGGCGAGCCGACGTAAAAGCGAGGCTCTCCTCAGAGGAGTGTGTTTTGAAAAACCCGGGTCTTTATCTGCGTGGACCAGACAAACAATATTTCACCGTGTTGGGGTCCTGAGCCCGGCTCCCTTCACATCCAGGCTCTCTCCCTATAAACAGAGCTAGTTCCCCGGTAATGGCTTCCTGAGGGAGCGATAGGAAACAGACCCTACAGAGGTAGATAGTCCTCCCTCTCACTAGTCCCATCCCATCGTCTTGTAAATTTGCAGCAGTCTCAGTGGGGTGATAAAACAGATGCACAATTTACAAGCTGTGGGACAGCAACAACACACATTTGATTTATTACAGGGAGCACAAATTTGAAGCAGGAGTCATGTTTTATGCAAACAGCTAAAGTATCCCGCTGCACCTCGGCTTCACTCATGTTTGCAGTTCAAAGAGACTTTATTGTTTGAGGAAACTGAAAGAGAATAAAGCCTATTATTCTGTCTCGAGTGGTCTAAATAACAAAATACTATTGATTTCAAAAGCTGTAAGTGGGATTGATCGTGGAAAACCTTTTGTCCTACGGGGGGCGCTAGAGGAAAAGCTACACAGATACACCACCGTGTGGTGTTTTACCCAACAAGTTGCGGTGAGAGATAACAGCTGACAGGCTCCTCTTGATGCAATCCCTCTCTTTTCTTTTAATTACACAAATATAGTTCATGAAAGTAAAGACAACGAAAGCTCATGGCGGATCATTAAGAAAGAGACACTTTCAGAAAAAGCTGTTTAATTAACCCAGATGTGGTGGAAGCGGCGGCACTTTCAGCTAAATGCTATTTCCGGCGCGCTAATGCGCAGGCAGCGAAAATGTAAACAATGTTCGTCCATCCAAATTAAAACGCATCTACCGACTCCTGTGCAGTCCTGTGATTTATTCACCGCCGTCAGGGTGACAATGTTATTATGCTAATGTTTAGCAGCTAATGGTTACCATGCTTGTCATTTTAGTTCAGAATGATAGCGTACTAATATTTGCTAATTGGCACAAAACACACGGTACAGCTCAGGCAGATGGAAACGTCTGGCAGGTATTTAATCAATATCTCTCTCCGGTGTCGAATCGTAGTGCTGGAGGCAGCGGTGAGTGTTTCTACTGCATGTCCTCGTACGACAGTTTGTATATCTAACTAAAAACTAAGACCTGTCAATCACCTTGAAGCCCCGCCCCTAAAGCGTCCCCTGCTTTATGGTCTGTTTGACTCTAACAGACCATAATGCACTAAATGAACGTCATGCTGTATAGAAGAAGACTTGAAACTAGAGATTGAGACATAAACTCATGTTTACAATGTTTACTGAGGGAATACTTCAAGAGAGAAGTAGAGTCACTTATATAGACTTCTATACAACCAGAGGAGTCGCCCCCTGGTGGTCAGGAGAGAGAATGCATCTTTAACACATGAAGCATAGACTTCTATACAATCAGAGGAGTCGCCCCCTGGTGGTCAGGAGAGAGAATGCCGCTTTAACACATGAAGCGTAGACTTCTATACAACCAGAGGAGTCGCCCCCTGGTGGTCAGGAGAGAGAATACAGATTTAACACATGAAGCGTAGACTTCTATACAACCAGAGGAGTCGCCCCCTAGTGGTCAAGAGAGAGAATGCAGCTTTAACACATGAAGCATAGACTTCTATACAACCAGAAGAGTAGGGTCATTTATATAGACTTCTATACAACCAGAGGAGTGCGGTCATTTATATAGACTTCTATACAACCAGAAGAGTCGCCCCTTGGTGGTCAGGAGAGAGAATGTGGCTTTAACACATGAAGCATAGACTTCTATACAACCAGAGGAGTCGCCCCCTGGTGGTCAGGAGAGAGAATGCGGCTTTAACACATGAAGCATAGACTTCTATACAACCAGAGGAGTCACCCCCTGGTGGTCAGGAGAGAGAATGCAGCTTTAACACATGAAGCATAGACTTCTATACAACCAGAGGAGTCGCCCCCTGGTGGTCAGGAGAGAGAATGCAGCTTTAACACATGAAGCATAGACTTCTATACAACCAGAGGAGTCGCCCCCTGGTGGTCAGGAGAGAGAATGCTTACAGATACAAAGTAACAAAATGCTCCAAAATAAAATATTGAAGTGTTTACAGCTGCATTCTCTCGACAGCGACTCCTCTGGTTGTATAGAAGTCTATGCTTCACGTGTTGAAGCTGCTGTCCCGTGACCCCTTATGTAACCGTTATGGTATGTGGGTATTATGGTATGTGGGTATCACTTCATGGCCATAAACCAATATGATTTAAGATACCCGTTTATTAATTGGTACTATACCAATTTATTTTGACCTTCATTGCCTGGAAACCATAAATGTCTTGCGGTGGACGTCATGGCCGTCTATCTCCCGGCTGTCGATGTATTTCACCCTGAATCGATGCAGCAGACATGTGAACCGATGTAATCTCCAGAGCAACGCTGCTCGTGTGCCTAAAACCAGATGCAACCGGTTGTGCGTGTGCTTTCATAACAAGCGACTGCCAGTTGAATGAATTTTTCTTTTTCTTTTCGTGAACACACTGCACTTCACCGTATCGCATCATGCCAAGTGTTATCATTCTGCACGTGGATTCCCATCAAGTCGTCCCATTCAAAGACTCTTCTGTCGACTCAGGGGGAATTGACTATCAGTGGCTGTACGGAAGGAGCCGGGCAGGCACCACTTCAGCATGCACTTATTGGCTGTGTGAGGCTGAGATGAGCCGAGTGATTTGAAGTCAGAGTTGCTTTGTCAATTGTCAGTGTTGCTCCGTGTCTGAGAAAAAGGTTTGAGATTAGGCGTTATCCCGCTGCTGCTGTTTAGTGTCTTTCAAGCCCACGCTGGTGGGGCGCCATGTGGCGAGCGGACACTTCGACAAATCAATAAGTCAATCGTTCGAGAAAATCTCATTCTTAGCAAAGGGGACCAATGGGTTGGACAGTATTCTGGGCATGTAGATGGAAAGAAACAGGCTTTTTTTAACTTTTACTTGCCTGCCCAGCACCTCCACTAGTATATGCCTCCAGTATGTGACATTAAATATATATTTTAACAAAACTTCATCAATGTCACGTATGATTAATGCAGACCTAAGGGGGACAGATGCACCGCTGTAGACTGACTACATATTAAGTAGGACCCTCTGAATCCCATCAAATCCTCCATCACTCAGGCTTTTGCTCTGATTATATATATGTGACGTTATTTAAAAGTCGAAGACGGTTCAGTTCTCGGAGGCTTACGAGCAGACATTGGAATTGAGCTCTGACTGGCAATCTGGCAAATGCCACCACGAGGAATGTAGGGAGAAATATTGTGGGGAGAAAAAGGAAATTACCTGTCTGCCGCTGGAGTGGCCCATCTGATTATTGGTTACACGGTCCCAGAAATTGTCAAAAGTACCTATGTGACAGCTGCTTTTGGTTCCCACTGGGATGGAAATCTGAGAGCAGGTTACCTCGTGGTTTCGGACGTTTTTTGGGGGACGTTGATGGCGTTCGCGGAGGTGTTTACGCAAGCTTGATTGAGGAGATTAGTCAAACAATCCTGAAGGTTTTTAACCCACTACAACACTCAAAAGACACCCTATATACAGAGATAATATACATAGGATAATGGAAACTAATCAATAAACTACCTTCATCTTGTATGACACGCAGTACATTCTAAAGGGAGGCGGTCTGTTGGAGGCAGATTACAGAATATCTCCTCTGTGAGGAGTCAGCTCATCTTTTATCAGCTGCATCGACCAGTTCATCCCAGGAGACAGCTGGTGGAAAGAAAAGACCGTCGGTGCCACCACCCGACCGCGTGACGCCAGAGGTCAAGCAGTAAAGTATCTTTATCAAATTAAGACCAATATATTTTAATGAAATGGAGAAGAAAAAAAGACTCCAGAGTCGAAAATCTCTCGGCTCATGCTGCAAAATGATTCAAGATGATGTACTTTTTATTAAAAATGTATAACATAGGTTATAAATCATTTTTGTAGTGTGCACTGACTGCAACGTATTTGCAGCACATTTGCATCAATACTCGACGCTCACAGCCAGTAAAGTAGGACATAAAGTGAGGAAGACGACAGACAAAGGCTCTTTACAGCTGGTGTTTGTCACATTGTAATTACGTCTCCAATGTTTGAGACGTGTTTTTTTTGTAGTTATGTGACCTTGTTTATGTTCGACTTAGTTTACGTACTAATCTAATCTCAACCGTGACATTTTACCAATGTGGAACTACGTGGTTTTGTTGTGGCCCGTTTCAAGCGAAAGGCCTAAAATTAGTTACCGTGACACGTGTAGTATCCTATAGATGTCGTGCTATTTATACGCTTTTGCATGAAAGATAAGGACCGATTAATAAGCCGCCGTCGGCTCATAAACCTACAATAAATAAACTGACCGCGAACACAGTAAAAATGTCACGTTTTAACCCAGTTGTTTGCTGCCAAAATCAGAAAATCCCAACAGACTCCGAGAGGAGTCTCAGGTGTTCTCACATCTGGGATGATTCCCCAACTGTCCCTTAAGGTACAATCTGCTCCAGATGCATAAATCTCGAACAACAACAAGCTTGTGCCTTGACAGGTTTGAGAATCTGGGTTATTTTAACAGCGGCTTCTGTTAATTGTGGTTCCTGTCTTTTCAGTCTACCTCTGCAAAGCCGCTTGGAACGAGGCACCGTTCTGCATTGTTCAAGAGGGATTTGCTGTAATTGGCTCCCTATGAGTTTTGTAATGGCAGCTGAATGTGTGTTTTGTCTGTTAGGCACTATTAGCTTAATGGTCCATTTGTACCAGTGATGTGCTGAGGTGAGCACAGACAAGGTTTATGGAACATAACTGTTTTTGGCTCGTAGGCAACAAACCTATCCGCCGCTGCCATGGAGGGCCCACGTTCTACTTGCTTTTTGCACGCGGTGAAAGGTTGGAGGAAACTGATGATAAGAAAATTCTGTCAGAGGTGCAACACAAGCCGGTGTAACTACAACAGTCGAGGGCACGGATGACTCAAATGCCAGCCACCTACATATTACTCAGCACTGGCGTTTTTCTCCCAAGAAGCCCAGGGAAAAAAAGCTTCTCTTGTTACTGGGTTTCCAAAAAAAGGACATTTTTCTTTTGCTGCATTTGTTGCACGACTTTGCCACCGCCTCTTCCCCAGTGACGACGTCTGTAGAGGGCACGGTGTCGAGTCCGCCGGAGGAAAAGCCATGTGGATTTGGGATCTCTTGATCGGGAACTTGAAAGTGGAGGCACTGTGGAAGCCTGTTTGTGACTCGTGTTCAACAAAGATGCATAACGTTGTGAAATGGGACCCTTTGGGCCCTGAGGCCACTTTCTTTTAAAGACACTCGCATATAAGATACAAACCCATGAGGCAAAAGTGTAAAGAGAAAACTCCAAAGCTGAAAACGTCATCTTGATTTTGTGAAAACAACTTTACTCACCGGTTTTGGTGCTTGAAATTGGTTTACCAAAGGTCTTAGGTTCACAAAAGCAGTCAAATATATGAATAAAATGGTGTTAATGTTACGTAGTCTAAGCTACATTTCTATTTTTAAATCAACACATAAAATAATGAGACAACTTGCAAATGTTAAGGTGGTTGTAAGTAACCCAATTAGTATTCCAGCTTTAGAAACTCTTTGTTAATCAATGTTGTATGTTTTCTGTCTGCTTTGAGCTAAATGTATCTTGTTTCTGGTTTTAAGGCGAGATGCTTTTATTTTGAAGGTGGCTCACAGAGTTAAAAAAGAAGTCGCAATGTGCACAGATTAAATGGCGAAAGCTAGCGTAAATACGGTCCATCTTTAATACAAATCAGAGAAGGAAAAGGTATTAGCACTCCTAAGAGGCACAGGGTTAGTTCAAGTTGTAATAAATGTAATAACTTTGTATGTTTTAAGGTAATTTGTGTAAGTGTTAGCTCTGTTTGTATACTCTTAATGCTAATGAGGAGCAAGCTAACGTAATTATTGTTTTTTTGTGCCTTTGTACATAGCTCTTTCGTTGTTTTTGAGATTTATAAATACATTTGAAATCATCAGTCAAGTGCAGGACCGTCTTTTGCTGCTATACTACTATAAGTAAGCTGCACTTTATACTTCGATGCTACTTCTTTACTTTAGATTTCATTGAACTCGATTTTTTACAAAATCAACCAAAACACTGAACTAATAATGAGAATAAAGATGAAACAAAATTGAAAGCATACCTTCTAAAGTCTATGGAAATGTGATTAGAATGGAAATCAATGACTCTTACTTTGCTTGTTTACTAGATCTTGAGTCAATGATGACTCTGAAGAAGGAAACCATGAAGTGCATCTTTGATTGATGGGAAAAACAACACTGAATGGAAACGCTATTGACTTTCAGGCCCACGGAGATTTCTTAGACAGTTACCGATTGGTTTGGGTTCCACTCAAACAAATCACTCCCCAGATTTAAAGCCGTGTTTTAAGCCACAGCGACAACATCATGTGAACGTCGTAAGTAAAGAATAACTAAGTTTGTTGCGTTCCCACAGGACACGAATGCCGGCCCCCTGGGTGAAAGTCCTGTCTTTGTTTCATCCATTAGTGGACTCTGATGCTCTTTATACTACGTCGATGCTTCACGTTTTCTAATAAGGAAGTTAGTGTCTCGTACAGGTGCTTAAGGATGGCATCGAGGCGCCGAGGGCCGCTGACCCAGCAGCATTTCATGCCTGGGAAGGAGGCCGACATATGTTCATGTTAAAGTGCGAAAGCCCCCCGCAGCTGCCGTTGTAATTATGACAGGAGCAGAGTGGGAAGTCTGGTGGGAAGAAGAACCCTGTCAGCAAAATGTGATTTGGCAAAAAGAACAATAGGACGAGTCGGTGAGACGTGGACGTTTATTTTAAAGTGTAAAGTGGACTGGAGAACTCTTTAAATCCTCTTCAGCCTTCCACTTTGAAACTCTCCTGCTTCCACACATTCAGCGTCAGACTTAATTTAAGGTTCAGACTTTGACGTGTGATCGGCTTTTTGATTTCTCTCATGTTTTTCATAGTTTACCTTCTTATACTGCTTTAAGACCTTTAATCCTCCTGCGATGAAATGTTCCTCCACAACTTTTTCCTGTTTCAGAAACTACATCATCGGAGCTGTAGGACTTCATGTTTTTGAATTTTCTGCCTCAAAGCGACAAGCGAGCCCTTTTCCACTGTCTCATTAACTTTGACATTTTGGTTATGACACTCTGGAGCAAAAACACAAAAGTAGGATTAATCAGCCATTTTTATTTTACTTTATCCACACATTTCATTAAGACAATATTTTAGACAATGTTCTAAATTTATATTTATTTATATACATTTATATTTGTGCCTCTGGCCCTATAACACAGCATTTACCCCCCAAATCCTTTAAGTTGATAATAAATATAATTATAATAACAATAATAATATTAAAACAAAGAAAAGAAAAATGTTTAACATAGCTAATTTAAGAAAAATATTATTTTCTAAAATATTATTTATTGTCGTAAATTGGCTTCCATAGGTATTTTTGATGCATTTACAGTAAAAAATAAATGGAAGTCAATGGAAAAAAAATCCCTCAAAGTGTAGTAAAGGTCCTGTAAATGTGTTATATTCATGTGTTCATGTCGTTTATTTACGCTGAGTTTGAAATATTTTATCTGCTTTTAAAAGAAAGAGGCTCAAAAATATCAGCAGCATACATACAGACATCTATATGAATGTTTATTCTTTTAATCAAACTATTGTCTCATTTATTTGAGTCATTTCAGGTTTACTGTATGCTTTGAATCCTCATTGTTAGTTTAAAAACTACATTTTATCACTTTTTACTGTTTACACACACATTTCACACAATGTTTGCTCATGAACATTTAGTTTAAAGTAATGGAAAAGTCAAAAATTGCAGAACAATCTCAGCTCTCTATATCATTCATATATATATATTCATTTGTGTCATTTAGGGTATACTGTTTGGGATTGTCATTGTTAGTTTAAATACTACATTTTTATCACTTTTACATGTTTACACCCAGATGTCTGCTGATGGAAATATGGTTAAAAGTCATGGAAACCCACGAACCCTGCACGTATGTGTACAGATTATAAATCCGTGCCCGCGCGCGTGACCTTCGCGGTCTCGAGGTAGCTAACGGTGTTACGTAAAGGAGCCGCGAGCAGCCATGCAGGACTCACACGGTGTGAACTGCAGGGCTGCCGCTCTCACCGGGAAACGTCCGAGTCTGTTCCTGTCATGGAGGTAAAGAACTGGTGTGAGGTCAGCGCGCCGCCGCTCCGAGGGCCTTCCTGAGATACACGTGGAGCGATTCAACGCTACAGCTTTCCGCCCGCGGCGGGTCGATTTGTCCGCGCTCGCCGCTCGGTTGTAACATCCATTACTTACGAGACACGTAACTATATGGAAATGTGTTTGCGCCGGTGACGTGAAAGGTGGTGAATTATGGCGTTTAGGAGTCGAAGGGGAGGAAAAGAGGGAGCGACGGAGGCGAACACGTGAATTTAAATCAAACGTTTTATTCTTCTTCTCCATCGGCCCTCGTGATGAAATATCCATGAAGCTGCGATTAAGTCATACGAAGAGGAGGAGAGAAAAAACAAGCGTTTCAGTTTCCGTCAGTATCAAAGCAACTGTGTGATTGTTGTGTGAACATAAACTGCATATTTTAATATAAAGCCAAGATATAAACAACAAGATCAAGTGGCTAACAAGAGAATATCTCAGTTTAAACAAAAAAGAAAAGTCAAACCAGTGTTTGAAGTGGAAAGCTCCGCTATATTATTTTACAATAGATCACAGATATTAGGATATATTGAGTTTGTGGGTTTTTTACACAAGATTTTAAAAAAATTTAACTTAAAACCAAAGCAACTTTACATTGTTAGCATCCAAAATAAATGTTAATAATTGCTATAATTATAAAATATTTGTACTAAACATATCACATCCTTCATCTCAACATTTAGTTCTCTTGGAGTTTTTTGCCCTTTTTAAATCAAAAGAGCAGATTCATTAAACGTATAATTGATGTTTAATTGATGTCATTTGAGACTATTTGTAAACAAAAAAGGAAAAGAGTTGTGATGAAGTGTTTACTAATTATTGTACAAATTAGATGAGAAGGCCATGTTTGCCACAAAATTAAACTGACATTTACTAGAAATATAATTTACTTCTTATTTTAGCAGATGAACTTCTGAATTCAATTCTAATGCTCTTTTCTGCACGTTTAATTACATATTTACTTTTGTTTGAGACAGCAGTATTTATACATATTATACATACAGGTAGGCAATAAAATATGATTTTAAAAAAAGAATAGAATAATTAGAAAAATGCACAATATAAACAAAAAATATAATAATGAGAAAAATGCGGAATACATTACAAAAATATAATATAATAAGTGGAAAAATGCTGAATATATTGAAGAAATATAATATAATACGAAGAGAAATGCGAAATATATTTTAAAAATATTATATAATAACGAAAAAATGCTGAATATATTGAAAATATATAATATAACAATAAGAAAAATGCTGAATATATTGAAAAATACAATAGAATAATATTTTTCTTTTACAATATATGCAAAAAATAGAATAGAATAATAAGAAAAATACAGAATAACTACACACATAATAATAACATTAAACTAAATGAACTTACCTTCCTTCCCCTCGCGAGCTTTCCTTCAGTTTAACTTCCTGCACTCTGAGTCCGGATCATTGCAACGCTGTCGGGTGCCGCTGTTTGCCCTTGAGGTTTCCAGAGGTCACGGCGGCGGTGGAGCGTCCCCTCTGATCCGGGGCGGCGGCTCACCGCGGGGATCCGACAGCGCGACCCGCCTGGCAGCTGTGATGGAGACACGGGGACCGGCCTGACCTCTCTGGCTGACCTCCACCGGCTCCACGCCGGCGCCGCTCATCATCCTCTCTGGGTGGAAGTGCCTGTCTGGGGAAACCGTGGAGGGAAATGGCCCATTTCTGTGCTGGACTCCTGAAAACACTTCTTAGCGAGGTCGAGAACCACCTTGCGCTGTGAGGCTTAAGCACCGTTTCGCCTCTTTTTTCCCTGGGGAAAAAAAAAAGTGTGTTGTAAAAACGGCACCTTGCATATCTATCTCCGCAACCACAAAGTCGATAAAGTTAATTTAAATTGCTAAAATAAGATAAGATAATCATTTATTAGTCCCTCAGTGGGGAAATTACAGGATTAAAGTAGCATTGCTCACAGTAATAAGTAATAAGATAAAAGAAACAAGTAATATAATACCGTAACTCTTGTGTTTTTAATGGTGTTCAACTACTATCTATATTAATAAAGACACAGTTATCACTGTCAGAGCGGGATGCACCCAAGGTCTTGGCCCAAAATAGGAAATTTTCCCATTTTTGAACCAAAAAACACGTTTTCTTTTGACTGAATATGCTTTATAACATGCCAATGCTTTCCTAGATTGTGTTTATTGTTGAAAATTTCGATGCCTTAGGTCTTAATCTTTCTAAAAAAAAAGGTGCACTCTCACTCTGAGGGTTGTTGTTAAGGCACCGAACAACAACTCGGGAACTCTCAAGGACTTCTTTTTGATACGTCTTGCTCATACTCATGCTGTATGTTTACAGTTATAATCACAATATCTTTTAAAAGTGAAGTTTTTTCCCCCCAAGACTTTGCTGAATAAACACAAGTATTGGAATTCATTTGGGTTTCCTACGACGACTCAAACACATGGAAAAAGAGGTCTAGACCCCCCAGGGGCCCCATGGTTTTTAACAGGTAAAGGCCACAGTGAAAGCAGTACTGCCTCCTGTTTTTCAATCCTGTGGGCCCAAAAGGATCAAATGACCAATAACCAGGAGAAAGAATCCAAATAAACTCCTGAAGAAAAGGACTTCCAGGTGAGCCCCGTGGGGGATAAAGGACCTTTTGCTGCCCGACTCTCTGCACATAAATGTCACTGAACCCTCCCTTCCACGTGTGCAATTTAGGATTCCTTCCCCCCCGTTGGAAGTCCTTCAGATGCGGCTCGAGGGACGGCGGTCTGAAAACCTCTCGGCGGCTGCTCAACGAGTCGAGAGATCACTCAGTTTCGGAGCGGACGTGATTCCTAGAAGACGACTGCGGCCGACTTTGATCCCAGAGGAGGAAAGTTTTGGCGTCACAGCTTTCAACAACTATTTCATGGATCGCCTCGACAGTTAGTAGACATCAATGCTAAAAGCATGAGTTTACATTTCTTTGAGGATCCCCCGACATTTTGTCATTCAGGGTTCTTACGGTCATGGAAACCCTGGAAAAGTCATGGAATTTCAAAATGGGTATTTCCAGGTCTGGAAAAGTCCTTGAAAACAGAATGTAAATGATTTTTCTTTTAATCAAACTATTGTCTGTCATGTATTTGTGTCATTTAAGCTATAATGTATGCTTTGGAATCCTCATTGTTAGCTTAAATACTACATTTTATCACTTTGTACTGTTTACACCCATATTTCACTACATGTTTGCTCATGGACATTTGGTTTAAAGTCATGGAAATTTGGTTGAAAGTCATGGAAACCCATTGGTCACAATGTGTATGAATCCTGTCATTGTAATTTGAAGGGAATACCTGCAGTACAGAAGTCCTATCAGCCTTAATTGCACTTAAACTTTTCATCTAATTAGCAAATGTCAGCATGTTAACAGGCTAAATTAAGAAATTAAGTTATTTATTGTCACGTACACAACAATTCAAAAAAGGGGAGAGCCGGTTGGAAATGGACATCGTAGATCTCAGGCTTCAAACAATGCTCATTAAATATGAAAAGCTGCACTTTTACTTCTGGTCAGATGCTAAAACTGCATTTTGTTGCCCTCGTACTCAGTGCAGTGACGATAAATCTGAATCTGAAGATCATGCAATTATAATACAATAACAAGGTCAGTAACATACAGATGCATTAGCACATCATTAACTAGCATTAGTACCTCCATGCTACACCAGCTCCTGCAGTGTCCTGCGTGTCTGCATGCTGTGTTTGTTTTTTAATCATTGTAACAGTAAATAAAGAGGAGCAGTGGTGTTCCTCCATTGAAACGCCTTCAGTCTGAACCTCCATGCGATGTGTCGGTTCACTTTAACTCTGAGCTCTGGAGCTTTAGCTTCTACCTTTTATCTTTTTACCTGTTTTCACTGCAGAGTCTGGCATCCTGAAAATATATCCTTCAAACACATATTGTCCCTTTTTTGTCTGCTTCTTCCCCCCCAAACTAGATAACTGTTATTCAGAGGGCTCCGCGGTGATGTCGCTCCGACAGCTCGACCGAGTGGGCGAAGCGAAGGGTGCCTATTTGGCCAATGGGAGTTGGGAGATATTGGCGAAAATCCCAGAGTCTGCATCCGTCCTAGACGGCATTGCCTTGCAAAGTTGAAATACCAAAACGTTGTGCCACGAGGAGGAAGATGCGAGCGATCCAGACGACCGGAAGCTCGTCCATTTGGCGCGACGCAACCCGGCGTTGCACGAAGCTGTCGCGTTTGAATTCAGTCAGAAGAACGTACTGTTGCACAACTAATGGTGCGTTCACACCAAAAGGCTTTTTCGCCTGATTTTACTCGCTCGACTTCATGTGGTTAATTCTCTTTTTCGCAACCATTTGCGGCAAAAAGGGGACGCGGCTACGTTGCCCCAAGTTACCAGCACATAGCCTCACTAGCTAACCTAAACTGACCCAGTCACGTTCCTGTAGTTAGCAGCACATAGCCTCACTAGCTAACGTAAACTGACCCGGTCACGTTCCTGTAGCTACCAGCACATAGCCTCACTAGCTAACGTAAACTGACCCGGTCACGTTCCTGTAGCTACCAGCACATAGCCTCACTAGCTAACGTAAACTGACCCGGTCACGTTCCTGTAAAACAGTTTTCATTTCAACCATGAAACGTTAACAACTATTTCTGCGTTACACTTGTTGAGGAAACACCACAAACGTGGTAACATCACACTCCCCTGTGTCTGGGTTCATAACATTTTCCGTAGTCGCACACAGCTCCGACTCCTCCAGGACGAGTGTCTGGATGAGGCCGCTTCCAGCGCTGCTTCAGGCGGACCGGCAGCCATGTTGAATTACGGCCGGACGGCGGTGACGACGGGCGCAGCTTCTCAACGCTGATTGGCTTTCGCAACTCAGCGTTATACAAATATTTGCCCCAGTTGAAATCTTTCAACTTTGGCGAAAAAGTGAATATTCGAAGCACCTTTTTCGCGTCAAAACTACGCTTTACATGTAATCTACTCGCGCGAACATTTCGCAACTCTTTCAGTATGAACACGGCATAAGCCCGTAATTTATGTCTCATCCGTCGGCCAATCCCATCTCACGATACAACCTCAAATTTTACCGCTTTCATTTTTTCGGGGATGTCAATCAGCTGTTTAGATCATGTATTTTACATAATAATTGACATTTTATTTGATATAGTGTATATATATATATATATATATATATATATGTATATGTGTGTGTTGCATGGAGCCCAGCCAAAAAAGCCATTTTCCCTGTTTGTTATTTTTACATTAGTATTGGTCTCATGGAGCCGTGAGAGCTCAACAGATCTGACGTCTCAACATGACGAGCGTTTCGGGGTCAGCAGCGCTACGACGCCGTTAGCACGAGGTCGCTCCTTCCTGACCCGCAACCATGCCAAAAACGAACTAATTAACATCCTTCATTTCAAGCAGACTAGATAATCTTCATTTATTATTCACTCACGGCTTCTCATGACAAACCCCTGACAGACTTCATGAATCTAAACTCCGCTGCCAGACGGCGAAACTTAAACAAAAGAAATGGAAGAAACAGAGAAAATGTCCGAGCGGGTTTTGGCTGAGCTCCAGTGAACAAAGAGCTGCAGCGCTCGCTTCTTCCTCCACAGTCTTCTTCACGCCCCATCGTCAACCTCAGATCATCTCTGCAAAACATCCGCGGCTCTCGGAGGGAAATCGGCAATGTGGGATTCAGAAAAATATGATTCTGAACACACAGAAAACGCTTTATATGCATTTAGTCTTGAATGCAACTTGAATCAGCCGACCATTGTTGATTTTAATTATGGAGCATTGGTGCAACCTCATTAAATGTACACTTACATATTATTATCATATTATGTGTGTGGTGGCAATTTATGTATTATTCATCTGTGTGTGTGCGTGTGTGTGTGTAGTGGACTGAACTAATTTCAATGCATGGATAATGCTCTATAAATAAAACGTATATTTTTAATTACTTTGATTATAGCTCTGTTTTCTGCATTGCAGATCGAATATGCTCCTTGTCTGGTCCCCTCCTCCTTCTTCTCCTCTTTCTTCTCCTACTCCTTCATTCAAAAAGTGATAAAATGTAGTATTTAAACTAATAATGAGGACAGTAAACCTCCAATGACTCAAATAGTTTGATTAAAAGAATAAACATTCATATAGATGTCTGTATGTATGCTGCTGATATTTTGAGCCTCTTTCTTTCAAAAGCAGATTCATTCATTTAGACTCAGCGTAAATATAATATAACACATTTACAGGACTTTTACTACACTTTTGGGGTTGTATTGTTCTCAGTGACTTTTCAAGGCCTGGAAATAACCAATTAAAAAACTCCATGACGTCTCCAGGTTTTCCATGGCCGTATGAAGGCTGGTTTATGCACCTAGCGGTTAGCTAAGACACGTAAAAAAAAAATCATCTCAAAGTGGACGCAAATGTAAAAAAAGGTTTCTACATATTGTACAGAAGTACAACGTGTACATTTACTTCATCAGCTCGTCCTCTCTGTGATGAAGCGTGAGGAACGCTCGGGGAGAAAACCTCCAAATGGAGGAAGTGGGCTTGGAGTTTGTGGCTCCATATTGATCCGTTAACACGAGTAGCAGCAGCTCTCGGTTCACTCCTCCTCTTGTGCTGTTCATGAATTATTATTTACTTTATTACGTGTGTCTGTGAAGTGTGTGGCGCTGCTACTTTGAGAACAAATTTCCCCTTGAGGATTAATAAAGTATCTATCTATCTATCTATCTTAAAAGCTCAAGAACAGAGAACAACGTTTGGGTTTCATATCCAGAGTGTAAGCCAGAGACATTGGCTGTAACCGGCATGAGGCCATAAAGCAACCTGCACAGTCATAATTATCTGTAAACTCATATTCATGGACTACTTTATTGTCTTCAAACACGAGCCCTGTGAAGAAAACAAGCATGAAAGTCATCCATACTTTATATGGATGAACCACAAAAAATAATTATCAGGAAACAAAGAGGAAATGATGAGATTAAAAGGTCATGATTATGAGATAATAAGTCATAATTATGAGATAATAAGTCATAATTATGAGATAATAAGTCATAATCATGAGATAATAAGTCATAATCATGAGATAATAAGTCATAATTATGAGATAAAAGGTCATAATTATGAGATAATAAGTCAAAATGATGAGATAAAAGGTTATAATTATGTGATTAAAAGTCATAATTATGAGACAATAAGTCATAATTATGAGACAATAAGTCATAATTATGAGATAAAAGGTCATAATTATGAGATAATAAAGTCAAAATTGTGAGATTAAAGGTCATAATCATGAGATAAATAGTCATAATTATAAGATAATAAGTCATACTTATCAGATAAAAGGTCATAATTATGAGATAATGAAGTCATAATTATGTGATTAAAAGTCATAATCATAACACAAGTCCTAATTATGTGATAAAAGGTCATAATTATGAGATAAAAAGTCAAAATTATGAGATAATAAGTCAAAAGGATGAGATGAAAGGTCATAATTATGAGATATTAAAGTTGAAATTAAGAGATTAAAGGACATAATTATAAAATAATGAAGTCATAATGATGAGATAATAAAGACAGAGTCGAGCAGCCTCATTGCGCAACAGGAGATGACTCAAGATGGCGGCTGTCGCTCCGCGTTCCTCCTGCGGCGCTCGCCGCTCTGGATGGACGCCAGCGGCCGACCCCATCGCCCGTCTCGGCGATCCAACGCCAACGCCACATCCTGGCAAACGAAGACACCTGCAGCTGTTCGTTTGTCTCTTGTTCAGATCGTTTCTGCTGGAGCTCAAACACCGCGTGCAGTTTTACTTTCCATCGCGTCTGGAATTCACCGTCTTAAAGACACGCGACCTCATGCGTTGAGTATCAAACGTTGCAGAACAATCTCAGCTCTCTGCATAATGAGAATTGTGATTTTTTTTGTCATAATGTGCTTGCATTTTGGCAGCAATAAACTCCACTGCTACACGTTGACCCTCTGGGGTCATTTTCTCGATTTTACATCATTTTGCATCAAAAATTTGCAGAACAGTCTCAGCTCTCTATATAACGAGGCGCCACCGTCCCGAGGCACCATTTTGGAAATTCTTTATATCCCTGGTGAGAACATTAGTTTCCCAAAGGTCTTAGGTTCACAAAAGTATTGAAATATATGAATAAAATAGTAGATACATGTGCATAAACATCGAAAACAAGCGTGTTGATATCCATGGTGGTGAATCCTGCGAATCCTCTCAGTTTGACCCCTGATTTTTATGTTTAATTTGTGTTTTTTTGTGGATTCATACCATGTTTTTGTCTTGATTTGGACCTTGTGACCTGATATAAAAGGGTCCCCCATTTTAAGGGACCCTAAAGGGATGAAAGTTAATATCTAATAAAGCCGGCGCCGGCCCGCCGCGTCTTCAGGGAGGGCCGCCGCTGGCATGAGCGAGCAATGTCTTAATGGACTGTGGAGAGAGAAGATTAGTCCATTGACATGTCTTACTCGCTCCCTTAAATTCAATTATCCTCTCTCTTGAATTAAATTATCACCTGCTTGTCAGGACAGATGTGCTGCTGTTGTAGATGGAGACGGTAAAGTCTAATTACATGCGCGTGCGTGTGTGTGTGTGTGTGTGTGTTGGAGTCATTAACAAATTGGAACAAAATACACTTTTTTCTTCTTCTTTTCAGGCAGCAATGTGGATCCTGATCTCCGGATCAACAACGGGGATGACGTCGTGCAGCTGTGGTCCATATTTCAATTTGTCTGGATCCAGGCGATGTTTGCTTAAGACGCGCGCCGTCAAAGATCTCCCGCGTGATTAATCTTATGTAGCGCGGGGCTATTTTTATGGAGGTGACATTTGCATTTTTTGTCATTTTCCCGCCGTGCGGCGCCGTAAAGAGTGACATTTGAGCAGCTGCGACGCTCTGGGCAGTGATGGAGTGCAGCCATTTGTCTCCCGACTGCAGGGGAGCGACCGCTCCCTCGGCCTCGGAGACGCTCCGCCGACGCGTTTTAACTCGTCCACGTTTCTGTAGAAACTCCTGCGTCTGTTCTCTCGTCGTGTTCAAACACCTGCCGGCGAGTTTTGACTAATATCTCCAGGGAGAGGCGGCGGCAAATAGGAAAAAAAATGGCCAGAGGGCTTCCTTAAGTCTTTGAGTTTGAGGGCGTTATTAATAAAATATATTCGGGAAGTATCAAATAATGGATTGAGTTTGATTAACTTTTCAAGTTTTCATAATGTGCTTGCAATTTGGCAGCAATAAACTCTACCACTCGACGTTAACCCTCCAGGGTCCGAGGTCATTTTCTCGATTTTACATCATTTCTTAAATTCACTCTTAAAGGCACTCTTATATGAGATACGTAGCCGTGTGGTACATCAAACACTGCAGAACGGTCTCAGCTCTCGGCATCAGGACGCACCACTGTCCCACGGCACAGTGTGAAGAGATCATTTGACCCTAAACCTGAGAAATTAAAGCTTCATCATGTGGACGAACAGTTTTGGTGGTTTTAATTGGTTCACCAAAGGTCTCATGTTCACAAAAGCAGTGGAATATATGAATAAAATGGTAGATACATGTATATAAATGTCTAAAACTAAATGTTGTAGTGTTTCTCTGTCACCACTTTCATCAGAAAATTGGAGCGAGGAGTGAAGCGAGGAGTGAAGCGAGCCTCCAGCTGCCTCTCGATGTCTCGTGAGAAACAGTCTTAACGGTCTCGGCAGAACCAGCTGTGTGTTTGAGCTCATTGTCGAAGCACAAGAGGAACCGATTTAATTAATTGTTCCAATTTTCCACGTGGCCGTGGTGTCGTCACACGCTGGGTCTCTGCAACGGCTGCGACAAAGAGAACAATTTCATTAATTACACCTGTGTTTACCCCGCACATGTCAGACAGGCCTGAAAGGGAGCCGTGACATCGAGCTTTATCTTGAGAAAAGCCACAAAGGAGGGAGAGCTGGAGACAAATGAATGGTAGTAGCTGGTTCCACAGCTTTATTTCTAGGTTCCTTTAAATTAACCAAACTCTTCTTCTTGCACGTTCACATTGTCGAGGAGACCTCTGGCAGCGAGTCTGAGTGAAACCGGCTTTCTACGACTAAAGCACATGAGCTTAAATGGCATTATCAATGCTAACAGAATATTATATACTGCAAGCTCTCTGTATATTTAACACTGTACTGTACAGCTTTTTATAGCTGTGCTATAGGAACATAACATCATCACTGCTTGATCTGCCCTGCAACATTACTTACTTTATCCTGGATTTCTGTTTCATAACGCTTTAAAAGGTTCAGTTCAGCTGTTAAGTTTCTAAAGGAAATGGTTCCCCCCCCGTTGTCTACCCGTTACAGCCCTGCTGCATGTCTGATACCTGCACATTAATTATGTGATGATGCCATTAAAGTCAAGAAAAGACACAACAGGCACTTAAGTTAACCATTACCTTTGTTAAGTTTTAAAAGCGATGCAGTCTGGAAGGTTGAGCCCACTCAAAACATCACATGACCGGCGTTGGTTCGTTTCAGTGGATCACAATAGATTGGCTTAACCTTCTCAAAGATGGGTAATCCGTTTATTTATAGTAATCATCTCATATTTGTGTTGCTCAGAGGTGAGAAACATCTCATATTAATCTGCACTCAACTTGACAGGAACATAACGAGAAAAAGTTAGAAGACAACTTTCCAACTAATTATAGTAAATGAGCAGCGATGGGATCAAGATGGCCGCCGCTCTCTCGCCCACGCGCTTGTTCTCTGGAGAGAGAAGCCACTGCAGGGTGTCTTAAAGCTGCAGTCACTCCACTCACCACCAGGGGGCGCCTCCTCTGGTTGTATAGAAGTCTATGCTTCATGTGTTAAAGCTGCATTCTCTCTCCTGACCACCAGGGGGCGCCTCCTCTGGTTGTATAGAAGTCTATGCTTCATGTGTTAAAGCTGCATTCTCTCTCCTGACCACCAGGGGGCGACTCCTCTGGTTGTATAGAAGTCTATGCTTCATATGTTAATGCTGCATTCTCTCTCCTGACCACCAGGGGGCGACTCCTCTGGTTGTATAGAAGTCTATGCTTCATGTGTTAATGCTGCATTCTCTCTCCTGACCACCAGGGGGCGACTCCTCTGGTTGTATAGAAGTCTATGCTTCATGTGTTAATGCTGCATTCTCTCTCCTGACCACCAGGGGGCGACTCCTCTGGTTGTATAGAAGTCTATGCTTCATGTGTTGAAGCTGCATTCTCTCTCCTGACCACCAGGGGACGACTCCTCTGGTTGTATAGAAGTCTATGCTTCATGTGTTGAAGCTGCATTCTCTCTCCTGACCACCAGGGGGCGACTCCTCTGGTTGTATAGAAGTCTATGCTTCATGTGTTGAAGCTGCATTCTCTCTCCTGACCACCAGGGGGCGACTCCTCTGGTTGCAAAAAGATGTCAGAGGTATGAAAAGCTTCCAATTATGATCTCGTCCGTTCATTAGTTGCAAAAAGCCGAGTTCTGGGATGAAACGATGGAAAGCTGTTCTCTCTCGTTCTACTTTTGCTTTGTGAGCCCCTCTGATTACTTCTGTCAGTTAGTATCTGGCCTGTCTTTGTTCAAAAGACAAAGGGTTCATTAGTCCTCTGATCATCTCTTGATGGCATCCAGGTGGGCAACAAAGCCTTACTTGAGGGCAATCAGGCCCACGACGCATTCAGTCGGAAGGTTTTCGTTGCGCAGGAATCAAACGCGAGGGACGTTTGCACGACTACGTTCTGTACGATCGGAGGGATTTCACTCACAGCTCTCCAACCCTTCTCAGCGGTAGTTCCTCACAACATATTGTGATGACTCACTCAGACCCGCGAGGTGAAAACCACACCAGCGTCGCCCGTTGCGGCCGGTTATTAAATTGATGTGTATTTATATTGTTATTAGCCTCCCGGTGACAGTCGCTGGCTGGAGATCAGCTGTTGTTTTAATACAACAAACACTATCAATTTAAAAAATCATTTGAGAGTTGTCGTGTGTTTCTTTTTTTTTTTTCATATCTCAACTCACACTAAGCGGTGAGGTTGACATGTGCACATAAAAAACAGACAGAAAAAAAGCCTGTCGTTGGCAGGAAATGACTTGCCGACAACCGTCCGCACTGCACCAGTGATTTATTTCCCAGGATATCAGCGAGCCGCGTCGTGAATCTTCACTCGATGGAGGGCTTCACGACGCCGGTGTTTCTCGTGGACATTCGAGCGTTGAACCCCGGCAGGTTCAGAACAGACGAATAAAGCATCCTGGAATCGCTTTTGTTGAGTCACCAGAAGGTTTTTGTATTGTTTCTTTCACTGTGTGAAAGTATTACAGGGTTCACACACATTCTCACCAATGGATTTCCAAGACTTTTAACCAAATTTCCATGACTTTTCTATTATTATCGACCACATTTTCATCATTTTTTACCACATTTCTATGACCTTTAACCAATTTTCCATGACTTTTAACCAATTTTAAGTGACTTTTAACCAAATTTCCATGACTTTTAACCAAATTTCCTTCATTTTTGACCACATTTCCATTATTTTTGACCACATTTCCATGACCTTTAACCAAATGTCCATGAGCAAACATTGTGTTAAATGTGTGTGTAGACAGTAAAAAGTGATAAAATGTAGAATTTAAACTAACAATGAGGATTCAAAGCATACAGTAAACCTTAAATGACTCAAATGAATGAGAGACAATAGTTTGATTAAAAGAATAAACATTCATATAGATGCCTGTATGTATGCTGCTGATATTTTGAGCCTCCTTCTTTTAAAAGCAGATTCATCATTTATAACTCAGCGTACATGAACGTCATGAACACATGAATATAACACATTTACAGGACTTTTACAACAAATTGGGTATTTCTTTTTCTCAATGACTTTTCCAGGTCTGGAAATAACTATTTTAAAATTCAATGAATTACTTTTGTCATGTCATCAGAATGTTTTTGCATCGCTTCTTCACTGTGTAAAAGTATTAACAATTAAACGCTAACGCAAAAATATTGGTTTACAGGCGAAATATACAAGTTTATGCAAGTTTCTAATCAAAAACAAAAACAATAAATCCAAGCTGCACATTTAGATGAGATTGCTCTCATCCCCACAGCTTCCACTGTTTACTTTCAGAGTACACAACGTGTGTGTGTGCGCTACACAATGTGTGTGTGCGCAAATCACTGATAACAGCCGGCGCTGGCAAGCAGCAGTGCAGCGTCAGAACTGCAGGAAACATTTCCACCATGAAATAGAAAACTGCAGAGAAATGAAACCTGCTTGATTTGTGCTCATTGTTACAAATAAATCAAAGGATGTTTGTCTCTGGTCGTTGTCATGGCCACTGTTGACGAAAACACTCAGACCTTGAAACATGGTAACATACCACTGAAAACACAAGTACTCAGTGTATTACTACAGCAGAGACTAGAGGCACAGACACAAGAAGCAGCACAGCGATGGAGACACTTTGCTTTATTTAGAATAGTTTGACCATATCGAGGTGTTTTGATGCATTTCATTATTATTTATTGTTATTCTTATTTATTCTTATTTGTATTTTTTCTGACTTTACTTTTTTTGTTTGCTTTACTTTCCTGTTATTTTCTTTCTTACTATTGTAAAATGATCAACACATACAAAAAAAAATTAAACAACTGAATATATATTGTGCATACCCACCAATAAAGTATGTGAGCGACTCCTCTGGTTGTATAGAAGTCTATGCTTCATGTGTTAAAGCTGCATTATCTCTCCTGACCACCAGGGGGCGACTCCTCTGGTTGTATAGAAGTCTATGCTTCATGTGTTAAAGCTGCATTCTCTCTCCTGACCACCAGGGGGCGACTCCTCTGGTTGTATAGAAGTCTATGCTTCATGTGTTAAAGCTGCATTCTGTCTCCTGACCACCAGGGGGCGACTCCTCTGGTTGTATAGAAGTCTATGCTTCATGTGTTAAAGCTGCATTCTCTCTCCAGACCACCAGGGGGCGACTCCTCTGGTTGTATAGAAGTCTATGCTTCATGTGTTAAAGCTGCATTCTCTCTCCTGACCACCAGGGGGCGACTCCTCTGGTTGTATAGAAGTCTATATAAGTGACTCTACTTCTCTCTTGATGTATTCCCTCAGTAAACATTGTAAACATGAGTTTATGTCTCAATCTCTCGTTTCAAGTCTTCTTCTATACAGCACGATGTTCATTTAGTACATTATTTAAAAATGTTTAAATAAATATAAAGTTTTTCCACAAACATCACCTGATTTCTGACTACGTAGCACTGACTACGGAACTATGCGTCATACAACCACACTAAAAATAATGCACTCCTTTAAGCGAAGTCTGAGAATAAAACTGTGATGAACACTAAAATCCACACTTTGAAACAACCCACTGTGAGCATGAAATCCATTGTGTTAATTAAGTGCATCTCAGAAGCTCTGCTGATTGCACTTCCTGCCTCACCACCTCCGCTCTCGCTTTGTTTCCGTTGGTGTTTTTGTTTTTCCCCACCGGTGATTCCGTCTCCTTTTTTTTCCTCTCTTTTGAATCAAGAAAATGTCAGAGTGGAGAGCAGACAGTGCCGCGGTCCGCCGTGCTTGTTCAAATTACAGGCAAATGTTAGAAAAGAGAAGGCGTTTTGGATCCACTGATGAAAAATTCACAAACATTCAGCCTTCAATGCATTTTTGTCTATTAAGGCCGCCGCCGCCGGAGAGATTGGCAACTCTGCCTCTTTGACTGTGCATTCCTCCCCTGTGTGATTGAGTGCTCATATGAGATGGCAAGCCGAGAGAACGAAGGAGCATTCGCTCTTTGGAAAGATATTCTTTGGAATCAGGTAGTTTGAAGAGCTTTTCAGTAGTATTACCTGACAGAGCAACACAAACACACCGGCTAACAGAAACGACAGGTTTGCTAACGCAAACGACAGGTACGCCGGCTAACTGAAACGACAAGTACATCGGCTAACAGGGACACCGGCTAACGGCAAACGACAGGTACACCAACTAAAGCAAACGACAGGTAAACAACAGGTATGTCGGCTAACGGAAATGACAGGAACACCGGCTAACGGCAAATGACAGGTACACCAGCTAACAGGTACACCGGCTAACGGCAAACGACAGGTACACCGGCTAACAGAAATGGCAGGTACACCGGCTAACGCAAACAAACATGAAAAAAGTGATAAAATGTAGTTTTTAAACTAACAATGAGGATTCAAAGCATACAGTAAACCTTAAATGACTCAAATGAATGAGAGACAATAGTTTGATTAAAAGAATAAACATTTATACAGACGCCTGTATGTATGCTGCTGATATTTTGAGCAAGGACTTTTCCATGTCTGGAAATAACCATTTTAAAATTCCATGACTTTTCCAGGTTTCCCATGACCAGAAGAACGCCTGCGTATCATAATCAGCAGGTTTGTGTGAGAAACGAGCTCTCCGGAGCAGGATAAATCCTGTTATGCGTTGTGTGGAATCTCTTTATTGGTAAAAGATTGAACCGTTTATTCCATTCATCACAGCGTCGGCTTTAAAAATGGACTCGGACAACACTGGATTCATAGCAGAACAGCAGAAATAGTGAGACTGGATTCACCGTAAAGAAAAGAAGGTCGATGTGACAAATCGAAGAATAGCTTTTGGCAGACGGAGATGTTATGAAACATCTCTGCAGCTTTTCAGTCGTGTAACTTGGAGGAAATGCAGCTCGGGGGGCTTCATACTGCGTCTCTGCAGCGATGCAGATTTTAAAAAAGCTTTTTTTTTTAAAAAAAGGATCTTTATTGGGTTTTCAATCCGAAGCCAACAGTCGGTGCCAGCCAGGAGGCGGCGTGCCCTTTATTAGCGGGGCTAAATACTTGCTGGGGCTGCTGGGTAATAGATGTGTGTTCTGTAATGATTTATTTACCACAGACCAGAGTTCTCCTCCCATCAGAGACAAATGAATAATGTTGTTTTTTTTGGAAGTATAATTAAGATCTTTTCCTTCACTGTAGTGTTTATCGATTCTGGCAGTGAACGCCCACTTTTTTGAACATCTCTGTTTGGCGAAATTTCCATTAATGCAGCTCATTGGTGTTTTTAGAGAAAGAGTTTGAAGCATGAAACCAAACCAGCTGACGCTGAGATGAGTTGTGACCAGAAGACGTTGGATCTGGAGCCAAAAAAACATGGAAATTGGAAAACGGGGAAGAAGAAAAACGGGACAAGACTCTGAACATTATACTTTTAACAGTAACTCATCCATAAACCTTTAAAAAACTTATAACTAATTCATGTCTTTCTAAAACGTTTTCAAGAAACATTTTTTTGTCAAAAGAAAACATTTTATTAAAGAGCCGCCATGTTGGTCCATTGTGAAGTCCAATAATATCACGTTGAATCAGTAATCAGTGACAGAAGAGTACTTTTATTTGTCATAAATGTATTCTATTCAGCTGATAACACTTGAATACTTCTACTTATATATGGTTTCAATGCAAGGACTTACTTGTATTTGAAGAACACAACAACCTCGGTGAGCAAACCTGGATGTAAACAACGCTTGTGTTAAAAAAAACCTCAACAAATAGCCTTTGCAAATGTTTTATGCTGAGGGGAAAAGCATTAAGTGTGTTTGTCGGTGCTCAAGGACGCACACAGCGGGTAAGACTGCATGCAAACACAACTGTTTGCTTACAAGAACGCTCCACCATGTGCCTTTCTATTTTGGTTTGTTTTGACAGACGCAAGTTGTAGCTGCACTGGAATAGCAAACACGGGGAATGTAAAAGGGAGCAAAACACCCAACGACACAGTACAAGTACATGCAGACGTATAGACGCTCTGCCGAGGCTCCGGGGCCGGTTCCAGGGAGCGGCTTGAGGGGAACCTCCGCTCTGAAGCTCCAAGGTGAATCCTGCTTTGTTTTGTCTAAAGCTGCAGATTTTATGAACCGCATTTGGCTCAGAACAAAATCTCTCGTGGTTCTTTGTGTGTGTGTGTGTGTGTGTGTGTGTGTGTGTGTGTGTGTGTGAGTGTGTGTGTGTGTAAGTTCTTTATTTAATATAAACATATAAAACGCGATGACTCTGTGTAACTGATTGAACAAAGCTTTTTTTAACAGGCTGCTTTTAGTAAACACGTTTTAATTTACTAACACCTTCGTAACACTTTAGTAAAACTTAACACTTTAGTAACACTTAACACTTTAGTAACACTTTAGTAAAACTTAACACTTTAGTAACACTTAACACTTTAGTAACACTTTAGTAAAACTTAACACTTTAGTAACACTTAACACTTTAGTAACACTTAACACTTTAGTAACACTTAACACTTTAGTAACACTTTAGTAACACTTTAGTAACACTTAACACTTTAGTAACACTTTAGTAACACTTAACACTTTAGTAACACTTTAGTAACACTTAACACTTTAGTAACACTTAACACTTTAGTAACACTTTAGTAACACTTAAGTAACACTTTAGTAACATTCTAGTAACACTTTAGTAGCACTTAAGTAACAATTTAGAAAAACTTTCGAAACACTTTAGTAGCACTTTAGTAACACTTTAGTAGCACTTAAGTAACAATTTAGTAACACTCTAGTAACATTTTAGTAACATTTTAGTAACACTTTAGTAACACTTAACAGTTTAGTAACACTTTAGTAACATTCTAGTAACACTTTAGTAACAATTTAGTAACACTTTAGTAACACTTAACACTTTAGTAACACTTTAGTAGCACTTAAGTAACATTTTAGTAACGCTTTAGTAACACTTAACAGTTTAGTAACAATTTAGTAACACTTTGTAACATTCTAGTAACACTTTAGTAACACTTTAGAAACACTTTAGAAACACTTTAGTAGCACTTTAGAAACACTTTAGAAACACTTTAGAAACACTTTAGAAACACTTTAGTAACACTTAAGTAACACTTTAGTAACATTCTAGTAACACTTTAGTAGCACTTAAGTAACAATTTAGAAAAACTTTCGAAACACTTTAGTAGCACTTTAGTAACACTTTAGTAGCACTTAAGTAACAATTTAGTAACACTTTAGTAACATTTTAGTAACATTTTAGTAACACTTTAGTAACACTTAACAGTTTAGTAACACTTTAGTAACATTCTAGTAACACTTTAGTAACAATTTAGTAACACTTTAGTAACACTTAACACTTTAGTAACACTTTAGTAGCACTTAAGTAACATTTTAGTAACGCTTTAGTAACAGTTAACAGTTTAGTAACACTTTAGAAACACTTTAGTAGCACTTTAGAAACACTTTAGAAACACTTTAGTAGCACTTAAGTACCAATTTAGTAACACTTTAGTAACACTTAACACTTTAGTAACATTCTAGTAACACTTTAGTAACACTTTAGAAACACTTTAGTAACACTTTAGTAGCACTTTAGTAGCGCGTGGCCCTCACACTAACCCTTAATCCTATTTCTTGTTTGAGTTGTGTTTAGAGGTTGTATGTGGGGATTATATATTATTGTACTCCTGATTTTTATGTTTATTTTTTTACCTAACATCTTTTTCCTTGATTTGTACCTTGTGACCTGATGTAAAAGGGATCTCATTTCCGTGGACCCGAGGGCTCAAAGATTAAATGTCTCTTACTGACAGCACTTTGTAGTTAAACCTTCTTGAAGCAATTGTACTTTCTTGATTCTTGTGTAGTTTGTTCTCACGGTTGAACACACTTATTGTGAGTCGCTTTGGATAAAAGCGTCAGCTAAATGAAATGTAATGTAATGCTGGCTTTCTTCCACCCTGAGGCTCCTCCCCTTTCTAAGAGCTATTAGTTTGACACTCAGGATAAAGTTACCGCTTTTATGTCTCGCCACTCATTTCTTTGAAGTGTTTTTTTCCTCCAGCTCTGAATAAAACCTTCTGCTTGTCCTTCGTTTTTGCAAGTGGAGGTTATTTTTGAAATGCATACACAGATGCTGTGACTCAGCCGTCACTAACGGAAGATAATTCATATAATATTGAAGATCATATGTTGGTGTTCGTGAGTGAGCAGGACTGTGAGCAGGAAGAGGAAGCTTCAGACTTGTTAAACAGGCGGCAAGTCGTCTGAAATAAATCCGACAAACACGTTATTACTGGATCAGACTGAGCTTTACCTTCAGGTCTCCAGGGGCTCAAGATCTGTTTCTTAAATCTAAGAAGATATATTTCATCCTCAACTGGAACCCTGTGTTTCAATCCCCTCGGATTAAAGATGAATAAATATATTTGGTCTAGTCAATAATGAATTAATGAACACTGAAAACTGAACTTTAATATAGTGACACTTTTCCCTCTGCTCTCATATTAATAATAATAATAATAATAACTCAAGAGTTTAGGATTGACTTCAGGGTTCAGTTCAGAGTTTGTTAGACCTTCTAAAACAGGGCCTAGGTGTATATAAAAGGGATTTATAAACATATACACACAGGTATATTTACTGGCCGTCCTGGCTCTGCAACCCTTTGTTGTGGCTCCTGGTTTCTCTTCTTGGTTTTTAACACCCTGCACTGTACCGTTTCCTCCCATTCATTACGTCGACTTGCTTTCTTGTCAATAAATCACTTTATTTGTTAAGTATACCCGCGCGTTTCCCCGTTTCTGTCACAGTTAGAGAGCCGAGCTGTGGACAAATATATCCATACATCACCTTGATGGAGCTCACCTCGGCCCGCCAGCCTGTAAAAGCTGGTCCACATGCTCCCAGCGGGGCCTCCACCTCCACCCCTCCACCTCCACCTCCACCCCTCCACCTCCACCTCCACAGCGCACCACACACACATCCGCACACAGCCTCCAATATTGACTCTGCTGATTTGCAGACTCCGTTGTTCATTCTCGTTAACCTTAGTTTAATAAATGATGTTTGGCTTGCAGTGTGACCTTCACGTTCGCGGGGCCGGCTCCTGTTTATCTGCACACACACACACACACACACACACACACACACACATACATATGTGTCTCTTTCTTGACGTTTTCTTTCTCTTTTTCCTCCGGCCTCCTGATTTCATGACTCATTCAAAGTCCGGCTCTCCCTCTTCTGCCGCTTCTGATTTCACAGATGATTCAAAACGAAGTTGCTGCGCTCGGTGATTCTATGTTTGGTTCAGAGAAAAATAAACCTTTTCTAGTTATTATTGTGATTAATAATCCGACGGGATGCCTTTGTTTTTTGTGATACACTTGGCTTGACTCAGTTTGGGCTGGTGTTTACGAGCGCTGGACGTTTCCCAGATTGGAGCAAATCAAACACGGCGGTGGAGTAATCACCGCCTCACAGACAAACTGAAGTCATCAGGTGTTGTGAGCCGTCAAACCTCTCTGTCTCCACCTCACGCGTCAGTAAAATAAGTCTGTAATGAGGCCGTCGGGGGAACAATACAATCCCTCCCTCCTGGAGGGAACTATGCGGGGACAAAATGATTACTCTTCTCTTTTTTTATTCTCTCTCTCGAGCTAGCTTTGAATAATTTAGCCACATTTCTTTTGACATGCTGTGCCTCTGCTTGTTACAGTAAATCCATGAATGATTAATAGCAATAAATTAATTATGGCGTTCTATTCCGAGTCGGCCAGATCGCCGAGAACGCACAAACAGCCGCGACGCGATCCGCCGCCGCCGCCGCCGCCGCCACGCGCCGGAGGAAACAAACGGCGACGCTCGGGGATCTCGTCTCCTTTCCTGGGACGCTTTTGTCCGAGGAGGCGCAGCAGCGAGCGGCGTCGGGGCGGCTGTTGGTTCAGTGTGTCGGCGTGACAGTTCTGGAGAGCGCCGTTTACACCATCACCCCCTCCCCCCTCCCTCGTGGATGAAAGCAATTGCATTTCACGGGCTGGAGACACAGAAGAGCCGCCATCCAAACACAAACACGCCGCGGCCATAAATCCTCTCACGGCCACGACGTCCACACCCAGCGGGAAATCCATTACCAATTAAATGTTTGGTTTCTCCTCCTCTGGACCGGATTGAACTGTAGCATGAAGAAGATACAAATATATATATATATATATATATATAAATCTTTGTTACTATCTCCCTGAGTAACCCCCCTAAAAAAAGCCAAACAAATCATTTTTTCCGTGTGAGCATCATCGTGGACATCGCCGGCGCTGTGCTTTCGCTCTGCAGAGGCGAATAAAAAGTGGGGTTCATGGAGGTGAGGGAGAAGCTTCCACCGGCCGGGCACGAAGCTCTAAAGCTGTTCAATTTGCAGGCGACACCGTGATCTCACTTCTAACTGACTCACATCTCTGAAGTGAAAAGCTCAGTGCTGAAATAGCGCGGCGGTGTCGGGGCCTCCGTCTGTCTTTTGCAGGAGAAACATCAGCGATATGTTTGTCCGCGTCTCCAGATGAAGACGCGTCATCTTAAAAACACCGGCTCTGGTTTTGATGTGATGTTTCTTTTCTTACTGGTCAGATTCCAGTTTGTTTTCTTGCCAACCAGCATGGTGATATCAAACCATGCTGGTTTGCTCTGGGCTCTTGAATCGCGCCGGCGTGATTGACAGGGTTTATGTTTTTTAAATATTTATATCGTCCTGAAAAATGTCACAGAAATACGATTTGAAGAGATATGCAATGTCTGATGTCACACATGAGCATGTAGCTCATATTCAAGTGCCTTTAAAAGGTGAATTCAAGATATTATGTCCAATCCAGAAAAAGGCCCTGAAGGGTTAAAGTTAGTGAATATCTGCAGCTGGTCGGCTGGGTGTCAGTAGAGAGTCAAAGCAACAGGACTTTCACCCAGGAGACCGTTGTGATCTCACCAAAAGTAAATGTTGCTCCCTGCACCGAAAAGTTTAGAATATATTTAAACCTTTCAGCAAGTCTAGAAACCGCGAGAACAATGAGGAGAACACGGCCTTCAAAACATGTTACTTTATGTCGTTACGGTGCATTATTACTTTATGTTATTATGCTACTTTGTTACTGTACATTGTTACTTCATGTTGTTACTGTACATTGTTACTTCATGTTGTTGCAGTACATTGTTACTTCATTTTATTACGGTACATTGTCACGCTACATTGTTACAGTATGTTAATATGCTGCTTTGTTACTGTACATTGTTACTTCATGTTGTTACTGTACATTGTTACTTCATGTTGTTGCAGTACATTGTTACTTCATGTTGTTGCAGTACATTGTTACTTCATGTTGTTACTGTACATTGTTACTTCATGTTGTTGCAGTACATTGTTACTTCATGTTGTTGCAGTACATTGTTACTTCATGTTGTTGCAGTACTTTGTTACTTCATGTTGTTGCAGTACATTGTTACTTCATGTTGTTGCAGTACATTGTTACTTCATGTTGTTACTGTACATTGTTACTTCATGTTGTTGCAGTACATTGTTACTTCATGTTGTTGCAGTACATTGTTACTTCATGTTGTTACTGTACATTGTTACTTCATGTTGTTGCAGTACATTGTTACTTCATGTTGTTGCAGTACATTGTTACTTCATGTTGTTGCAGTACTTTGTTACTTCATGTTGTTGCAGTACATTGTTACTTCATGTTGTTGCAGTACATTGTTACTTCATGTTGTTACTGTACATTGTTACTTCATGTTGTTGCAGTACATTGTTACTTCATGTTGTTGCAGTACATTGTTACTTCATGTTGTTACTGTACTTTGTTACTTCATGTTGTTGCAGTACATTGTTACTTCATGTTGTTGCAGTACATTGTTACTTCATGTTGTTGCAGTACTTTGTTACTTCATGTCGTTACACAGTACATTGTTACTTCATGTTGTTACTGTACATTGTTACTTCATGTTGTTGCAGTACATTGTTACTTCATGTTGTTGCAGTACTTTGTTACTTCATGTCGTTACACAGTACTTTGTCACGCTACATTCTCACAGTATGTTGATACGCTGCTTTGTTGCAGTACATTGTTACATAACATATCTTACCTGCTCGCCACACTGTTTTTGCACCTGCGGTGTTGTATTTGCTCATGAATGATGATAATCTCTGACAGTGCTGCGTATGAAACGGCTGCATGTGCTTGACGTGGGCCCGGGAGGCGGCAGTGATCTTTCAGGCGTCCAGCGGCTCCAGGACGGCGCTCAGCTCTGCTTCCAGGTAGCTGCATGTTTTAACAGTGAAGTCCACACTCGATGAACGTTTCCCAACAACCAGCCAGCCGGGGGACTCTGCTGAAACCAGTGAAACCAGTGATGCAGATGTTTGAGACGGACTGGCCGCGCTGAGCGGACTCTCTTCTCTCAAGATGGAAGAGAGCAAAGCAGCAAACAGGCAACTTTGTTTTGATAAACGAGAGAATGAAGCTCCGGTAATCTGTGAAATAACTTATTCGGGTCATTAATAAAACATGTGAATTAGTGAGATCAAAAGAAAAAAAAAGTCTCATTAGAAAATTACCATTTACACCGTGAAACTACCGTGTTTATGATTTTATATGGTTAAACACACATTACATTATTGTTCAATGGTCCAGAAAAGGAAGCCTCCTGTGAGCCGCCGCCGCGTCAATGTTAACAAGCTAACGAGGAATTCAATGCTAATTAGCACAAATTCATCATCTCTATCGGTTATTATTTCCTAATACATATTAATTTGTCAAAGTTGTGATTGCAGGATACACTGTGTGAAACCAGCAAGCGTTCACACGCAGCGACGGGTCGCTGTTCTCTTGTTTTAACCGCTTAAAGTTTTGTTCTGCAGAAAGAAGATGCATCTTAAAGGAGATTCTGACCACAACGTAAATATAGATTATTTTCATAAACAGTAGAGCGACACTTTAAGTACGTGTGTCTGACTTTAAAAGAGAATAGATAAAGTTTATTAACCTTATTAATACTCTTTGCAACGGTTAAAAGAGCTCCTGAACTCAACTCCAGCCTCTTCACATGCTAACAAAGTGACAGGATAGGAGTTTCTCTCCGACGTGCCTGTTAGTAGAGTTCTCACATCATATTCCATAATGTCAAAACAACTCATTTTTACAAACAAACGCAAAGCTAGAAGGGATGCCGGTGGGTGAGGTGAAGCACCTGACAGAAATCAGAGATCACGGGGAGCTATTTCGGGCGTTCGGCGCCTGACGCAACAAGGGCATGCTAATGCACTCGCGGTATATTTGTTGACTCGGGGGTTACGCTCAGGACACGCGGTGGGCTATGTAAGAAACCATTAGCATGTATTATACATGGCTGTGTAGCCGGTTGTGGGCCTTCACACCTGGCTCTTTTCAACCCTCTTTAAAAGCTCGCCCTCCCCGACGCCCACGAGCTCCAGCAGACAAACGCTGGAAGTCAAGAAAAGCAGCTATTTTTTAAAGAGAAAGAGGAGCTTCATGATCTGGGAGTCAAATCTCTTGACAAAATGAACATGCAGCAGTTTATGATCCACAGATTGGTTGGACATGGAAGAGCACGGAGGGAAATCCATCCAAGACGACTTTAATGTGCCATAAAACCAAGACGATCATAGATTTTTAATAAAATATACCGTTTCAGGACAGATGTAGCTCGTTATGTTTGTGTTGCATTATGACCGCGCTGCGGTGTGATTGTTCCACGGCTGAATGGGTTGTCATCATGTGTGACAGTATGAAAGTTACAGACACATTTAAATGGAAAGTTTGTTTATTAATAAAGAACAAAAGCTCTCAATGGAGTTGGTCCTTGTAGGCTTCTCCTGGAGGCCATAGGCCATGGCTATGGGAGATCACTCACATCGCTCTACATATCATCAGGGCTCAGAGGTAGAGCGGCCGTCCTTCAATCAGAGAATGGGATGTTCAAGCTTTACATTGACGCTTTTATCCACAGCAACCGGGAGCACTGAGAGACTAAGAGTCTCGCTCAAGGACACAAGGACATTGACTGGCTGAGCCGGGGATCGAACCACCGATCCTCCGATCAAAAGACGGGCATGCTAACCACTGAGCCACGTCGCCTCCGGCTTGGCCCGTCCGTGTCCGTGTGTCCTTGGGCCAGACGGTTAACCCCAACATGCCCCCGGAGGCTGTGCCATTGGCGTGTGAACGATGGTGAACGATGTCATGGTTTTTTGATGGACAGGTGGCGTCTTGCACGGCACCGGGTTAAAGCGCTTCACGTGGACGGATGACCAGGAAAGCGGCGTGCAAGTGCAAGAGTAGCCTTCACCGTTCAGAAGGTGGAATAGTTTGTGGAGAGATGGCTGCTGCTCCACCCTTTTCCTCCAGTCCTGCTTTGGTTTTTGTCAGGAGTACTTTCACAGGAGCACAATGACGCGGATAAAAATGGTTATTTTCCGGCCTGGAAAAGTTCTTGAAAACAATAGAAGTCCCAAAAGTTGTGTAAAAGTCCTGTACATGTGTTATATTCATGTGTTCATGACGTTCATTTACTCTGAGTATAAATATCAGATTTCACACAATGTTTGCTCATGAACATTTGGTTTAAAAGTCATGGGAATTTGGTTAAAAGTCATGGAAACCCATTAGTCACAATGTGTATGAACCCTGAAATGGCAAAAAAGTTCCAACAAAGTTGTTGTTTTCACCACAAAAGGCATCGACCAATCAAGTTGTACAGATTAGACATTCAATATATTGCACTATAGTGTCCAACACGGAGGCTCTGGGGTCCGAACCAGTCGGGAAAACTTCTCGTCTTCATTCACAGAGCCAGCACAGACCAGATCCAACCCTTCAGTTCTGACCTTTCACAATAAAAGCCCGGGACAAAAACACTACGGTTCACAGAGAGACATTCACCCAGAGCATTTCACTTAAAAGGATCTCAATAAAATGATCTTACAGTAGTTCGGCAAGGCGACAATTTAGACATACATACCGACGCCGCTCTGCCTGAATCTACTCAAACCTTTTTTTATGAAAAATTGTTGCAACCGTTGCAAATTTGCATCCGCGCCAAAATATGAATATTTAGCATTTTCTCGTGGCTTATTCATCAGGTCCATTGTAGTCTAACGTTTCTTTCTCCTCAGATGTGGAGTGACACAGCAAGTGCAAAGAAATCAGACTTCCCAGCAGCGGGACGTTGTGTGTATGTGTAGCTCGAAGACGAGAAACGAGAAATGCACTTAGCTCCAAACGTTCTGCAGTTTGAGACGAGCTTAAACTCGGTGGCCCCTAGTTCTATTTCGGTGACAAACGGGGGACACGCACCAACACACCATCTGTGCGGCATTAAGGCGCTATAGAGGCTGTCAGGATTGACAAAACTGGCAACAGCGACACCCGTTTCAAACCCCTGTCTGGCTGCAGGTCGCCAGAGATGAAGAGTGATGGCCTGTCACTCGGGCTCCCAGCATATGACGGAGGAAAACCGGCTCGTCTCTGGGACTGACAACATGCCACATGCTTGATAATAGCCCCCCCACACCCCCCATCTCAGTTTAGGGAATAAACAGAGGGATGTTTATAATGAGATAGAGCTGCAGGGCCCCGCGCTGCAGGAGCCTGAACGCACCGTTTAATGTGCATACTCGCACTGCATTCACGCCGACCTGAAACCTTTTTGAAGCTGTTTATTTATCGGCAACGGAGAGGAATCACAAGGGGGGGGGGGGGGGGTACCGGGGGGATAACATCAAGGGAGGCGCAGCAGGTAAATAAAGACGCTTACAGGTGCTGAATGCTCAACGCAGACGTGTGTTTTCTATAGTTTAATGAGAGGGAGGCGGTGGGGGGGGGGGGGGCAGGAGAATAATTGTAACAGCAGCAATGGGAATTGCCAAATATTTGAAACATTTAAAAATAATGGGATAGCATCAAACATGCATCGTCAGCATTATTGTAGATCACAGTGAGCTTATTTTTAACGTTTCCTCCACGTTACTACATTATATATAATATACATATATATTATATATATATATATATTATTATCTTCCTGTGCGACGATACTCTGATACTTAGAGTTTGCCTTGAATCTCAAAACATGTGGATGAATCACAACTCTTTTCTTACAAATATTCCTTTTTCTTTAAAGAAACTTGTCTCTTTTTTTTTTTTTTTTTACCTCCCCTCATCATCCTCATTTCTTATGAATACATTTCACTCCAAAGGCAGCCTTTAGCGTCCTTATGAGACACAGCGGGCTTTCAACTAACTCTAATTTAAACCCATTATTCATCATTATTACACGCTCAAAGCGACGGACTTGGTGTAAAGAGAGAGAGAGTGGTGGTCAACCTCTCTCTCTCTTTAAACGAGCAGCCGCTGAATCCAAAGACCTCCAATCCGAAGCTTTTGAAATTGGTTCAAATATTCCACCGTGACATTGAAAGTCTTTGCTTCGCTTCCTGTCCTCCGACGCGACAAAACTCTGACGACACGTCCAGAAAAGCCGTCACCTCGGAGCGAGAGTCTTCTACAACGCTGAAAAAAGCTGAAAAAAGCTGAATTTTTAATTTTTATTTTGACATGAATTGACACAAAGCTCGTTTGGCGGTTCTGTGAGTTGAAATAGATCCACTATTCATCTTGTATGTGTAATATTTATGGTACTTTAATGCATTGCCTTGCAGGAATAACCTTGAAATAGCTGAATAATCGCCTCTCAGTTTCTTTAAGCTTTGGGAGGAGTCAAGATTCAAGAAGTTTCTACTGTCATATGCACACATAACAGTTATTCTACACAATGAAAAGATTATTTTACTCGGTCCTCCTCACACATAATTACAATAAACTTAAAGTAAAACATAAATAAATAAAAATAAGGCACAAAATCTAAAAGATATAATAGTATTGCACAAAAGTATGATAATAGTATTGCTATAACGTGATAAAATATGATAATAGTATCGCTCATTGTATCTTTCTTTCCTATGCATTGCTACAATGTCCAAGTATGATGAAAAATACAGAGGTTTCACTCTTTCATGAAGTTGTTGTTTGGACCTAAAACTCGTTCTTTCCTTTGTGGATTTTGAGCCTAAAACTATAACCACACAAGTCAGATTGTCATTTTTTGTAACACTCAAATCTCATATTTTGTTTTTCTTTTGGAGGTTTATCGGAATTGAAAAGAAACTATCACGTCCTGTCCCTAAAACACACATGTTGTATTCTTTTTTGAGAATAAAAGAATAAAAAACTTGTCGTTTTCTCGCAGAATGCTACATGCTAACGATAGCCAACACATAAGACAAAATACCAAGACACAAAGTGCAGATAAGAGGTTTTACCCCAAGTTTCCTGGATCATTTAGCAGATAGGATGTCTTGCTCTTCGGCCATCGATACCCTGCATTCAAACATGTAAAACACGGTTCAGGTGGAGATAAACCGGACGGCGTGGACCGGGACGCCGCCGCGTGAGCGCGCGTTCAAACGCGGGCGTTCCACCCGCGTGCCATTCCCGTCTCCGCGCCGCGACACCGTGAGGGAACGCCGCGTGCGCGCATCAGTCGGCATATGAATAATGTCAAAACATGTAATTACATCAGCGCGGCGCCTTGGGATCCACCCGGTACCGGTGTTTAAATTAATTCTTCGGATGCCCTCTGCTTGACATTTCTGTGAGGAGGCTGGAACCCCATCAAGCTATCGCTGTTGAAAACCGCCCCATGGGGCAGAACATGCCCGAAGCAACAAAATAAATATATAATAACGGGACAAAATAGAACATTTCACCGTATCATACCTGCTTTCCCCTCAGCAGTGCGCCCCAAGGTGTCCTTCTCCCTGTTTACTGACAGACCCGAGGCCTCTGATGATTAATCATTGCTGAGACACACAAGTTCACTAGTTAAAACAACAGCCGCTCACAGCTCCTTCACCTCTACCAAGGTTAATTAGCACCAGTGTCTCACTCTTAATTACATTACCAGTTTCCAGGGAGCAGATAAGAATAATCATAAAGATCTCTGACAGAGCCAATTGCTTTAAATTACTTATTCACAAATGGGGGTGGGGGATTAGCTTAAGAAAACACTCAATTATTAAGCAGGTGTCTGTTGAAATATTGAACTCAGTGAGGCTTCACAATGCACCCGTGTTGGTTTGTGGACCTCCGTTGATCAACCCTAAGGCCTCTAGTGTGATATTGTGAAATATTTCGCGTCAAAACTATTCAAACCGGCATTGAGGCAAATTCCAAACGGTTCTTTTTTCAATAAAAAGGTTGTAATATATTCTGACAGGCAGGTTTAGGCTCCGGTTGACCCCCAAGGGGTTTAGCGTGCATCTAGATGAGCTCTTATCATGTGTTACCACTGGTCATAAACACCATGAATGAATCCCAGAACTATTGTTTTTATCTCTAATTAACCATCAAGTCTTTGGCTTACAACACCAAGTACAGTTTCCATGTTTTTGAACAAAAATCTAAGAGCATAAACCAACCATATTAGGTTTTTTTTACACATTCTGTCACAAGGATTACTGTATTATATCTATTTAAATCATTCAAATAGCCATTGTGGTTCAGGAGTTTAATGGAAAATATCATTTGCCGTAGCGATAGCTTGATGCTATACATGATTAACGCACCTTTCTGGATATATTACAACCTTTTTTACACCTATACAGGTAATTTCACAAAGGTTACTGTATTATATCACTTTAAAATGTTTAAATAGCCCTTGTGGTTGAGGAGTTAACCCAGGTTTAGTAATATGGTTACTAAAATAGAAAATATACATTTTCGTAGCGTTAGCTTGATGCTACACAGGATTAGTGCACCTTTCAAGAAAGATTACCACCTTTTATTTTGGTTTAGTGCGTGTACGACCACCTTTCTTTTTTAAAAAAGGGCTTGTTTTCAAAAGGTTGTACATCCTGAAGTACTGCAAGGGTTTTTATTGACTTCCCTCTTAGCGGTTCTCTGGTAAACAGATACGCAGTGTCTATGCAGCACGGCCGCTCGTGAAATAGTCACAAAGCTGAATCTATTGGTTTAGTAAACACAGACACAAATTGTCTGTTTTATTTGTGTCGCTGAGGATCCTGTTTTACGCGGCGGTGTTGCACCCTGAAAATTAACTGTCCACAAACCTTTATTAAACTAATCCCACACATTTTTGTCCTTGAGCCTGCACACAGCTCGTCTTCTTCAAAGCGACGGCGCTCTCTTCCAGAGGGTCAACACAAAACATGTCTTGCCTTCACTGTCGTTACGTACACAGCAATGTTTACAAGATGGAGGCAGTGACAACATCGGCTGCTTTCAGTGGGCAGCTGAGGAGGTGACGGTAACGTTCGAGGAGGGTTTTCTTAACTTACTACGTGTTTCTGTTGACCAAATATACATTTTGTTTGATAAAGTAACGTTACCCGGAACAAAAGTCGTTTCCGAGCCACATGGAAAGAAACAGATTGCGTTGGTTTACGTATATTTTTGTAGCGTTAGCTTGATGCTACACGCGATTAGTGCACCTTTCTAGATAGATTATCATCTTTTTTGTACACATATAGAGGTAATATCAGAAGGGTAACTGTATTATATCCCTTTAAATTCTTCAAATAGCCCTTGAATCTTTTGTGAGCCTTTGTCGACGTTGGTCCTGGATTCGAAACATTATTATTATTATTCGTTAACGCACAACGTGGCTGATTCTTTCCCTTGATATGCGAAAGCTGAGAAAAAAATATGACACTTTTGCCATTTTTCACTCGCGTTATATTTTTTTCCCCGCGTGCAAGAAACTGATATATGATATGATATATTAAGGCGCTAATTAATTGCGCTAAAAATAATTCAGTCAAAATTGTCACGATCGAACCATTTAATTAAAACAATAATAAAATGATAAATGAACCCGTGAGCAGTGGCGGAAAAAACGAAAAGCCCGAATTTAAAACTTACATCCACTCCGGTGCCTCGGTGACTCATCGCTTGACATTCATCATACTGAACGTAATTGTGTGGAAACCGCAATTACAACTGGATGGAGCTAATTGGCCGCTAATTAAAGCGCCGTCGCCGCCACCAAACCCCCCCCTACCCGTCTCTCCAAAGGTTCGCGTGACCCCCCCCCCTCTCCTCCACAATTCCTCGCCCCCCCCGGAGGGATGCGAGACCAGAATAGATTAAAAAAATAACTTCAACTCCGGATCGGAAAATGCCGACGGAGACGACTTCTGCCTCCTCCTCGTTCAGGAATCTGAAGTTAAATGCGACTCCTGGCAGCTGCCCTGGCTCTAAAAATACGCCCGGCTTGTTCCCCGCACTGTGAATACGAGATTGTCATATCGCTACCTCTTCCCATAACAATTAATCAAGTGATGAAATGATGTTATCCTTTCCCTTGGAATCAGAGCGGCTGACGCTACAGCGGGGGGGGAATTGCCTTTTGAGAAATGGCTGCATCCCCTCTGCTCCAACATCCCAGTCAGTCCTGAGAGGATCGTTCTCTCTCTCTCTCTGCAACAGGATTGTGCCAACAGATTCTGGGAGCTTGTGTGTGTGTGTGTGTGTGTGTGTTAATAGAGGAGGGCATTGCACATCCAATATGTTGTTATTCCAGGCTGAGGGATACATGTTTGCCGGCAGCTCGGTTCCCAATCAGCGGAGAGGAACATACACCAATGAATCAGCACTCAATACAATCGCCATCATTATACGCTTCTCTGAGCCGTGTTTCTGTTGACGTCTGTTTCTATTCCACGAGACATCAAACGGCTCTCTCCGTGTTGCCATAGTGAGTCGGGTTCAGACTGTGCAGGGGTTGCGCCGCCCGACAGAGAGCTCTTCATCGCCGCGCAATTAGCTTCATTTAATCCGCGTCGAAGTAATGCGTCGGTTTTTATTGTCGAGTGCCTCAAAAACATGATTTTTTTTTGTTTCTCCGCAGGGTTTTCTGTCTCCATAACGCCGGCGGTCGCGATGGCCCGCACGGGCGGTTGAGCGGCGTAATTAACCGGCGGTTCGCGTGCTGAGCGCCAAACCGCCGGTTAATTACGCAGTTTAACCGCCGCGGTGTGAAATATAAAGTTAGTTCAGTAAAACGTGCCATCGGGAGATCAGCGCTGGTGCTTCGGGGTCGCCGACTGGGAACGACGAGTTAGCGGCACCGCTAAACGGCTAACGTAAGTTCAGTAACATCGCGACGCGTTCAGGCTCTGTTGAGGGAAAAGGAGTTGTGGGCCAAGGGAAATTAAAACGTTGATGTGTTGTTTGAAAGAGGTGTTTTCACAACAACATAAATAGATATTTGAGATGAATTGTGAGCTGTTTAACGTCCTAACACTAGCTCTTATAACACATCAGTACAAATTAGATTTTTTTGAATGACGAGTTAGCGTCACCGCTAACTGCTAACGTACGTTCAGTAACATCGCGATGCGTTCAGGCTCTGTTCAAGGAAAAGAAATATTGGGAAGAGGTGAATTAAAACGTTACCATGATGTGTTTATGAAAGACAACATGAATAGATATTAGAGATGAATTATGAGCGAGTTGAACTACATTGTGATGCGTTCAGGCTCTGTTTAGGGAAAAGGAGTATTGGGCCAAGGGAAATTAAAACGTTGATGTGTTGTTTGAAAGAGGTGTTTCCACAACAACATAAATAGATATTTTAGATGAATTATGAGCTGTTTAACGTCCTAACACTAGCTCTTATAATACATCAGTACAAATTAGATTTTTTTAATTAGTTACTATTTCAATTGTATGATTGATATGAATTGTTATGAGCTGGTTGAGTTACATTGTGATGCGTTCAGGCTCTGTTGAGGGAAAAGGGTGGGAAATTAAAACGTTACCGTGATGTGTTGTTTAAAAGAAGTGTTTTCACAACTACATAAATAGATATTTGAGATGAATTATGAGCTGTCTAACTTCCTAACACCAGCTCTTATAACACATCAGTACAAATTCGATTTTTTTAATTAGTTATTATTTTAATTGTGTGTTTTTATGAAGAAGAAAAACACTACAGATGACGATAAAGTAACAAGATAACGTTGGTTTCCTGACTTCAGAGCGGTTAAAATGATTTCAAAGGTAAATAAGCTGCTATAACACAACAACAAAAAGATATGTATCTGTCAATATGGATCATCATTCATCAGCAAACTAAGAGTTATATTTGCTCCTTTTTATCTCTCGTGCTGATCTGATCCGGGAGTTTCATGATGCGTGGCTGTGACGAGTTGTCAGACGCTTACAACAACAATCTGAGTCTGTCGGTGTTCATAACGAGCTCTTTTAGTGGACGCACTTTGGCGGCGAGGAGTTGCCAGTTATGATTATTTGCAGCCCGTTTCAGCCGACGCTGTCTGCAACTGTTTGTGTTTTTCCTCAACACTGGACCAGTTTCAAACATTGTCCCCGAAAACATATACAAACAATATAAATAATGTATTTCCAGCTTGAAAAATACCGGTTGCCTCTCGTGGAAAACTTGAAATGTGCTTGAAAGAAGAAGAAATAAAAAGTTTTTTCATAGCTATTATTAAATGATATATGTGCATTGGACATACGTGTCACAGACTTGTATAAGAACACTGGACGTCTGAATGCAATTACAAAAGTTGAATACACCTCCTGCTGCTTAAAATTACCCCCATTTAAGAATAGCACATAATTATTACACAACCTCGTGCAGGGCCATTGTACATTTGGCCTTTTGTTGCACAATTATAAACATAACTGCCAGCAAGAAGGAAAGGCTGCGGTGAGAGGAAGCGAGCGCGAGAGGATATCAGCGACCCAGATCACTGCAGTAAACAGCGACACTCGTGAGAAGCACCGGATATGATTTGTTAGAGATTGGATACGGAGGTATTTGTATCGCTAACGAGAACCCACATCTCCTGGTTTGGTTTGCAAAAAAAAAACCACGCGGAAGGTGTCTTGGCAGTCGGCGATATTCCATCTAAATGAGTTTGCTCTCCTCTCAGGGAAGCCAAATCTATAAAGCAGTTACTTTGGCATTTAGAAAATCCATTTACCATGATTGAAACTATCCAGCTGAAACCACTACAGTCAGTCTTTTCATTCTCAAGAGCCAGTACATCTCAAGTTTGAATTTCTTTTCTTTTTTTCAGATGCATTGAGAAGAGAGGCAATCTCCATATCAATACACGGCGGGTGGGGCACGACGACATTCTTATTATAACGCCAACAGGGTATTGAATCCTTGGTATTGGTGACCGCAAGAGCGACAGCGAGGTTTTAAGCACACAGAATAAGGAATGCATCGCTCATTCAACAGGGGACTGACTCTACGGTCGCTTTTTATGTTTTGTGTGTTTTGGCAAGCGTCACCTCCCGCACAAACACATCACTTTAATATTAGAGGCGGTTTAGTCGGAGGATTCTCCCCGGACTGCTTGCTTCCAACCCCAGATTATAAAACATGTGAAAGGTACCGCTTTTGTTTTACTGCTGGCATGTATATTACATTTTTTGGGTTGTTTTTTTGCAGGGACAAGGCTCATTTGATAGTAATTGCACCAGCGTTAGCTTGAAGCTAATATGCTCATGTTGTCCCTGAGCGGGTAGAACCAAAACAACCACATGGCAATGAATATACTACAGTATGTAAAACAACACAATACATAATGGGCCACCAGTGTGAGATAATACATAGAATGAGCAGGATAAATACAATGAATAGTGTACAAGGACACTCAAAAACATCACTTTAATATTAGTAGCAGTTTAGAAGGACTGCTTGCTTCCAACCCCAGATTATAAGAAATGTGAAAGGTACCGCTTTTATTTTACTGCTGGTATGTTTTCTCCTGTGCAAAGTTTTATTGCATACTATGTTCTTTTGGTTTGTTGTTGTTTTTTTGCAGGGACAAGGCTCATTTGATAGTAATTGCACCAGCGTTAGCTGGAAGCTAACACGCTCGTGTTGTCCCTGAGCGGGTAGAACCAAAACAAACACATGACAATGAATATACTACTGTATGTAAAACAACACAATACATAATAGTCCACCAATGTTTGATAATAAATAGAATAAGCAGGATAAATACAATGAATAGTGTACAAAGACACTTTTGTGTCCACTTTAGCCAAAGCTCAAGGCTGGTTTTAAACACTGCAAAGCCTCCCGAGTAGCTCATGTATTGAATTCCACTTCCACACCACTTTAATACTCTAGTAGTCCTAATGGCGCGACCAGGAAACACAACAGACATCCAAATAAGAGGAGTTTGTGAGAGATTATGAGCCATTTCAAACATCAGAGAAATAACAGGTAAGGAAATTATTTGGTTTTGCAGGATATTACGGGGATGATGACCAACTGACTTTTTATCTGATCAGATGCAGCTGTATAGAAAGATAAAGTAGTGTGTTTAATGATATGCTGGTAAGAGACGAGAGAATAAACCCACCTGTTTCTCTTCATGCAGACTTCATCTCATCAAAGATGAGATTTGGACCTCAGCATTTGGACCTCTGTACTTCTAAAACCCTGCGGATGGCCATGGTCGCCAGTAGGTGGCGCTATGGCTGTTGGTCAATACTGGCATGCAGAAGTCCTCAAGCCATGACTCTCATCAAGCATGTCCAGTTTGGGGCAGTATTGACAAAGTGCAGTCGAGTTACAACAGCTCGATGCATGACGGCAAAGCATACAAAATGGCCGCCACACAGCAGCCCCGACGTTCCATGAAACCTCAAGCTTTTGATTTCTTCAAATCACAAAGGGGTTTAGGTTGTTTGAAGTCGATCTGACAAGTCCCGAAGAAGGAGTTTGTTAAAGTACAGCGCCTCCTGGTGAGGAAAAGAGGCGGGTTGACGTCTAATTCTGGGCCGAAAAATATTGTTCATCTCCCCGCGCGTTGAATTGATACAGGCAGCCGGGATGAAGGGGCGCTGCACGGCTGTGCAGTGACAGTAAGGCGTTAAGATAAGAAGCTGTAAAAGCTAACAACTGTGTGGACTGCTTGTTGTAAGCCTGTTGGCCATGCTAGCTCTCACAGTTTATGGTAACAACCCGACCCACGCTGATTCCTGCATCCCCTCTGCTTTCTGGAGCGGAGAACAAAATGATCACTGAAGTTGTAAAATCCAAACGACGGCGCGACGTTTCGGGGTCTCTTAAGCCTTACAACTCGTGAACGTGTGGCTCAAATGTGTGGCCTCTCCCTCGGGTCATGTCTTCACGGGCACATGTTGAAGGTAATGATGTTCTTTTTCTGCGTCAGATTCACCGAAACTCGTCCCTACGCCGATGTCTGCGGTGATTAATGGCAGAGAGTGAGTTTCAAGAGGCTTGGAAATCAAACAATGCGTCAGAAAAAAGTGTTTCGATCAGTCTGAAAAGGTACGCTCATTTTGAAAGGTCTCGCTGATGATGCGTGTGTTTGTTTGCATTTGAAATCTCAAGTTGTGTACTTTAGTCCTCATCTTCATCGAGTGTTTCATCTCTTTCAAAGGAAAGTGCAGTAAACAAAGTCCTTTGGATGTAGAAAAAAAACTGGAAAACTAGAGTTTTTTACCTGCAGATGTGTGGTTTTTATGTGTGTTATAATCTTATTCTCAAGTGGGGTTTGGCATTCTTGAATCCAATAACGTTGTTAGGAGCGTGACGAAGAAAGAGAGACGGCGATAACGACATGTCTGAGTGTGTGTGGGCGAGAGAGAGGGAGAGAGAGAGAGACTGTAAGGCGCATATGTAATGTTATCGCCTTTGAAAAAAAGTGAGAAAAAAAGTGATAATATAATTTTTAGGCACAATGTAGCACCCTCTTGAACAGAACTTCCAAAACATTATTATGCTGTTATAAAATACATGCATGAAGAAATAAACGTGTTTCACAGTTTGTAGTTTTCATGCAGTTTAAAAAAAAAGATACCCAATTAAGCTAACCCACCATTTTTCACATTATTCATTTCCCTTTGTCATACTTGCAAGCTAACGTTTTCTCACGCGGTTCAGTCGACTGTTACTGGATGTAAACATGTAATCTTTACTTAGTGTGGTGCAGTTGTTATACCTTTTAACTGACAGAGCAGCTGCAGCTGGAACCTGGAGATACAGTTGCCGCCACATGCCTCTTAACATGGAAGCTAACGGCGCTAACGGTGCAAACTGCAGCAACACTGATGGCAGCTGACACTGTTTACTAGCGGCGGGGGAACCGGAGGGTGGGCGGCGCGCCCTTGGTTGGGATTGTGTCATCTGCACGAGTACAGAGCAGTAGCGGCCGTTAGCTTGAACTCGGCCGTTAGTTAGAACGCGGCCACTAGCTAGAACACGGCCGTTAGCTAGAACGCGGTCGTTAGCTGGAATGCGGATGTTAGCTAGAATGCGGACGTTAGCTAGAACGCAGCCGTTAGCTAGAACGTAGGGCACTGAAAGCAATGTGCAGCCCGAGAGAAGCTCTACAACACACACAGAGAGGGAGAGCATCGATAATAGTCGCTTGTTGCCACCTTTTGAAATCAAAATCTTAAGATAAAAACATAAAAAGTTCTGTAGCCCTTACTCGTAATCCTATTTATTGTTTGAGTTTTGTTTAGAGGTTGTACATGGAGATTTTATATTATTGTAGCCCAGATTTTTATGTTAAATTTGATACGTAACATGTTTTTTTTCCTGATTTGTAGCTTGTGACCTGATACAAAAAGGCTGAAAGACTAAACTTTAACAGGTACATACATGACCTTTGACTACATTTAATCCATCCGAAGCATGTTGGCGAACTTGGGTGGCTGTGAAGCGCCCGGGAGGTGAAACTCCGGCTTCAGTATCTCGCTCAAGGACACTTGGACATGAGGATGACCCGCTGTGTCCACTGAGCCACAGCTTCCCCCTCCTCCCCTTCGCTGTGTGTCTAATGCTTCATGTCGTTTGATTGCATACAGCATTTTGTTGGCACCCGGCCACCGTTTATTATTATTAAGCCTCGTGATGCCCTCCCGGGCAGACGCCCTCTGGCTCGCATCAGCCTGCACATCCTCCTTTTCAGTCATGGGCCGAGCGACTTGTCTGGATTTATCCCTAAGACCCTGTAAAATGTAAAATATTAAACCGTGATCCTGTAATCCCGCGGGTTCGTTTCCCACCTCAAATATTCTGCTTCGCCACCGGCAGTTAGTGTCAGTTAGTGGACATAGTGTTGCTGGCGGGAACAACTTTATCCACGTCATAGATACCCCTTTTTCATTTTTGACATGCGTGTGTTTAAGTACCTTTTGACCCGTCGCGGTGGATCAGGAGGTAGAGCGGGTCGTCCTTTAATCACAAGATTGGCATGAAAACATTTGACATTTTCGGTTGTACTTCATCTCAGCCTGCTCCTGTCGCTTCTGGTTGCGAAAACAAACAAAATGGCGGCGGCCAAAATGAACTCGAGGGGTAGCCTCATGGCATCAAGTCCTGTTTTCCCAGAGCCATGCTAAACTCTGATTATCTCCCCAACCACAAGGCCTATTTGAATCATTGAAAAAGGTATAACATACAGAAAACCCTTAGGAACATAGATTATAAGGTCATATATGTGTTTCTGGTATATTGGTTTATGATAGTGCACAGAAAATGAAACAGATATTTTGCAATAAAAAGTTGTATTTTCTTATCGTAACTATATTTGCTATATTTGAAGTTTGGCTTTGATTGATTGAGTGAAGTTAAGTATGTTTAATTATTAGAAGAAAAGATTTCTAATGCTCATCATGACAGTTCCCCACAAGCGATGACCCTTTAGACAGACATGGACGTAAAATATGGCGGCGATTGTACACATAGCTAACGGTAACTCCGATGAATGTTTTTGGGACCGTGAGGTGGAAGATAAGCTAAGCTAACCCAGCTAGCGCCTGAGGCTCTGACACCACTCACTTTGCTACTAACTGAGTTCAGGTCAGCGGTGAATCGCGCCCAAAACCTTCACAGAGATCTGCCTCCATCTTGGATCGAGCCGCACGTGGCGGGCGGCCGGCGGGAGGACGCAGAACAATATCGCTTGGCGCTCTAACAGTCGAAGACGGTGAACAATGTTTCCCCGATGTCAAATATTGTATGTTGTAGAAAATTGTTCTTCAAAAAGGGCACAGGAATGCACTTTGCTCATGTTCTTTTCCACTTGCATTTCCTTACGCAACACCGTATGTGTTGCATAAAGGCAATAAATCATCCTCGAACTTGAGGCACAGAATCCTGCGAGGCGGGAACTCCAGTTTGATTTATTAAAAAGCCGACATGAACTGAACAAATGCTGCTAAATCAACTAATGCGGAGCCGGGAGGAGAGCAAACATCTCTGAGAGGCAGCGGCACCTGTCTGTTTCTGTGATAAAGCATTAATTCCAATAAATAAATAATGAAAAAAAGTCCTCGCAGAAAAAGTTTGAGGATTACCTGAAGTTAGAAGAACTCTCCTCGTTACACAAAAGACAATTTTCCTGTCAAGTTTGACCCAAAATGTCATTTTTCTTTGAGAGGCACAAACAAATCCTGCACCTTCACCGCGTGGGGATCTCGAAACAGACGCACAGCGGAAACCCTCTGCAGATAAAACCATCCGCATGGCTCAACACAACTCGGAAGAAACTGAGGAAATGTTGTTGTTTGTGAGTTAAGAAGCCCTTTCATGGGCAAGGGGAGCGAGAGACCAAACAGCTGCAGCCGCCAGATTAACATACATGCAGTGCATGACTCCTCTTCTGCTAAATTGGATTAGTAATTGCAACTTTCACTCTGACAGGAAAGTACATGACAGCACTGAGCTCCTAATAGCCTCTCAAAGTGCCCTCAGTGGATTAAGTGGTAAATATGGCAGATGAAAGGGGAAGCTGACAGCCTTCTTACTTTAATTGGCCGATGAGAAATCATCAATCATTTATCCTTTTCTTACACATAGAGAATGTTCCCCTTCGCGAAGGCGAAGAAAGCCTGTGCTCGCGTCGGTATTTTATTATTTATTCTGCCGGGGGGAGAAAGTTCCTTCCGTGCTGTCGCCGGCCTCTTGGGAACAGACTGTACCGACTATGTGCACACACACACACACACACACACATTTATATATATATATACTTATATGTAACCTTCAGTGTGACCTCTCGGTTGACTCTGATTAACCACACACCTCAAACAGGTAAAGCTGTGGAGGCGGAGAGGACCTTAAAGGAAATACTGAGCCTTTGTAAGTAAATACTGAGCGTGTTATAAAAACACATTTCACTAATGACTCGTGTTAGTTGCTTCCATCTTGTTCCATTATGTATATTATGTTTACATATGTCCTTGTGGTTACACATGTATGTGTGATTGACAGGCGCTAACTAGCCCGTGAAACATGTAGTATAGATATAAAACAGGTATGAATATATATTGAGGTGTTCTTTCTGTACCTGTATTAAGAGGCAGAGCTTTACTATTGGAATATTTTGAATGTTAATCTAAATATTACAAACAACACAGATTGACTGATTGAATGGAAGAGTCAGGGTTAGAAATACAGCAATTTGTGCGTCACTCGATTAATTAAAATCAACATTTGGGGCTTTTATGAGGCAAACAAAACAGTCGTGAATGAGCAGCAATGTCTGAATCATACATTTTCAAGCCCTAATAAGCTGATGAGCCATTGCATATAGTTTATATATATATGTATGTATTCATACACAAACACAAAGAAGCTGAAGGCGGACAGATGGAGAAACCGCAGATCGTTTCCCAGTAATACCGCTTCCAATAACGGGCGAGAGCCAGACGCACAGACTGGGATTTAATGCTCAGGATGAAAATCCCGGCCTCCCGGTGTGACGTTCTGCCTCATCTATTGTGTGATGAATCCATCACCCGTCCTCCTGGCTGCGTGCTGTCATCTGAATCCACAAAAAGGACCAAACATTAGCATAAATGTTCGTAGGAACTTCAAATGGCTTCCGACGGACCACCTTTTCCACCGCCGAGAGACGGGGAGAAGAGGGAAAAAAGGCGCAATTTTGCTTCCCGCCGAAATCTAAAAGCATCCGCCGAGTCGCCGTCGTGTCATCGAGCGCGAGACGCGGCGGCCTGTTTGTTGGGTTTCAGGCAAATGAGCCGTTAATAATTCCTTTTCATGCTATGTAAGGCTGAAACTGGATGGCGACGCATCCATAGGCTCCATCAGCTCGGCAGCGTGTGGGCGCATTAGTGACACCAGTGCTGCAATCGCTCTCGGTTCAGTTATTAGTAATTTTTTTATTTTTTTTTGCATGAGCAATGAGGCCTCCCACTGCTTCTCTATGAAGCTGCATTACCCAGCCGTGAAGTCGCTCTCAGTTGTGGAAAAAAAACCTATTTTTTCTTCTTCTCCCAAGTGGAGATTCTGAAGGACGGTTATTTCATGCACTTTATCGCCGATGCCCAGACGCCGGAGATTGTTTAGTATTTGGGGCTGTGAAACATCTTATCTGGCATTCATGGGCTTTTTATGCAACCGCCGGCTGTCCCGGGCGCACTCGCGCTCGTCTTCCCTCCTTGTTTTCTCACAGCGAGATGCTTTTAAGCGTGGAGCAGGAAGCCGGGCGCCGGCCTCCCGAGCGGCGGCGGCGGGGGCGGATCGGGTTGCGGTGAAAGGGCAGCGGCTGCAGACGGAGTCCCTTTCTGTTATCTCTGAGCACGAGGACATTGTCCTCCGAGAGGATGCGGGGCCGCTGTTATCTCTGTCACCTGACACACACAAACAACCGTGATACATCACTCTTGCTTTTTTTTTTCATCATCTGTGCTTTTCAAACACAGTTGGCCGGATCCGGCCCGTCGCGGCCGCCAACGGGAACAAGCGCCGTCATTGTTTTTCTCAACGGAATCAGATAGCGGAGGTGCGCCAGTTAGTGATTCATTACAGAAACATGGACGCTTATCACGGCGGGAACCAAAACATGCCGGCTTATCGTCGACAACAAAGAAAATTGGAACGGAGAGGACGGATCCGTGTTTACATGTTTACGTTGACCTGATGCTGAACGGAGCGTTTATCAGATGGCAGAAAACATGGACTTAAAAAACATTTATACATACATTTATTTATATCTTGATACATATACATATATATATATATATATATATATATATATATATATATATATATATATATATATATATCACACCGATGATGCTATTGAGATGTATATATATCAGTGGCGGGTCGTGGTTTTAGACCTAGGCCTTCAATGAGTGCTGTAAAGTCCACATCACGGGTAGACCAGGGGAAAAGTGTCCCTGGAGTTACGTTATATCTTGATATATATACATATATGTACATATATGTATATATCACACCGATAATGCGATTCATATGTATATATATCAGTGGCGGGTGGTGGTTTTAGACCTAGGCCTTCAATGAGTGCCGTAAAGTCCACATCACGGGTGGACCAGGGGAAAAGTGTCCCTGGAGTTACTGTCACCACTCAATACACGCCGTGTCCATGCAGTCCTCCATATATATACATATACATATATACATACATATATACATAACTCAGAGGAGTCATCAGTGTGTGAACGCTGCAGGTATGTGTTGACCAAAAAAAAAAGGAAAAACATCAAATGCGCTCCGCGGCCCAGCAGCAGCGTAGCAGTGGAGGTCACGGCGTGTCCCTGAGATGATGGGTCATTAACAGACGCTTTCTTTCCTCTTGAGGCGGCCTCCGCCGGCGCCGCCTGGAAAACAATGGCCTCCTTCACCGCGGCCTCCACCTGCTGAAGCGCGACCACGACGTGTCTGACTTTCACCGCTCGGAGAAGAAGACAAACTCTGTCATTTTCTTTACAATGCCATAAAAAAAAACTGCAAAAAAACTGAAACAAGCCTCAGTGTTGTCGCTGCCGCCTCAGTTGGCAGCTTAATCAACCTCGTCCTCCTCCGCAGCGCCATCTGAAGAATCTACAATATTCAATAATCACGCAATAATCCTGTTTGCATTGTTTGTGAATTGTGTTCTGAGCGTATAGGATTCATAGCAACGCCGCCGTTGGAAGTTTTCACACCTCATGTGTGAAAGGAAGGAGGAGAAGTTCTGCAGCAAACAATGCAAACCAACAACAATAAGGTGTGAATGCTTCCAGGATGCCAGGGACATCTCTCACGCTCCGGTCCAACGCCACAGCTCTCTGAATTTAGATCTCTGTCGCAGTTTTTTAAACCGCTTGAAACGAGGTTATTGGTCCAAAAACACGCTACAAAACTGCTTTATGTGTCGTAAAGAAACCAGTTGTTACTGGACACGAACAGCGGAGAGAATCTGTGTTTTCTGACCCGACCGCCTCGACGTCTTCCCTCTGCTGACCTCCACGGACTCGATAAAACCTACTTTACACGATGCTGTGATGTGAAAAAGTCCAGATGGATTATGAGACATTGGGCCCCTGGGAACAGACGTGATGGAGGCCCCCCACCCCGACAGCATGGGAACAAGACTCCCAAACGCACACAGGGTTTATTTTTTAGCTTTTCTGTGGTTGTTTTCCATCTATTTGAGTCGTTTTTGGTTCCTCTTTGTCGTAATTTGGGGTCAGTTTGCGTCTGTTTAAAAAAAAATCTATTTGTAGCCATATGTTTGTTGTCAATCGGGTTAATTGTAGTCGGTTTGTGTATGTTTTGTGTCTAATTTCAGTCATTTAGGGAATCTTATTGCTTGTGTTGCATCTTTGTATTAATTTTGTATCTATTTGAAGTCAGTGTGTGTCTCTTCAAAGTCATTAAGATATGTTTATGTGTGTACTTTGTTGTCATTTTGGGTCATTTAGCACCACTTTTGGGCCGTTGTGCATCTTTGTAGTAATTGCGTATCTATTTGAAGTCAGTGTGTGTCTCTTAGAGATGTTTATGTGTATATTTTGTGGTCGTTTTGGGTCATTTAGCATAGAAACAAGACTTCTAAACGCAAAGAGGTTTTATTTTTTAGCATTTCTGTGATTGCTTTCCACCTATTTTTCTAATTGTTGGTCACTCTACTCTATTTGTCGACATTCAGGATATTTTGATAGTGTTTGTGTAATTGTATAAGTTTGATTTATAAGAGAGGTCAAAATTGCAGATGGTGTATTATTATATGCAAGCTCAGCCTCCTAATAAGGCCTATTAAAATCATGTATTTATACACACATTATATATACTTTGTGCCTCCGTAGACTCAATAAACCTCCTTGTGCGACGTGGTAAATATTGTAAATGTTTGGTTTCATGGGAACTTGTTTTCACGGCCTCAACTGTGAGCAGAAATCACAAGAGAATAAACTATAATAACCCCCGATGACCGGAATGATAAATTAATAATTGAGCGTATTTCCAGGAGCGGCTAAATGAGTGTGTAAGTAGCGCATCATCTCCGGCTTTCCTTTCACTATTTCCAAGCTTTGACCTTTTACCCGTCGGAGTAACATCTGACATGTGGAAGTGTAATTGGACTGTAATTGTGTGAGTTTTTACTCCTGAGAGCTTCCTGGCGGCGGCGCGGAGGCGGAGGCGGTCCTACGCGGGTTAGCGGGGCGGCCGCGCTCGTTACGGGGGAAATGAAACCCGGCCGCTAGCGCAGCGTGAGCCGCTCTCTGCGGAGAGAAGAAGCAGCTTCACGCCGCTGCGACTCTAATACGAGCTGCAGCGCCGACGGGATTGGACGCAGCTGTGCGGGCAGATGTGCGAAGGCAGCGGCGGCGGCGGCGGGGGGGAGGGGAAAGGGGAAAGGAGGGAGGGGCATGAGCCTCGTGTGACATGTTGCATTCCTCACACACACGGTGATCAACATAAACAGTAATGGCTGCTATTCAGCACTGGGAGGCTTTAAAAACCCGCCAGATATTAAAGTAACGAGGCTGCAGCAGAGCAGCAGAGCGTTGATGGAACATCTGGGCTGGAGGAGGCCGGTGGTTCAATGCCTTCACTCAAGTACTGGACCGAGGCATCTGTATCGCCACTCTGCATTTTCTATTCCAACACTTGTCGTTTTCTTTACTCCACTGCATTTATTTGGCGGCTGTAGATCGTTACTACTCAGCAGATTTATATAAAAATATATATATATATATATTGTGATTTTTATAGATTAGGCGACTCAAAAGTATATAAAGTAGTTGACAAGTACCTTCAATTAATGATGCTTGTAAAACACATTAATGCAACACATTTATATATATATATATATATATATATATATATATATATATATATATATATATATATATATATATATATATATAATGAAATGTACCATCCTGTATAGTGAGCTCGTACTTGTGAACTTTTATTGAAAAAAGGAAAGATTTTGAATGCAGGTCTATTACTTACATACAAGTACACAGATACCATAACGTGTTTATAATGATGATTTGTACTGTACCTTATTAAGAGGCTGAGCGTCAATATGATAATAGAACATGTGCAAACAACACAGATATAAACAATACAGTATATATATGAACAGTTCTTCACCCTTATGGATTTACATAATTGCACATTAAAAATTTTTTTAGAGTCAACGGCTCTGTTTGCATGTGAAATTCTTTTTCAATGAATTCATTAATGTCAGAAACTATCCTCGTGCTTCCTTTTGTTCATGGCGTGCTTTGAGGTTTGGATTCATTCCCACTTGGATCTTAATATCACAGCAGGATGACGGACACCAGAATAGAAGCAATAACAGGGACTGAGTCAGATCCCCATGTGTGAAAGACCTGTACGGGCCTGCACAGAGCTCTGTGCACGTGAAAAGTGCACGTGATTGACCCCAACACATGGAGTGTATTCTGCAGCACATGTTACATGTTTGATGTCCTGACTTTTACTGAGCTTGTGAGTCAAGAGGCAGAGGAGGAGGCAGCAGCTGTGAGGTCTGGAGCCAGCAGTAAAGCGCCAGCAGACTTCAGAATAATTGGGGTTTCGCACATTTATAATCTGACACACTGTCAGATTATGAATGTGCAAAAGATGCAAAGATGTGATTTACGTTAACACACTGTGTGTTAACGTAAATCACATCTTTGCATCTTCAACGGTTCCGTTTTTCCGGCTCTGCTCAACAGGAAATGACCAACACGGTCTTCAAACTCATTAATCTCTGCGTTTCCTGCCTTATTTAGCATTTCCCGTCTTTTTGTGTGTTTCCCGCCTTTTTTCACTTCCCGCCATTGTGTTGTTTAAGTTGCAGAGTAATGGGTGCTGTGGTTGAACAGGAAATGACCAACGCGGTCTTCAAACTCATTAATCTCTGCGTTTCCTGCCTTACTTAGCATTTCCCGCCTTTTTGTGTGTTTCCCGCCTTTTTTCACTTCCCGCCATTGTGTTGTTTAAGTTGCAGAGTAATGGGTGCTGTGGTTGAACAGGAAATGACCAACGCGGTCTTCAAACTCATGAAACTCAGTGTTTCCTAGCTTTTTTAGCATTTCCCACCTTTTTGTGTGTTTCCCGCCTTTTTTTTTGTTGCATTTCCCGCCGTTTGCATTCTTAGCAATGCAGTGTAATGAGCGCCGTGATTGAACAGCTCTGAGTGGGATTGAGGTCGTTGTTGTTTCAGAGCCATTTCTGAGTGGCTTTCTCTTTTTGGTGCTCGTTGTTTTGCTATAAAAATAAATCTCCTCCCAAGTGGCAGATCTCTGTCAGACTGCAGCAGGTTTTCTTTCCTTCAGGTTTTTTTCTTTTTCTTTTTGCTGCATTCATTCACCCCGCCGTCACGATCCCTCCAGGGCCTGCAGCGGGGAAGCATCACCGCGGCGCCACGGCGCCTTTATCAAGCTGCATTGTGGGGATTTTCTCTCTCTTTCTCTCTCTCTCTCTCTCTCTCTCAAGGCTTCAGCATGCTTTAAACAAACTAGGGCAGCAGCAAGTGAGTATCCGACCAAGTTGAAGGGCGAAAGTGTTTAAGCCTGTTTTGAACGGCCACACTTGAAGAAGAAGAGGAAGAAGAAGGAGAAGCCTGGCAGCCAGAGAGACAATGAGCCGTTCACACTGGGATGATGGTGCTCACTTCTGGACCGTCCACCCCGGAAGGCTTTCATGGTGTTCCACTCGGTCGTACACACAGCAAGGGGATGGAAAAAGCATGAAATATAACAGGACGAATGTCTGTGTAATGCTAGTGTACTTTCACGATGCTGTCATGTGAAAAAGGTACGGATGGATTATGAGACATTGGGCCCCTGGGAATGGACGTGATGGAGGCCCCCCACCCTGACTGCGTGGGAACAAGACTCCTAAACACAAAGAGGTTGTTGTTTTTCTTGCGTTTGCGTCTGTTTTTAAAAAATCTATTTATAGACATTTTACATGTGGTCGTTTTCTATCTGTTTGTACTCATTCGGGTTATTTGTAGTCGGCATGTGTATGTTTTGGGTCTATATTTAATCATTTAGCGAATCTTTTTGGTCGTTTTGCCGCTTAAATGTAATTTTCTATGCTATTTGGAGTAATTTTGTGTTTATTTGTAGTCATTTGGAGATGCTTATGTGTCTATTTTGTGGTCGTTTTGTATCGTTTACCACCAATTTTGGGCTGTTTTGCATCTTTGTAGTAATTTTGTATATATTTGGAGTAATCTTGTGTCTCTTTGTAGTCATTTAGAGATGCTTATGTGTATATTTTGTGGTTGTTTCCGGTCATTTAGCGCCATTTTTTTGTCCGTCTTGCATCACTTCACTCATAATGTGTCGCTTTGCTCTCGTAATGTGAATGTTTGTGGTCATTTAGCCTCTCTGTGTGATCAATTTCTTTTTTTACAGCAACAATTTATAACCCAATCCCCCTGATTCCTTCAGCCCCTGTGTTTGTGCCCGGGAGACCCCCTTTAGTAATTCATCCACGATCACAGCGGACAGAGTGGATATTTCCACACAATGCTTACTGACACAGTTACACTACAGGAATATAAATTGCAGGAGTCTTGGAGAATAGATAGCATTGATCATTTTTCAACATGTGGCTACTCAAAAGTGTTAAAGGTGGTTTGAACAATTAAATTTCAATCGATTGATTCTTGGATACATGAACTCTTATGCCGTGTCCCCACTAAAACACTTAAGAATATTCACAACGCTTTTTTGCCTGATTTTACTCGCTCAACTTTGTGGTTAATTTGCTTTTTCGCAACCATTTGAGGTGGAAAGGCGGCTAAGCTACGTTACCCCAAGTCATCAGCACATAGCCTCACTAGCTAACGTAAACTGACCCGGTCACGTTCCTGTAGCTACCAGCACATAGCCTCACTAGCTAACGTAAACTGACCCGGTCATGTTCCTGTAAAACAGTTTTCATTTCTGCTATCGACCATGAAAAAAACAACTATTTCTGCGTTACACTTGTTGAGGAAACATCACAAACGTGGTAACATCATACTCCCACGTGTCTGGGTTCATAACATTTTCCGTAGTCGCACACAGCTCCGACTCCTCCAGGACGAGTGTCTGGATGAAGCGCTGCTTCAGGCGGACCGGCAGCCATGTTGAATTACTGCAGGACGGCGGTGACGACGGGCGCAGCTTCTCAACGCTGATTGGCTTTCGCAACTCAGCCAATTATTATGACCAATTATTTTTTTAAACTTTTAAAAAAAAATCTTATTAAAGGACCCGACAGTTCGACTGTACTCTCACAAGTTGTTCAGCAGCATGAAAGTTTTCTTTTTGCTCAACTTTTCAAAAACTTTGTAAAGGGATTGTTTTGAAAGGTGTTGTTATTTATTGACGGAAGACTTGAATAAATGATTGGTCACATGCAGCGTGCTCAGACACTTCTAGAGATGCAATTCACAAGTCTGCAGGAAATGGTGAAAATCAATTTATATGACAACAGAATCCTTTCTTAATAATCAACACCTTTTACCGGAAGCAGATGTATGAATAAACACTTCAATTAAAAGAGAAATTGAGCTTTAAATGTCTTGTTATTTTTAACGCCGTGGGACCGAACCTCCACGCTCCGTCTTGTGTACCAGATGTCAAATATAGCGCCAGCGTTTCAGCTCCATCAATAACGATCCTATCTCGCTTTGAATGGAGTCATTACGACGCCATTTACATAACTTAGAACCCATGATGTAAAAAAGCATAAAAACGCCGTTTACTTTGACATGCGGATGAAGGGAACTCGTTACACCTTGATTGCGCACAGACGATCGGCGTGCGGCGGCGGCGGCGGCGGCGTGCGGCGCTTCTGGAACAGGTGGCTCCGCCCGTGATGACTCGGCGGTGTCGCAGTGAAGAGGAAAGGGGGTGAAGCACTTCCAACTATTTCTGTCATTTATTTGTGTTTCGTTCCCTCTGCCAAAGGGATGTGATGTTGCTGGACGAAAGAAACCACAGAAAGCTAATTTGGTGAAACATTCGAGCCATATGGCCGGGAGGAATTTATAGTTCCGCCCTCAAAGCGATATTCAGCAACGCCGAGGTGTGAAAACCATCAATGGGCCTCGAGCGCCAGATATCTCGTCACGTTTTTCTCTCTCCTGAAATCTCTTGTTGCAAAGTGGTGGGATGCATGACGAGTTGTTGAAGCGCTGCTTTGTTCCTCTGTGTTCTGGTGGTGATGCAGCTCGTCGTCCTCGTGACTTGAGCGCATGCCAGTTGATCCTAATTACCCGTTAAACGCTGTCATCCATCCCAGAAAAGGGCGTGGGGGTGCACGAAGACGCTGGGAAGAAAAGTTTAGGGCGTTAAGTTCAGAGTGAGGAAAGAAAAAGTAAAAAAAAAAGGGTAAAATAGTTCATAAGTGAGCTGTAATAAAGAAATAAATAGATAAATAGGAGGTATGGCTCATTCAGTTTTAGTGTTGCCATAATGCTTTGAAAAATACTAACAATTACTATTGATAAAAAGTTAAAATGATCAGATATTATTGGACTTTAAAGCTTTTATTATGTAAGTAAAGAAAAGCAGGGTCAATGTGCTCTCCAGTGTCAAAATGTCTAAATCTTTGTGAAAACTGCCAAAAAGTGTGATTTTCGGATCCATTTCATAAATTGCTCTTTCACAGCGAATCAAAATTGGACCCCAATTTGGTCTGTACCTCTTGTCCCCGTGTTCAAGTAGTCGTATGAACCCCAAATTAGTTCTAATACTTGTGTTATTTCATATCATTTTTTTCAGAATTATTCTTTTTTTAATTTCAATTCTTTTTTCATAACATATTTTATAATATCCGGCATGATTCTGAGCAAGATTTGCCAAAAATCCGTCCTGGAGCGGTCCCAGAGGTTTTCCAACTCCATGTTTCAGGGCCTTAACAACATCCCACATACTAATATACTATAATAATACTAATAACACACCAAAACAAAGCTTTGACATATTAATAAGGTGTTTTAGTAAAAAGAAACGTGTCGTTCGGTTCAAAAATAGAAAAGTTACTTGTTTGACGCTGAATTCAACAAAATATGTTTCAACGTTTTAGTGAAAAAAAATAAAGAAAAAGAAAAATGGTGTCCAAGTGACGCCGTGATTCATCTGCAGCGGTTTGGGAAAACGCCACCGAACCCTAAAGGGGACCGGACATGAAAAACAATTTAGAGCACAAAGAAACCGAAACTGTCGAGTCGGGATTTATTTATCGCGGAGAGGCTTTTCTTCTCCGGGCGTCTCTCAGAGGACTTCAGACGGAACAAAGTCCACCTCCATCTGATCAAAGTTGCTGAAAGTGTGAATGAGCAACGCGGCGGACAAAAGTTCCCCTTGTTTTTGAAGGACACGAGATGTGAGCAGAACCTTACGGTTCAGACAAAAGGAGCCGGGCAGACGGAGCGGAGGCGTCTGCCGGCGGTCGCGTTGGAGAGCAGAAGAGAAACCAGACGGCTGCCAGATTACACTTTAACACCTGCGAGCGCCGATCAGCGTTCTCTCACCGGCACAGATGGTGCTTTGCACGGCTCACCTCACCGTCTCCCGGGTACGCGTTGGCAACTCTCTCTCTCTCTCTCTCTCTCTCTCTTTCTCGCCGACCATTTCGGATACACTCGGGTCCATTCTGACAACCTTCAGGACCTTTCCGGTCATTCACAGGTGGGTTCAGATCCACCGGACGAAATCCAGAAACCTCATTGGAGTCATTTACCGGATGCGGTTAAATGAACAAAGCAGCGAGCATATTTATAGAGACGCAAGATAATGAATCACTCTCCCTGTGTGTGTCTGTGTGTGTGATAAGTAGTGATGGAGTCAGTAACAAATATGCTGTCTGATGATCGACGTCGATGCAACACGTCCGTGTGTGAAGAGTCATCGAGAGGAGACAGCTGTTACTACAGAGAGTACCAATGTTTATAATACATTATTAAAATGACTTATGTTAAGATTTCTTTACCAATACAAATACAATGTTGTATTCCCTGAATTATTTGAATTGTGTGTGTTTATGCTAGCCACCTCTATAGGTGACTTAGAAACATACTGAAGTGAAAACTTGAAAAACAGACGTTGATAAACTCGATAATTTGCAGTAATAAACGCCGATATATCGCAATACTCAACATATCGCAATAATATTGTATCGTGAGTTATGTTTCGGGATATTATGGTGTTGCGGTTTCTAGCCTGAACATCGGTCCTCTGGTTCAGAAATGAAAAAGCCCATCAATGTGTATTACAAAGACACATTTTAGACTCTTAATTAATCAAATCCCCAGGGCATAACTCATATTCATGAACCACGTTATTTATCTGCCTTTACTGCCGACAAAACACTTAGAATAAATAAATCAAATCCCTAGTTTTTACCCATAATCCTTCTCACAAAGCAGTTCTAATGCCACATTCTCGAGCTTCAAACTGCTCTTTCCTATTATACATAACACCGGATTTATTGAATTTATCGAGCAAACGAGAACACAACACATCCCATAATAATGGAAGTGTAACAAAAAGAAGCTACGTTAAGCATGCCACACGTCCTGGGAAAGCTGGGAAGATTTTAAACCAATTTTCCAGTCGTTGAAAATGTGAATTGAAATCAGAGAAAACGTTGAATTCCCTGGAAAGATCGTGTGCTGTCATGTAAAATGATAATAAACACCCTTCATCAGAAGAATATTAAAGTATGGATGGTAGTATTCTTGTTATGCCGTGAACACAACCTGAAGACACAACGTTAGCTTCTTCCCAGCTGGTTTTAAACAGATGAAAAGCTGTTTTTTGGTTCGTGTGTTTGCTTCAGGTGCAAATATTTGAAGGTTTGTGATTCAACTTTGGCCGGAAGCAGCGGTGTAAAACGCGTGTTCACAGAGTTGTGTAGTAAAACGGGAGGCCAGGGTCAAAACGATGAATCTGAGCCAAAATGCCGGCTAAATACTAGCTAACGGTACGTTTTTTTACTTTGCTAGCATCGGTAAAATAAAATAAAATGTTTAACTTTTATAGCGGTAGCTCACAGTGGCTGGGATTAGCCTCCATTTAGTCACCTTTTACTGGTAAAATGTTGGTTAAATACTAGCTAACGGTACTTTTCTTACCTTGCTAACATATTAAATGTTTAACTTTTGTAGCGGTAGCTCACAGTGGCTGGGATTAGCCTCCATTTAGTCACCTTTTACTAGTCAATTAACTACAGTACGCTGTGATAAACTCAGTGTACAAACTGAACTATTTGGGGATGTACATTTCATCCTAAACTATGAAGTAATTTGTGTTCAGGCAGAAATTGTCGCTATAATACAAAACACAATCCTTTTATAGATACCTGCTTTTTCTGACCAAAGAAAGAGATGAAATTAATGTTGTTATTAGAACTGGAAACTCTTTTTAATCAGCCCTCAGTAGTGTCTGCAGGTTTTCACACATCACACTGCCCCAACAACCTTCCACAATAGCAGCCTGCCTGCAGGTAAGACCCGGGGCACGAGGGTCCCACGAGCGCGGCACATCTCCCTGCTGCTCATTAGGAGCCTTGCGGAGCTCCGTGTAAACAAACAGGAGATTTATGTCTACATTGAGTGTAACTCATCAAAATGCACCGAGTGTATCCCTGAGCGCTGTTAAATATTCTCTCCTCGGAAAACATTTGCTCAGCCCGATCTTTATTAACGAATTCTCAAACCCGACATGTTGTTTCCGGAGCGTGATGATGTCCTTTAGCTACAGCGGAGATGGGCTTTTTACGAGCAAGTGGCCCTAATGGTCCAGTTTGAAGGAGCAAAAGTTCTTAAAAATGAACTTTTCATCAAATGATTATATTGGAGCAGCTCATATCAATGATAATATTACTAATGTCATGCACGGACAAAAACAAGCAATAGAGAAATAAAACCATGCAGCTCATGCAGTAATAAAAAGCACATAAGTGGGCCAAGCGGATGCATTTAACACGGTTGAGACACAATTTGACCAATTCTGACTTTTCTATGACTTTAAACCAAATTTCCATGAGCAAAAAAAGTGATAAAATGTATTTACACTAATAATGAGAACTCCACAGCATACAGTAAACCTTAAATAACACAAATGAGTGTATATGAATTATTTAGAGCTGAGATTGTTCAGCATTTTTAACTTTTCCATGACTTTAAATCAAATTTCCTGTGACCAAACATGTAGTGAAATCTGGGTGTAAACATGAAAAAGTGATAAAATGTAGTATTTACACTAACTACACTTTTGGGGTTTTATTTTTCTCAAGGATTCTTCCAGGCCTGGAAATAACCATTTTCAAATTCCTTTCCAGGTTTTCAATGACCGTAAGAACCAAATCAAATGTAATAAAACATGAATAAGTATGTTTGTATTTGAGTGCAATCCCTTGAAAATCACTGAAACTGAGTCCTTTATATCTCCATGCAGGACATTTTTTTCTACAGTAGCCCAGAAGGGACAAACCAAAACAACCGCTCTAGTTCCAGTCTGTTGCTTCAATTTGCTCCTCACCCTTTGAATTAAATCAAAAGCGTGCGTTAGACATGAACACATGCATATTACGACAACAGCTGCCGTGAAGGACGCCGCTAATAACTCTCTCTGTAGAAAGCGAGCCGTCGACCGCGCGGCTCAGACGCCGTCGCTGATCGCGTCGAACGAGCCGCTCGTGATGATTGCGACGAGAGCCGGTCGCGTCTCTCGTGGTGAGAGTTAAGAAGATGTTTTGCAGCCTCCATCTGGCTCGTCGCCGTCCTCGTCAGCTCATCGGCTCCTTTCGGCGGCGGCTGGCGCCCGCGGTCGGTGTCGGGAGCGCCGGCTAAATTATTGATCGGTGCAGTGGACATGAGGGTTGTCAAGAAGTCTGCATGTGTACGCGGGGAAGATACGGGTTTCTGATTTTAGTCTCTCCATCCCCTCACAGGCTTTTATGTCAATGAAGCGGTTACTGAAAACTGAAACTGGAACGAAAATAAGTATTTATTTATTTATTTCGAGAATATCCTGAAAGAAAAATGAACGCTGAACTGAAACAATAAGGTCTGATTAAAAACAGGAATACAAAATATAAACACATTTATGTCAATTCTTTGGACGTTAATACAATGACAGCGTTGCTTCACACTACAAGTACCTTTAAACATCGTTAAATACAAATACTATGCTAAATACTGCCTAAGATACTAGTCCATACAAAAACAACCTAAAACTACTGTTAAACTAAATATAAAGTATTTCACTTTCCAGGAAACTAAAAACTTACTAAAACTAAAGTGAAATTATAATAAAATCACAAAAAAAATGTTCTTTACACTTTTACATTATGACCATGGTGCCTCATTATATAGAAAGCTGAGATTGTTCTGGAATATTTCATGTAAAAACTGGGTTTGTATCTTTATGTGTGAGGCCCAGAGGGTTAAGTGATGAATGTAAAATGTGCCACAATACACATATTCTTTAAAACATTAAAACATCCAATACACTATTCCAACTAACATAAACAGAATGAATCCCGACAATTTAAATCTGTGAAAAACATGAAGTTATTTTTGCAAATGTTCATTAAAAACGTGTCGTTATTACGTTGATAATATACATAACGTGGCCAACAGGTCTCTTTCCTTTGCACAATGCATTTCCTGTGTCAGAACATGCGAGTACACAACCATAATGTGTAGTAGTAGTACTGTAGTAACGGCTAAAAGCTGCTGCGGTGTTCATTGATGAGGACGTCTGAAAATAACACACAGCCTCTGCCAATTATCAGGCCTCTATCTCTGTTGCCATGGTGTAAATCCATATGAAGTGGTGTATATAATATATATATATTCATGTATTTATGGAGCAGGCATTCCCTGAGGAAAGCCTGGCCGTGTGGATGAGTTATCGCCGTCCTCTCCCTCGCTCTCTCTGTACGGTTCTCCACTTGCATTGGCATCGCAGCCCCTGCAGAACAAAGTGTCTGAGGCTGCCGTTGATTGGCAGACGCTCTCCTCCCCGCTGTTATCTGATCGCGAGCGCGCCGGCTCTCCAGCCGACAGCCAGTCGGCAGCCGACGAGGAGGGATCGGCACCGAGAAAAAAGAAAGAAAAAAAAAAAACACTTTGTCACCCAAGATGCCTCCTCTCAAGTTCTTCATCTTAATCACATCTCTCGTCTCCGGCGTTGTTGCGTTAGGAGGACGCCGCGCGCATCCCGGCGACCATTTAGCGCTCGACGGCAAACATACAAAGATGGCTTTTTGCAAGAAAACGACACGCGACGCGATCACGCTTTACAGTGGTTAACGTAATCATTAGGTGCATTTATGCAAAAGAGGCTGCTTTGTGAGAGTGATGGCAGGCCGGGGATCTGCGGCGGCATAATCAGGCATGTAAGGTCATGAGAAGTGATGGAAGCAGCAATTCTCTCCCCACCTCCCCCTCTCTCTCTCTCTCTCTCTCTCTCTCCTCAACCGGAGGATAGAGCGTGCCACCTGGCTCATCTATCACAGCTGGAACTGCTGAGACGGTGAGGGCTGCCAATAAACAATCCTCGCAAAAATGGAGCACACAGAAAATCCACTTACAAGCCGAGAGAGAGAGAGAGAGAGAGAGAGAGAGAGAGAGAGAGAGAGAGAGAGAGAGAGAGAGAGAGAGGGCCTCTGCAGATCCCATAACATCGCATGTACAACTATGAGAGTGCACTGCAGCCATTCACAGGTCCATTAATGCACTGCAGTGCAGATAGTGTTTTTTTTGGGGTTCACCAAATAATGGATGCGTATAGATTTTCACAACACACACCGAAATTGGCAGAACTACCCGGGGCGGGGGGGAAGGGAGGGCAAATCGTGTCTTTTATTTACTTTGTGTGGTATTTTCGGTGCGAGTCCGGGGCTTTTAAAGAGAAATCCTGACACTCCGGCTAACGTTGTTCACTCGGTGCCGCCGCCGCCGCCGCCGCCGCCTGACACTGTGGCAAAAGGTTTTTCCACGAGACTCGTTTTTTCTTCTTCTTCCTTCCTGAGTTTGGAGCGGGAGAACTTTCCTCAAAAGAGCCTTGATCTAAAGCCCATTGAAACCGGGCCCTTATCACCCGGCGCCAGCGCCCTGGCCGTTGCTATAATGCTCTCGTGGCGGAGAATGAGAGCAAATCCCTGCAGGCGGGTTCCAAAAAATCTTGTGAAAAACGTCTTCCCAGAAGAGGGGAGAGGCTGCAGATTAATTCTTTTGGTTTTGTAATGAGATGTTAAACAGGATGTGTGTAGTGTTTGGGGACCCATGTGTTTGTGTGTATCCATCATATAGTGCCTTTTTTACAGCTATCGCACTCTGTATTTATCTGTAGTAATTATAAATGCATTATATATATATATATATATATATATATATATATATATATATATATATATATATATATATATATATATGGATTAGCCTTGCATTTTAAACCCAAAATATCTTTTTCAGGATTTAGTCTGCTCCAAAACTTGAACGTAAAAAACAAGATGGCGGTATTTTATGTAATTTTATGCTAGGTTTTTATAGGCCCGTTTATTTTTTTACTTGGTTTTCAACCCGTCTGCCTGTCTATGGTGGAAAAAATACAGTAAAAAAATGTGTTTTGTGTTGCACCTACAAATTTGCCAAAATATCTTTTTCAGGATTTAGCCAGCTCCAAAAACGTGAAGGTAAAAAAACAGGATGGCGGTATTTTGTGTAAAGGCCAATTACTGTTATTCATTTTATGCTTGTAGGTTTTTACAGTCATGTTTTTTCCGTCTTTTTAACCCGTCTGCCTTTTAAAACCTGTTGAGCCGTAATTAGGAGACTCTTTTATATCAGGTCACAAGGTATAAATCAAGAATAGAAAATATGGTATAAATCCATCAAAAAACATGTTAGGTATGAAATTAAACATAAAAATCAGGGCTAGAATAATATCCATGTACAAGCTATAAACACAACTCAAACAATAAATAGGTTGAGGTGTTATGGTGAGGGCTTGAAAGGCTGAATCAAATAATATTCTAATTAATGGATGGAAAAAATACATTAAAAAAAAGACTTTGTGTGTTGCACCAGAACAAATTTGAGGTGTTGATTTGCATCCCGTACAGCTCAACAATTATCACATTATTACTGGCATGAGGGACCCGACCACTTTAACAAACACCTGGGCTGTTGTTCTGCTCCACCGAGCCGGTGTTATGTAACCAACTGCTGTACGAGAAGAAGAAGAAGAAGAAGAAGAAGAAGAAGAAGAAGAAGAAGAAGAAGAAGAAGAAGAAGAAGGTTTGGAGACATCTCGTCCCAACACAACGTGGTCAGATAGGGACGTTGTGCTCCACGAGCGTCCCGTCACTCCACAGAAGTGATTGTCTTCACGCGAGAGGCTCGGTTGCGATTGGAGCCGTTTCCGAGAAGCTTATCGTTCTCACGTTGGTCAAATCAGTTGTGTAGTGCATAACGATAACACATTGTGTTGAGGGGGGAGGGAGAAAAGCAATCTCGGGAACCAAACGGCTACCGTGATGACGGATAAGCCTCTTTGGCCGGTGGATAACATTAATGGGGTTCCACTGGAGACGGAAAATATCTGGGCTGAGAGTTCCTTTTCTCCGTTGATGGCCATTGTTCAGTCCGATAAGAAACTGGAGATGCAAGAGGAAGACGTTGGAGTCGAGCGACGACGCGTAGGAAACCTTATTTTCCTGTTCAGGGTTTTGCTGATGACGTCCATGTATTTGGCCATCCAATTAATTTTCCCCAAAGATCCTTATTTGGGCCTGGTGATTTATTTGGCTTTTGTTCAGACTCTTGCATGGTTTGTGTCCCTCCAGATCTATTCAGTTGTCAAAACCAGTAAAGAAACACAAGTACAGCCAAAGGTATGGCCCTCTTTCAAAGAGCTCCAGAGAGATGCCGTGTGTGGGCATGGTGCACTTTTTCAAACTGTATGATTCAGGGCCTTAACGACAGCCCACATACTAATAAGAATAAGAATTTTGGAAAGATTAGGAGCTAAAGAATCGAGATCTGCGACAAAAACCACAATAAAACAAAGCACTGAGGTGTTACGGAGGAGTTTCAGTCAGTGTCTTTCGGTTAAAAACTATTTTTTTTGTCCAATTAGAGGCGTGGGGGGTTTGCAAAAGGTTACTTCATCACCTCTCGATGAAACGACTTCTTTGAATGTGGGAGTAGAGCGTCGCCTCTTTGTCGTCTGCAGTTAGCAACAAAATGGATCTGCTCCTCTTCTCACTGGGAAAGGAAAACCAGATCACATATCACCAGTTCTGGCGTCCTTCCACTGGCTTCCTGTCCATTTCGGTATTGATTTTAAGATTTGATTGCTTGTTGTTTTTTTGTTTTTTTTTCTTAGGTTTTAAATGGGCTGGCGCCTGCTTGTGCAGCAAAGTTCCTGCATCTTCATTCTCCAGTTAAAGAACCGACGTCGACCAATCAGACGCTCTGGATGTCCTCGCCAACGAGACGTTCGTTCATGGCGGTTTTGGGAAGACACTAAAGGTGTTTTTTTTTGTTCTACTCCCTCCACCTTAACTAAGATTAACATGCACTGCCAGCCACACAAAAAAAGCAACATAAGTCTTTAAACAAGTAGCAAAGCTGCTGGTGCAGGTCAATCCTTTTAAATTATAAATGACCTCATTAATTGATTTTGCAGCAGAGTGTCAGGAGTGTGTCTGGTTACTCTGACATTCAGGTCCCTCCAAAGCACCAACGTTTCATAGCTCTTTTGCAAATTTGTGTTGTGTTACACACAATAATGCAACAAAAATGCTTTTGCGAGACGCAAATTGACTTTTGTAATGTCAACAGCAATGTCTCACTGTCATATTTTCTCCATCAAGAACTCTGTTTCTGCAATAAATGTTAAAAAAATATATTTTTTTTGTAAAAGACAAAAAGTTCAGCAAAATCCTCTGCAGCTTTCGAGGGACTTCCTTGTTGATGATTCAGAAAGCAATCTTCACTCACAGCGTATCTGTCACTGTCGTGCACATCCCCATAATGTTCCAGCGTCTCCTTCATAAATCACTCACACATCCAGCCAATCAACTTTTTCTTCTGATCCACCAGCCAATCAGTTGTCAAGTGCCTTCTCAGTAGATGTCTTTCTGATACCTCTCTCCTTTAGACCTTCGGCGGCTCATCGCCTCCTCCGTCCTCAGATTGAGATTCTGCTGAAAGGTTCAGTTTTCCACCTGCTGGTTTTATTCCAGTTTTCTGCAATCATGTCCTCGTTATCTTCCTCTACAAAGAGATGTCACCGGTGAAGAAGGGTGAGGCGCCCAAGCCGTTATTTGCCACGTCAATAACTGTTTGATATACCTTTTCGAATTGATCCATCTTAACTGATTTAGAAATCATTTCATCTGTTCCAAGACTTAACAGAACTGCTTTTTTTTAAAAAACAGATTAAATAATGGTTTCACTTTAAATCACAATGCGGCCAACTTTAAAATGAGCTTGAAATTAAGAAAGATTGAATTCAAACTTCTTTAAAGGCAGTTTAGTTTTTGCTTTCAGACTAGATTCAATTGAATTGTGTTGCACCAAAACTTTAATCTGCCTTCAAATGTACACAGAAAGAGGTTTAAGTTTTGGGGAAAAACCCAAGAAGAAAGTTTAGAGACAGAGTTTTATGAGTTTCTCTTCAGAAAGGAAACTGTTCTGGAGCTGAGCAGGAAGACTAAAAAACTAAAAACCAACAGGAAGTCTTTTCGCCGTCCCTTTTTTTAATCCCCTATTGTTTCATTATAAATCGCCATTAAATCAGGACGAGAAATTCAACTCACTGCCGAGTCTACGTCACTCCTACAGTCCAAATATGGTCGCTTCCTGTTCACTGGTTGCAAAAAACAAGATGGCGCCGGCTAAAATGGCAAACTAGAGGCTTCAAAACGTCTGTAAAAAAAAGAGAAGGGTTTTCCTCACCGGCCCTTTTTAAAAAGTCTTCTATCGCTTCGACATGAATCTTCATTTAATTGTGACGAGAAATACACCTCGCTGCAAATTCTACGTCACTCCTCCCCCGTCCAAATATGGTCACTTCCTGTTCACTGGCCACAAAAGAAAACAAGATGGCGCCGGCCAAAATGGCAAAGTGGAGGCTTCAAAACGGCAGTCAACAAACCGGTAAGTGAGCTCACAACAACTACATCCACCTCTTGGGTCCAATCTACGGTGATTACTTTGCTTTTGAACCTCGCACTTCGGAGTGACAGCGCTCATGTAACTTTGCAATGTGGTCAAGTGGCGTTTACGTTGCACCTTCATGTCGTGGGACTGATTCCCGATCTGAGTGTCTTCCATGTAGTGAGGTCAGCCCACCTCCTGCTCTGATGATCACCTTCATCTCCACACGGTCACTCTCAACGCCAGGTTCAGCTCAGGTTTCTTAACACCTGTTGGTTTCAATAAGTTCCCCCCACACACACACACAATCACAACGTGACCTTTTAAGCCCCAAAGCTGCGTCTGAGGTTGTACGGCTCGCTGTCATCTTCGTCTTAACCCGTCACAGCACGTCTACTCTCTCTCTTCAACCTCTCCAAACGCGCTGCCGTCTCTCACGGCACTGGCTCAAAGACTCCAGCGCTCGACAAAAACAAGGTCCACGGTTGCTTTCATCCTTACAGAAAAAGGTGTTTTTATTTTTTCCATCCTGCAGTTGTTGTGCAAGCAGCAGACACCATGCTTTGATCTCCTGTCAAGATGTCCACGACTTTCACGACTGACATCCATAATGCTCCACAACGTATTCTCAATGATTATTGTGACTCTATAACCTCTTGTTTAGCGTTATCATCAACTAAAGACCAGAAAGTGCCTGTGAATATGAATGATTCTCAGATGTTATTCTAATGACGGCTTGACTAATACGAGTCTTAGTGGTTGTCTAAACTAGTGTTTCTTTTTTCCTGAGGCCAGCACATTTATTTTAATTATTAACGATTAGAGTGGAGAAAACTGACTGAAAAAAAAAGTTATAGTAGCCCAAATAGAAAATATAGAAGCAAAGCTTGTCTGTCATACAACGGTGGTTAGTTGTGATGCCAAAGTTTTGTTGTAATAGAAACAATAAAAAACTAGAGATTGAGACATAAACTCATGTTTACAATGTTTACTGAGGGAATACATCAAGAGAGAAGTAGAGTCACTTCTATAGACTTCTATACAACCAGAGGAGTTGCCCCCTGGTGGTCAGGAGAGAGAATGCAGCTTTAACACATGAAGCATAGACTTCTATACAACCAGTGAAGTCGACCCCTGGTGGTCAGGAGAGAGAATGCAGCTTTAACACATGAAGCATAGACTTCTATACAACCAGAGGAGTCGCCCCCTGGTGGTCAGGAGAGAGAATGCAGCTTTAACACATGAAGCATAGACTTCTATACAACCAGAGGAGTCGCCCCCTGGTGGTCAGAAGAGAAAAAGTATGTTTTAACACAAGAAGCATAGACTTCTATACAACCAGAAGAGTCACTCTCTGATGGTGAGTAGAGAGAATGCAGCTTTTACACATGAAGCATAGACTTCTATACAACCAGAGGAGTCGCCCCCTGGTGGTCAGTAGATATAATTCAGGTTTTAAGACACTTCTGCATTGACTTACCTCAGCAGAACTCGTGGTTGCATCTCTTCTGAGCACTTCTTTCTCAATAAAGTGCGTGAGGGCTTCTGCCCTAAGAAAATATCAATGATTTGCATACCATTCTCTGCATTTATACATGTTTTTATCATATTTCCAGCTACTTAAAAGGCACACATAATAATTAAAGACGGCTTTCATGTTTAGTGGATGTTCATTGTGCGGAAGATGTGGTAAATATACATCTGAGAGAGCCGTCTCTATCTCTGTGCATGTTTAACCCACAACCCTGCTGAACATCACACGCTTCAATTAGGGATGTGAGCTATACTTTGAAGACGGCTGGTAGATCTACGACACGTTATTTGTGGCACTCTCTACTGATTATGTACCATTTGCAACTTCAAGCCACATATATATTCTCCCACGGTGAATGAATGTGTTAGCTTTTGTTAGTGTTCAAGTTCAGTGCCTACTGATCTACCACACGTGTCATAAATAGCTGCCTTTTTTTCATTTTATGTAAAATAACCACGTCAGTAATCCGCTGGTTCGGAGAGTAACGGAAAAAAGGGAACGGCGTTACGTGATTAGGACACAAAAAAAGTGAACTGTTATATTTCAATTACAGATTACATTCAGTGAAAACTGGGGTTACTAGAAGGAGTATTACATTACAAAGATGAATACACTAACCATGTACACACACACACACACGCAGTGCAACACCTCTTGACACCAGTTTTGCACAAACCTAAAAAAACATGTTAATTATTTAGCATGTAAAGCAGAACAGGGGAGCGGCTTCACCGTACAGTACAAGTTCTGCCTTCCAGCTGTGAGAACGCATGTAAAGTGAGAACGGCATAATTAACAAAGTCATTAGCCCACATTTGAATGTTAATTATAGAGACATAGTTTCATCCCAGCATTCATCTGCGTCTCGCACTTTCATTTCAATGCTGTAATCAAGCGAACGCACCGGTCTATATTTACACATTTCTCTGACGCCGGTCTGTTATTGTCCTGTTAAAACAAGTAACAGCAACGACAGAGGACGACAACTTCTTCTTAGCGTATCAGACTTGAAATCAGGTTTTGTGAAAGGAACCGTGGGGCTCGGGAGCAGTACCGCTTTCCTCCACAGGGACCGCCAGAAACAACACGAAATAAGAGTTTTCCCTGCAGTAGCTTTAAATTGAAATAAAATCACATTGATACTTTTTCTTTTGTCTTTATTTGCACACTTATTGAAGCAATCTAAAACAGCAAAGGAAAGTAATGAGAGGACTTAATGATGTGATGCTTGTCTTAGGGTTACCGATTGAGGCTAACCCATTATTAGCTAGTCGCACGCTAGCAGTGTAGCGTCAGTCCAGCGTCAGCTATAAACAGCACTGTGTTGGGCTGTATATTTCCAAGGTATGTCAAGTTAATGTTATATTTGTGTCTAAAACGAACACGTTAGATCAGCCAAAGAGAGACGGTGCACAGTAGATATTGATTTGAATCCGTCTTTGTTGTGTTTACAGGTGAGACAATAAGAGACAAGCACATGAAATATTGAAAAAAATACTGAACGGAGAGACTCTCAGTCAGTGTGCGACATAATTTGGCCCAAAAAAAAATGACACGAGTGACCGAACTCAACCGAGGTTTAAAAGCCACCAGATGCTGCTTTCAACCAGCTGCCTTCTTCCGCCAGTGGGGTGACAAGCTAGCAAACAGACGAGGAGAGGGACCAAATATTATCCAACGACTGACTCCAGCTGTGTTCGGTGCCGTACCGGAGGGGATGATTATCTTTCCTCCAAAGGGCCAAGCCGCCTACTCAGAGCCATGCCCGGCTCTTTGGCAAGAGACAAACTGAAATAGCCCCGCAGAGGTTTGAAGAGCTAAAGAAGCACACGCTGATCCGCAGCTCCGGAAGGCGGCTTCTTCTTCTTCTTCTTTTTTTTTTTGCACAACTCCTTTTGAAGCCGCGGTAAATTAATTACAGAAGCCGTTTTTCCCTCCGCGGACGCCGTTGAGCTAACGGCTCACACTGGTCACCTCGGAGGTTGCACCCAAACAGCCGCCGGTGTTTATTTTGAGTCCCAATTAATCCAAATAATATGCTGGGATGCCCCGCTTGCAAACTTCCTGGGTAATTGGATGACACTATCATCTCAAGTTAATTTCACAGACAGAAACACAGCAAAACAAACCAAGTCATTTGGAAACCTTTTTTTTTTTTAAATTTTTTATCAGAGCTCAAGTTCTGAGGCTCAATAAGTTCTGCCCTAGTTTCCACAATTGGCACTGTTTTTTCTTCTTCTTCTTCTTCTTCTTCCTGCTGCCTCATTTAGCTGATCCTTTGAAAAGAAATTCTGTTTGCTGTATTATTTGACATATCTTAATGTTTAGCAGCCAGGCGTTTCCGTCTTTAAGCCGTTTCCCTCAAAATGTCAGTATTTCCAAGTAAACATGGAAGTAAGGCGGAAGGGAGGAAATGAGATTTTTGTAAGTGACAATTTGTCAGATGAAATCCGACTTGACTGCCAAGATAGGAACTGTGGTTTTTACTAAGATTGCAGGATTAAAGCCGGGGCTGCGGTTCACTCAGTTTGTGTGGAGAAGAGACGCTAAAATGTTTTCTTAGCTAACGGCAATCCTTCATTTTAGTTGCCGAAACTTATTAAGACCTCAATGAGAGGTAGCAGATTTGAAAATTCACATCCGAGTTGCGAGGAAGGTGAATTGGGTCATCTCGAAACAGATGAACCAGAAAGATTCCTCAGCATCGCTTTGGTTTAGACATTTTTACAGTTTTGTATTACAAGTTTTCTGTCTTTTGCAAATGAGGCTTTTTCTCAGAGTGTGAGAACAAAGTCATGGAGAGAAAACGTCCTCTAAAGAGAAGTTTAGTCACATTACTCGCATTGTGAAGACTCCACAGGTGAATAGGGTCAACACATTACCTCATAGATTTCACCATGAAACTTCATCATTGACATTAAGGGGAGCACTTATCGTATTACAAGTTTTCTAAACGTGTTTTTTTTTCTTCAAATGAGGCATTTTCTCAATAACTGGCATAGATTTTTAGAAAAGAAATTCCAAGTTCAACGTTCTTGTTTTTCCATTTTGTTGACTTATTGGAGTTAAAGGTTTTTAGAGAGGGATTTTTTTCATAACTCTCTGAATGACTAAAAATAATGTCAACAGCCATAATAAAATGAATAAAATGCTGTATGAATCCGGCTATGAATGATATATGAGCAAAGCCCTCTGCATAAACCTGCAGAAGATATGGAGGTTGCAATGTAAAAGCGATTGAAGTGGAGATTTCAGGCTCAGAGTCTGAGGACAAACATGTTTTGTTCCTGTCGAAGTACAGGAACTGTTTGTTACCGTTTGTTGAATTTAGGAGAAATCTACGGACGAAAAAAAGTAGTAGAACGAGTAGAAGAAGTGTGACGTGTTATTAAAGCAAAATAGACCAAAATCTCCAGTGCATGAAAAGACGTAGCCAGTTTATGTGAAGATGACATAACATATGTATATATATAATATGTCATCTTATACAGTATATATCTCAACAGTCATTAAATTCAGGGTCAATATTTCTCGTGTGGGGTTCGAAGAGCTCAATAAATCCTGTTTAAATGATCGACAACAGTAATTGTTGTTGATTTTGCGCAATGAGACGTATTGCAACCGAAGCAACGGGAAACAGCAGAACGTTATTACAGCAATGCATCAACAAGAGACACAAAACACAGCGGAGCAACACTGATGACAGCCGCGACGCGACGCACGCAGAGCAGCAATATGAACGGTAAAAACTGAATTACAGGACGTAGAAATGATGATATGACAAAACACATTAACCACTCAGCAAGGATTAGGATTATGGTAATAGTATAGATAGTAAGTATACCATTGTTAATGGAGGTAGATCTTTTTGACTCGCGAGCCAAAAAAGTGTTGGCACCCCTTGTCCTCGACTTCTAAACGCCGCTTTGGGACCCAAACCCTGGTCTCCTGGTTGAATGTCCTGTGCTTGTTTGACTTCACATCCATTTAAGTTGCATTCAGTTCAGACGACGTGGTGCAAAATGACACAAAGGAAACAACAACGTTGTCGGTATTGCACACCACGTGACGTAGAAATTGTCGCATGATTCAAACGCCATGTGGTGGACACTCGGTTCTGACCTCTGTAGCAGGAGAGAAGACAATTTTCTTCTCGTTTTAAATCAATATCTTGTTCCAGAATATCGATTTCTTTCGTAAGAAGCAGTTTTAGTGGGAAAACGTATGGCGAGAGGGTCACTATTGCAAAACCCAACTGTTGCCAAACAAATTGAATGTGAAAAACTGTTTTTTTTTAATTACAAATTAGCCAAAAACAACAACCATTTGATCCAGTTAACGAAAAGTATTCAAAATCTCTTAAATCTCTTGAGCCACAACCAACGCAAGCAACCCGCATACACATTGACGTCACTTCACAAACTCACATAAACACTCTTTAGACGCAAACACACTCCCACAGACACACAACACTGAAGATTATAAGGAGAATAATAATAATGTCGCCAGATGACTTATTGAAATTTCTTCCTCTCCTCATTCATTTCTATTTATTTATTTACTCATTCAGCCAAACGTTTCTTTCTTTTCTACCGACGGTTCTTGTGTTTGCTTCCATTATTTCTGTTGCCATAAATATCCGTCAGTACTCGAACATGTTTATGCCCAAACGGCTTCTACCCGACGATTATTCACCGCACATCTGCAGTTAATCTCCGTTTCAATATTTTATATGTTGTTTACTCGTATCCACCCCTTCTTTTCTATCTGTGTGGCATTACTGTATCAACAGCAATGATAAAACAAATGCAATTTAATCAAAAAATGTTCATATCTGAGTTTTCATCTTGAGACAGAGTAAATGTTGCACCTCTTAAATCTACTGAAAGCTTCAGAAGGTTAAACCTCCCGACTGTTTTCAACACAATATATGTACTTTTATGGAAAAACTTGAACTCAGTGGCATTATTTAAACTAACAGGAATTTATTAAGTTAGAATTCTGAGTTTTATATATATATATATATATATATATATATATATATATATATATATATATATATATATATATATGTATATATATATTGTTTAACAGCAGTTTTCTACCACGTTTATTTTGTTGTCCAACCACAATGTTTGTTCTTTTTCTCAACATAACCAATTATTAATATTGCACAGTTGTCACTTGAACTTGAATTAATTGAAATATATTAACATTAAACATCCACACAAAAATAAGGTTTATCAGGCAATAATAAAGTACAGAAAAAAAACTGCAAAAAAATAAATAAAAATACACCCCTTTATCATCTTTTACATGTAAATTTGCATACACAGCCTTGCATTTATTCCTAAACACACACAAACTCCCGCCCATGAGGACTTGACCACAGTTGAGGTGGTTAAAGTGATTGAAGTGTTTATTTGTTTGTTATCTAACGTGAGCTCAGCTGGTTGTGCAGCCTGGCAGCAGCAGGAGGGAAGGACTTGCGGCACGTGATCATTTTCATGAATTTCAGTGAGAACTCGTCGCAAGCCGGTTCAAAAAGTGGAAGAATAGCTTCGTATGAAGTTGTGGTTGTGTACAGCTACACAAGTATTAGAAGAAAAGAAAGGGAAATACATGTTTAAATATGAAATCTTTCTTGCTTACCGGCTGGAGACAAAAATCCAGCGTTCATTCATGGAGCCAGTTGTCGTCGAGCCGTCTCGTTCCGGACGAGTTGTCGGGCAGACGTCCATCTATCCGGCGTGATCGATGCATTTGACTGACGTTGCTGTTCTTCAGTTGCTTGTGGGGCAAAATAAAGTGCTGCTAGTATCAGCCGGCAAAAATGAAAGTGTCAGTTTTCGCTGGGTAGATCCGCTTTTCCATCTCTAGGAACAGGTTGTGAAAATTATGGCACCCAGAGCCACGATAATGACAAAACTTGGGCCGAAATTACTTTTTTTTACTGTCAAGTTTGGATAACACACAAAAAAAAGTGAGTCTGTTCAGCGCCACATATTCACTAGAGGCCTTCCACTCCAGCAGAGGAGTGCAGCTCCTCTTCTTCCAAAGCATTTGGCACATTCGTTTTTAATCTGCAGGGCTGTTGGTCCGTTGCAAGCGAAGACACACACAACTCAAACACACTTTATCTTTAAGAGCGTCCATCTCTTTCCAGTGTTTTGAATGAAAGAATATTCACGTTCCGCATGCTGTTTTCACCGTCGGCGAGATTTGAGGGTTAAAGCGCTGACCTGCGGCGCTGTGACGCGAATGCTAGTGAGGGATGGAGCCCAGAGCTGCTGATGTCGGTGCCCGGGCTTCACCGTGAAAGAGTGCATCCTGGGGGGCTCGCTCATGCCTGACTGACACCGCTATCCATCATCCCTTTTATCAAAGTCCCAAGTCCGAGCGGCGGTCCGGCGAGTGTCCTACAGCTGTCCATTATGTATAGAAATGGCCCCTCGGATAGCGCGGCCAGACTGCTACAGCAGCGCGGGAGCGGTTTGACCTTTACGACGGGCAAACTTCAGGGAGCAAGACGAACCCTCGCTGGAGTTCATCCAAATTCAGGAAAGGCTTTCGGCATCAATCTTCCGGGCTGTTTCTTCGTATGCCCTTTAATCGCTGAAAACATGAAAAATAACTGGTGAAAGTTCGCTTGTTACCCTCCTTGCAACTCGTCCTGCTAACAGACATGGCTGTTTAATGACCCGCCTCTTCCTCCTCCCCAAGAATACCTGCTGCAAGCGCTCGTGGTGAAAAGAGATGTTGGCTAACGTTGTGAATTTGAATTAAAATACTTGGTTGGGTTGAGGAAAAGATCATGGTTTTTGGTTAAAGTTAGCACGTTTGTTAGGTTACAAAAGTTGCGTAATTTCAGTAATTTAAAGTCCGTCAACGTATCCTCAACACATGCCGACGAGGAGCCAGGTTTTGACAGTCTTTATGTTTTGTAAATCTTCATATCTACGCCATAAAACATCCCAGAAATACGGTTCAGTAGACTTCCTGCTTCCGCCGCCTTCCGCCCGCGTCATCTTACGCGACTCACACGGCGAGATAGAGGCGTTTTATCATGCGTTTTCCTATGAAACACCAGCAAAACCCTTTCAAAATAAACTTCCATCCTCACTATAAACAACATTCGGGTTCAGGAAAAGATCTCGTGCTCTTTAGACTTCCTCGTTCGTGATTGCGTGATTAACGTACGCCACTATGCTCCTGATATCTAGGACTTGTGATGGCGCATTATTTTTTGGAGCTGTGTAAATTATGGTTTAGAGAAAAACAACATTGTTCACGCGTTTAACACCATCACACTTTGTGGATGTATCTATACGTGGATGTATTATCTTTTTTTAATTCCAGATTATTATATATATACTGTCACTATATACACTGAACTCAGTGCATCTAGTTTTCTTTTATGTATAGATATGTGCTGGGAAATCTTCTGCCATTGTGATGTCCACATCAAATAAATAAAGTCAAGTCAAGCTCGTTGGATGAGAATCGCCCATCCACCAGCTTCCACTTCTACTTTGTCGGTATTTACACTGCGAGGCTTAGATGAGGCAATGTCTGGAGGGAGGACGGTTTGAGAGTAAATTAGTTCAAATGTGACACTTGATCGTGAACATTTGGAGACGTGTAAGTGACACTTAATCAGAAAACAAATACAACAAAGAGAGCAACACCCGAGAGGTCTCGGCTCACAATTGTTCCTGATAAATACAAATCTGCTTCTGTGTCAGCTGTGTTTTAAGGTTCCTCTAAATTCCACCATCAGTTTAAAGAAAATGGTGAAACGGCGCCGTCTGTATATCAATATATCAACAATACAACCCCACGATCATAGGGTTACGCAGCGGGGTTAACGGTCCCCACTATCAGAGGGGTATTATCCAAAAACAAAAAGACCAAGTTTGTAAGACCGTAAAGCAATCATTTAAAGGAATAGCGACATTAAAGTTGAATGGAAGCGAGAAAAGATGATAACACTACATAACCTTATTGTATTGGATAAATAACTCAACTGTAATATGAGCAGGAACTCTACCAACGGGTGTAAAGTCAGCACAGTGTGCGTAATATACCAAAATTGAGTCGTGTGTTGACCCAGCCATTGTGTCGTGTGTAGCAGACAAAGTGCTTGACAATTTGCTTCACACACACACACACACACACTGTCCGATGTCGGCGAGGCGGCCATGCAAAGCGCCGGCCGGCCAGCGGGACCAATTTAGGGTTCAACGTTCTCATGCAGCTTTCAATCAGTTTCTAGAATATCGAGTCGACGCTCCACTGCGTGAAAGAAGGGATTTCTTTACACGCCTCACCTGCGATGACATCACTTCTGTTTTGTGGACGTTGAATTGGTAACACAACCCTTGAAAGGACCCGTCACAAAACACAAAATGACAAAGATAAGGAACAGCTGTACAATGCCTCCTTTCAATCTTGACAATATAGTGACACACAAATGATTTAAAACATTTTATATTCTAGTTTGTTTCCTGCAGGTCTGAACTTTTGATTTGTTGCATTGTTTGTACTTTTTTCATTTTGCTGGAGTTTTTAAAAAAAAATTGTTTGGTTGGGTTTTTCTCTGAAGGCACCATGATGTGATAATTATGTTGATTATATCCACAGCTTTGAGCTTTTTTTTTTGTACTTTACAAACCGGAGCATCGTTTTAAGTCTTTGTGTCGCCTCTCAAAACAAGGCCCAGTTTCTGATGATGCATTCAGGTCAGAAAAGAGGTAATTTCAACTTATTCATATTTAAATACCTACTAAATGGCCTGTGTGCAGGTGCCACGAGGTACTTTGTCAAAAAAGAAGAGCTATAATAACTTAACTTTGTGTAATTTTACGATTTTTTTTTCACAAACACAGTTTTGATGCCGTCTCTCCACATGACCCGCCGCCTTATTTCTCCTGCTCTCTTTATTTATTTATTTTTTTTATGCCGTTTGACCGATTGATGATCGGGGCTGATTGCATCCATCATGTTTGGGGCGGAGGAAGAGTGTCAACCCTCTCCACTGAGCGAGTGATTGAACGTGGAGGGGGAGCGGCGGTAAAAAGCAGCAGAGCTTAGCACGATATTGCCACTCAAGAAGCAATTCACACGTTGGGAGAGAGAGAGAGAGAGAGAGAGAGAAAGAGAGAGAGAGACGTTCCTCTCGGTTCCCTCTCGGGTTCCCTCTCGGGTTCCCGTCGGCCCGCTGTGAGTCCACTCCGACCTTAATTTCCACCGCGACGCATCTCTTCAAGCGCCTTGTTTGCGACGATGTGATGAGATGTGTGAACACGCTACGTTGTTGCCTTTGAAATCCTTGTGATGTGCGACGGCAAACTTATGCATTCCATTCATGTTATTTTTAGCTAATGTTATGTTAATCTTGTTTTATCGAGTGTGTCTTGTTTTTTTTCTCTGCCGCAATTATTTTTCAAATGTTGCATTTCGCTTGATTTTATGAATGTGTTGACGATAATGTGGAAATATGGGAGCTAATTTTCATTATTCTATTTTATCACATCCCCTCTGGCGTTAAAAGTGTTTTGACCTACGGTGACAGCTTCTTTTGTGAGGGATTTTCTATAAAAACAATTCCTTCTGTACTCTTTCCATTGATACAGAAGTCTCAAGCAGAGGTAGGGAATCCTTTTAAAGCATTTCAATATGTTTTTACTTTATTGTTATTGTGATTGGTGGTTATTTAGAAGCAAATATATCAAAACTATGTTTTATTTTATTTTATTTTCTCTTTAATCTATCTTCCTTTATTGTAGAGAACTTTGTGTGGCATTTCTTGCATTAAATTTGCTATACAAATGCAATTTCATATTATTAAATAATTATCAATTTATAATAAACGCAGCTACGGTCTGTTATTTTTATGATTTCAGTGTTCACGTTTGACAAATGTCCGCCTGCATACGATATGTGGAGCTCCAGTCCTCCAGTCTGTCTTGAAACTTAAAATAAAAATCTTTATGGACGATACTAAAACCTTACTATGTCCTAAAAGGTTGGGGTCTTCCATTTACGAAGCGTCCCCAGCTCTACAATCCTTAACATGCATGAGTTGCTGCAGCCAGATAAACGTGGCTGTAATTACACAATTAATCAATTGTATTGCTTTTCAGATGCACCGACGTAACGGAGAGAAAAAGGGCAATTTAGCATGCGTCAAGATAAATTGCCCTATTTACCACAACTAGGGGGATTCCAAAAAATCTGCTTTACTACTTCAAGTGCTTTCTGGAGCATCATCAGCTGAGCAGCAATTGCAAAGGATTGATCAATACACGTCTTTTAGACCACGGCGAATATGATAAAAAGGGACGTTGGCTTAAATCATTGTCTTCAAGCACCATGTGTCTCTTGCCAGGGTTCATACACATTGTGACCAACGGATTTCCATGACTTTAAACCAAATTTCCATGAGCACATCAATATAACACATTTACAAGACTTTTACTACACTTTTGTGATTTGGAGTCTGTCCTGACTTACATTTTAGTTAGCTCTGAGCGGAGTCTGTCCCGACTTACACCTCCGTTAGCTTAGAGCGGAGTCTGTCCTGACTTACACCTCCGTTAGCTTAAAGCTAAGTCTGTCCTGACTTACACCTCCGTTAGCTTAAAGCTAAGTCTGTCCTGACTTACACCTCCGTTAGCTTAGAGCGGAGTCTGTCCTGACTTACACCTCCGTTAGCTTAGATCGGAGTCTGTCTTGACTTACACCTTTGTTAGCTTAAAGCAGAGTCTGTCTTAACTTGCACCTTGATTAGCTTAAAGCTAAGTCTGTCCTGACTCAGACCTCCATTAGCTTAAAGCAGAGTCTGTCTTGACTTACACCTTTGTTAGCTTAAAGCTAAGTCTGCTCTGACGTTCACCTCCGTTAGCTTAAAGCGGAGTCTGTCTTGACTTACACCTCCGTTAGCTTAAAGCTAAGTCTGTCCTGACTCAGACCTCCATTAGCTTAAAGCTAAGTCTGTCTTGACTTACACCTTTGTTAGCGTAAAGCGGAGTTTGTCTTAACTTGCACCTCGGTTAGCTTAAAGCTAAGTCTGTCCTGACTTACACCTCCGTTAGCTTATAGCAGAGTCTGTCCTGACTCACACTCGCGCCGGCTGCACTTCTCACCTCCATCGCTAACCGCCCTCCATGGGACTTACATCCCACGCCGTAATCACCGTGTCTGCTTCTGAGGATAAGGAACAACTTTTTCCCTCAATTGCCGCATCACAATTTTTTTTTTTTGACTTCATTTTGAACCCTTCCTTTTCCGATTACACGTTCATGTGAAAAATGTACCGCTGTGCCAAGTCGCTCTGTCGCAGTGGCTGTTTAACTCTCCCCATCTTCTTCCTCCAAATGGGGACCTCTTTTTTTTTTTTTTTTTTTTTTGGCAGCTGCAATATTAAATCTGAGGTAATCTGAATGCAAATTTACCAGAATTTGGCAGTCGCATTATCAACCGGGACAGGATGCTGTTTTCAGGTATTATACACTTCTCTCTACGGATGACGATGATTTAGTAAGAGGCCTTCTGTCCCGACCCGTAACGGGTTATTTTACCCCCCATGTGCCACCGCTCTGTTTGTTATTAAAACATTAAACGGATAGTGCTGGTGTTTTAAAGTGGGGTTGTATTTGGTAGTTCTCCTTAGTCACTGCAGAAGATGGAGGGTGGAGAGCTAAGCAATGTACTGCTGAGGACGGGGGCGGGGGAAAGATGAATTTTAGACTCCTATAAATAACCAATATCAGTTCAAGTGTACGCTATATTTACAGTGTTTCACAGCGTTATCTAGCTGTCAGATGGCACTTTCTAAAGGGGAACTGAACTGAAGGTAAAATTGATCGATGCTCTCTTCAAAGCCACCAGACGCCACTGACAAAAACATTATCGATAAGTTTCACTTTCAGTACGGTTCCCCGTCGTAAAACATTGATAATATGGCACACACTTGATATATATTGGTGATTTTTGGTTCACAACAGCAGCATCTATACATACATAATACAATATTTAAAAAAAATGCAAAATATATACAAAAAAAGAATAGATAATAAAAAAATAAAGATGTAACCAAACTAAAAGTACACTGGTATGTTTCCACTGACAATGGAGAAGTACCTCATGAAAAATCCACTTCAAAAGATCTAAACTATCCCTTTAATTGGGATCATTTAAAACAAAGTGCAGTCTCTTAACACAACTTAAACGTCCCTGGAACTGTTCTTCCTTAAATTGGTTAAAAAACCTCCACGCCTTCACCTTTTTACAGTCGATAACGATTCCATGTAAAAGAAGGAAGTGACTTATCTCATGTCCTGGTGTGCCAATAACAATTGAAAGCACAAAAAAAAGGGCCTTTTCAATAAATCAAGTCTCATTATTGAGCTGAAGTAACTGAGCCACCTGGAGAACACTGTCAGGAACACTTATGGCAAACACCCGCTGTTTTATGAATATGGCTCAAACAGGGAACATATTCTTTTTTTTCCTATCATACTTGTGGAGGTGCAGTTTTTCCAGGTAGAGCGGGGGTCGCTCCGCTAAGCAGAAGATTGGCCCGTTCGATCCGCGGCACCTCGGGTAAGATACTAAACACCAGCTTGTATCGTGTGTGTGGATGTGGATTTGACTGTTTAGAGGACGAGGAAGACGCTTTATGCATGCAAGTCCATCAGCCAAAAAACTATCCAGTCTGTTACTCATTGGGCCGATGACCCTGAGAGGAAGTGCATGACACGATGGGTGAAGGTTCGGTCTTTAGGGACTAGTGTTGAGTACCACAACGGACTGAAACTCAACGCACATTTCAGTGCTTCCTTTTAGTGCCTTAAGAGCGCCTAAAAAACGCGAAGCTCGGCATTGAAAGGTGTGCAGGAAAACAATGGTTTTGCTAGCAACACGTTTTTGAGAGTCGCGCCTGTTGTGATCGACCGCTTAGGATATCGTCACCTTATTAAAATAACGGTCTAGGTCATTTTTTAGCAAAAGAAATTCTTGCCTACCTCGTCTCCTCATGATATTGGCCACCTACGGTAAAATCCAACACCCTCAGTTAAACAAACCATGTGATGTTACTTCTGTAGCATAAAGGCCTACGTCAAGAGTGTAACCTAGGCTTTGTTATTTGGCCTAAGTCAAAAGACAATGTGACTTCGGCCATTTTACAAGCTTTTCAAGACGGCATTTTGAAGCTAGCATTTAAGCTAGCTAGTTAGCATTTTTGTTTCAAAAAATCTCACTCGAACACGATATTTGTAATCATAAAATAGTTTGACAAGTAGTACAGCATGCCTGTTGTGCACCCCTCTTACGTTTGGCAAAGGTTTTTGTGTTTTCTGGAAAAATATGTAAGTGATGGAGCATCACAATGTATTTTGACACATGGAAAATAAAGTGGAGAAAGGAGTGTACGGCCACAAGAATATGAACGGCAATCATTTCTTTTTTTTTTATCGAATCACTTGGGGTGAGGAAGAAAATCCACGTGGGGCTGACAGGTAGAGTTCAACATGTAGAAATCCAATTTCCCCTAAAAATGGAAGAAGAAAAAAAGCCTGCATAGCTAAACACATGGGAGGAAAAGCACACCTTGAATAAAAACTACAAACTCCTGAGAGCCGTCTCATCTACTGTTGGTACATTTTTTAATAATTAATGCAGTTATTATTAATTCAGCAGACCAAAACGTCCCAGGTTAATAAATGCATCAGCAGCGAGCGAGACGGTGTTGACCAATTTAAAATCACCTTGAGAGCGCCGACCGTGTACAGGGAGGGGGCAGCGCGGCGAGTCCGAAATAGGACATATAGATTCGCGACACCATCCAATTTTATATAACCCGAGTACAGACGCGTTATATCAGAGGTGCAACATGGGCTGCAGTGTTAGATTGTGTTTCCATGATATCCTGACACCTGCCAGACGGCCCCATTCAAGTACTTCATCGGGGCGTGCTGCTGCTGCAGAGGAGGCTGGCACGTCCACTTGCTAGCATTTTACTTTTAGCACACATGCTGTGACTGAAACGAGTGTGAGGGGAGAGGGGGGGGGGTCCTCCGAGGCTCACGTTGCTGGTTCATCCCGCTGGCTTATGCGGTCGAGTTCACCGTGACCTATTTCAGCGAAAGGTGCCCACTCGATAACCCCAAGAGGCATATCAGTAGCCGAGCGGCACACATTCACTCCCGCTCTGTTTATATTAGGGGGAGCCGCTGACTGATGCTGCCGGCCTCATGGTGGATTTATGAATGTTTAAAATAGTCACACGTGTGTTTCTGAAGCGTCGTTGTTTGTAGATATATTGGTATTTAGTTGTACATAGGTATTTAGGTATATCAGTATATAGGTGTATAGATAAATATAGGTATCTAGATATATAGGTATTTAGGTATATCAGTATATAGGTGTATATGTGTGTGTGTATATATATATATATATATCTATATCTATCTATCTATCTATCTATCTATCTATCTATATATCTATATATATATATATACATATATATATATATATATATATATATATATATATATAAATATATAGGTATATAGATATATAGGTATTTTAAGACCATTCAACCAGGAGACCACAGTTTGTGTCCTTTAAGTGAAACAGAAATTAAATATTGACTTAATGCTTGTAACTTTCTTTAGAAGGCCGCGGAGGACCGTTATTTATTTACAGCGTCATTATTTTGTTGTGTTCCTTTCCAAGATGTGGTAGTTTCTTTGTTGAGGTAGTTATTAAATCAACAAAAAACATATTTTTTCTAACAATAATCAAGTAGTTTTGTTGCCTATACTAAACCAGTCGTTTCACAACTACACACACAACTACACACAACTATGTGGCATTGTAAGTTTCTGCAATAAACTGGACAGTAAGATGATATATATATATATATATATATATATATATATATATATATATATATATATATATATATATATATATATATATATATATATATATATATACTGTGTATACTTGCAACATGGAAAAGTTGTTGTTGCACCAATGGTGTTGGATGTTTGTGTGAATAAATACGACCCTTAAGTGAGTGAAGTGTGTAAACAGGCTGTTATTATTATCATGTGCCGACAACAACAAGCTTGACGCGACCCGCGTTTCTTCTCGCGTGTGTTTTGGTGATTAAGTGTCGTGATTAATCCAAACGCACTTATCAGGGATTCCTCCCGGTGAAAGATCTCATTGTGTGTGTGTGTGTGTGTGTGTGTGTGTGTGTGTGTGTGTGTGTGTGTGTGTGTGAGTGGTCACTACGATTACGAGACAGCAAATCGTAACATTTTAAACATGAATAGACTTGATTGAAGATAGCAATGCAGAAATAGAGACAGATAATTACTACTGTTATTATTATTATTATTATTAGTTCATTTAGCTCTTCCCGCTCCTCTTTTTTTTCTGTAATCTTTGAAACTAGTGAGTGTTTCGGCGAAGGATTAAAGCCGCAGCCTCTCCCTCTAATGCATTCATGCTTCGTCAACTCCAGTTATCATTTTTAGCTGATAATAAATCACCCCGGGATCTGTGCACCGCTGATTATCACAAGGAATTATTCAAGGACTAGATTACAATACTTACGGAGCGGTGGATGGTAATACCGTTTTTCGATGCGCTATTATTCAAATAAGAAGGTGACACCATAAATCACTGCTCGGATCACATGTAGAGTCAAGCAGATCATCAGACCTGCATTAGGAATATACTAACATGCACAGCAGTCCCCAGGAATACAAAACACACACAGGTTCAGAGAATAAGCATCAACACATAAAAACATGGCACACATCTGGAATAATTGCATTCTGATACTGGTGGAGGATAATTCCTTTAAAGGTAAGGCGGAGTCCGCCACCAGCAAAGAGGACTAACCTGAAGAGTGAGCAGAGACTGAAAGGAACTTGATTTAAAAGAATGGACTATAAATATATATATTTAAAAGGGTTAGATTTCGTCAGAATCAGAAAAAGGGTTCCTACTCCATGTGTGGCCGCTCGCGTTCTGGATGCCGACCACCTGCTGTGATCCTCATGAGAATAACGATATGCGGCGCGCAAGATTTGTGTCGCGTCCCACGAGAGTAAACAACGACGCCACGCTGAAAATGTGGAACAGGAAGTTGTGGATTAGATGCCGAGTTTATTTCAGTTACAATATTTCAACATGAGCATGTTTCGTTGCGTCGAGATGTCCGGAGACGTTAATACCTAAAAGATGACGCCGACTTCAGTGCGAGCTCTGGGATGAGTCAAGTGCAGAGAGGATGTCGGTCCTCAGGGTTCTCAAGGTCATGGAAAACCTGGAAAAGTCACGGCATTTTAAAATGGTTGTTCCCAGTCCTTGGAAATTTGGTTTTTAATTCTGGAAATTGTCAAAAGTCATGGAAATTTGGTGAAAAGTCATGAAAATGTGTTATATTCATGTGTTCATGACGTTCATTTGAAATACTTAATAAGTTTGAAATAATTAATACACATTTTAAAAGAAAGAGGCTTAAAATACAAGCAGGCATACATACAGGCATCTATATAAATGTTTATTCTTTTAATCAAACTATTGTCTCTCATTTATTTGTGTCATTTAAGGTTTACTGTATGCTTTGAATCCTCATTATTAGTTTAAATATGACGTTTTATGACTTTTTCATGTTTACACCCAGATTTCACTACATGTTTAGTCGTGGAAATTTGGTTTAAAGTCACGGAAATTGGTTTTAAAGTCATAGAAATTGGGTTAAAAGTCATGGAAAACCATTGGTCTCAATGTGTATGGACCCTGGGTCCTTCTCCGGCGCCGCTGTGCTTCCTGTGTGCGGTCGGCCACGTGCTCACATCACGCGTTACTTCACTGAGATTGGAAGCCAGAAGCTGACTTCTCATTAAAGCTGGGAGGCTGCCGGGAACTCAGGGGTCCTTTTCACACCAGCCAAGGACTTTACAGTTGGACTATTTCATTAACTTCTAATCTGGTAGAAGTCTTGTGAGGGCAACATCTTTTTTTTTTTCTTCTTTTTTTTTTTAGTTGCTGGCAAAGTTCTACAAACCTTTTGGGTTCCTCAAGCGGGACAAATTCTGGAATAATTCAATTCAATGGACACGTTTTTTTTTAGTAAAAAACTAGCAACAGTCTTCGATCTCTTAAGACTGAGGAAAATCCTTAAAATAAAAGGGACCGGTGCAGGTGAAGACAATGGGAAGCTCGTTGGGGTAATTTGATAATTACCTCAAAACCCTTAATTACGGTACCTCAAAACCTGTTATTACGTTACCTCAAAACCTTTAATTACGGTACCTCAAAACCCTTAATTACGGTACCTCAAAACCTGTTATTACGTTACCTCAAAACCTGTTATTACGGTACCTCAAAACCCTTAATTACGGTGCCTCAAAACCTTTAATTACGGTGCCTCAAAACCCTTAATTACGGTACATCAAAACCTGTTATTACGTTACCTCAAAACCCTTTATTACGGTACCTAAAACTTTAAATTACGGTACCTCAAAATCTTTAATTACGGTACCTCAAAACCTGTTATTACGGTACCTCAAAACCTGTTATTACGTTACCTCAAAACCTTTAATTACGGCACCTCAAAACCCTTAATTACGGTACCTCAAAACCTGTTATTACGTTACCTCAAAACCCTTAATTACGGTACCTCAAAACCCTTAATTACGTTACCTCAAAACCCTTAATTACGTTACCTCAAAACCTGTTATTACGTTACCTCAAAACCTTTAATTACGGTACCTCAAAACCCTTAATTACGTTACCTCAAAACCCTTAATTACGTTACCTCAAAACCCTTAATTACGGTACCTCAAAACCTGTTATTACGTTACCTCAAAACCCTTAATTACGGTACCTCAAAACCTCTAATTACAGTACCTAAAACCTTTAATTACGGTACCTAAAATCCTTTATTACGGCACCTAAAACCCTTAGTTAAGATACCTCAAAACCTCCAATTACGGTACCTCAAAACCCTTTATTACGACACCTCTAAACCCATAATTACAGTTTCCCTTAAAACCCTTAATTACGGTACCTTAAAACCTTTAATTACGATACCTCAAAACTCTTAATCACGGTGCCTCAAAACCAATTTTCCCGTAACTCACTAAGCATCCAAATCTGAACACATACACATATTTTAATATTTTAAGTGACTTTCCACGGATATCTTTGTGTCTTGATGTCTGTTGAGAATAAGCGCTGTTTTGCTCAGGCAACAAAGATGCTCCTCGTGTAACTCCGGGACTTTCCCGAGTATCCCGAGATTCTTATCTGCGCATCCATTGGTTCTTTTGCAACCAGGAACTGCTAATAGCCAATTCTGCAAAATTTTAATGGTGCCAATTTGTCACAATGTGCTCCGGCAGCTATGCTGATGCTTTACATACACACCGGCTGACGCCAGACAAATTGTTTTTCCCCTTTTCTCCCTCTCCGGAGACTCTGAATCAAAATGCGGTGAAATGTATTCAGCATATAGATGAACCTTCCCAACAACAGTGGATAGCAGAGGGCCCATTAAGGTGGTAAAGAATTAAGTAGAGCCCAGATCTCTCAGGTCCCTTTACCCTTTTCTACATGTTCTTAAGTGATAACGGCAACAGACGACGTTCACGCCTCATTTCATTTCATTATCCCGTCCCGCTCGCCTCGTCGCCTCAGTTCCCGGACTGGTCTTTCATCTCAGCGTGCGGGCGATCACTCATGGACAGAAAACATAATGGAAGTAGGGAGGAAGGGGGTTGGGGGGTTGTCTAATCAAAGGTTTGTGAAACCAATTTAGCATGCTCTAGAAAGAGCCCTCCAGAGAGAACGCACCCACAAACTGTAGATGAGGAACCGTGCACAACACCCTGGGAGAGGCTGCAATAGAGGATAGCGCGACTTACACCGGCCCGAAAACATATTACACTATCTCATTTACTTCAATAAATATGCATATTATTTATATTTAGTTTACAAGCTATTGCAGTGATTTTAAACCACTGTGCAGCGGCACACTGCCGTGGGAGATCGTCAGGTGGGAAAATGTCCAATTTCACTTAATCGGTCCAAAAAAATAGTATTTAGTTGCCGCAAATATTTTGTCATTGTTGAGCATCTTAGCCTGCAACATAGCATCTGGTAATTGAATACTGCCAGTAGGTAGCGCAATAGTTCCCTTTCATACGTGATGTATTATGCTACATTTTGTAACTTTTTGGGTTGTTGGAGTATATATATATATATATATACATATATATATACTTAGTTCAGAAATCTGCTGCTGAATGTATTGTTTTGTTAGGTATATAACTTTAGGTTATTTAATTAAGTTCCATACAAACACTTATTTAATTTTCAGATTACAAGTGTTGCACATTTCTTATAATGACAGTTTAGGAAAATACTTAAATACTTGGTTAGAGTTAAGGAACATACTTAAATACTTGATAAGGGTTCAGGAAAAGACTTAAATACTTGGCTAGGGTTTGGGAAAAGACTTAAATACTTGGTAAGGGCTTGGGAAAATACTTAAATACTTGGTAAGGGCTTGGAAAAAGACTTAAATACTTGGCTAGGGTTTGGGAAAATACTTAAATACTTGGCTAGGGTTTGGGAAAATACTTAAATACTTGGTAAGGGCTTGGAAAAAGACTTAAATACTTGGCTAGGGTTTGGGAAAAGACTTAAATACTTGGTAAGGGCTTGGGAAAAGACTTAAATACTTGGTAAGGGCTTGGGAAAATACTTAAATACTTGGCTGGGGTTTAGGTAACAAAACACTAAGGTTTAGGGAGCGATCATTGGGTTTAATTAACCACTTAAGTGCCGTTATTAATCCTCTCCTGGCTGAGACCTCCCTCTTGCCTGCCCCACGTGCTTCCTCGTTTACGACGTGGTGGACAACATACAAATTCCCTTTCGCTAGATATCTCCAAATTCCGGCGCGTTAGTTGCTCGTGTAGCTCTCGCTGCGAGTGCTTGATGAAAACCGAGGTATTTAAAGCTCTGAACGGGTCCACTGGGTTCTGGAGGTGCAGTGACAGCAGTTGTGCAGGGCTGGAGCCTTTTCACGGTCCCCAGCACCCCTGTCGACTCCCCACATTGGAACGAGACTGTTTATTAGCAAGCCGAGTGTGATGCATTCAATTCCTTTTGGCATGGAGCCTGTTATTTGTGGCTGGATAATGACATGGGTGAAGGCTCTCTGCTGTTTGCGCGCAGTGCTTCATAGCATGTAATGTACCCACACACAGCTTCCATGGAGTGTGCCTGAGCTCAGTGAGAGTGGTTATATATTCTGCAGGGAGAAAAGGAAAAGGAGAGGAGGCACCTGGTGGGCAGTGTGACCTGTGAAGGTCACTCTTCACCCATCCCCTCATATCTCTTCATTTGGAGGACTCATTGAGTATCACCTGGTCAGATGGATCAGGGAAAGATTAATGGTGCGGCCCCGCGGACTCATAACATTTATCCAAACACATCCGCCTGCATAGTCCTTGACATCAACCCATCTGGAAACCGCGCTAGTCTTTTCTCGCGAGATGCATTTTGTCCGCCGACACATATTTAAGGAGCCGATAAGATTGTTTTGTGACGTTCGCTGTGTCAATTCATTTCAATTTCCGTTCCTGAACCCCCGCGGATTTAGTCGGCCCTGGTTTTTTTTATTGTGAGAAAAGAGGCTGAGAAATTCCACTCAAAGTAAAGTGTGAAATGGATCTGGCATCCACTGAAAGGCATGTGAAGAGCCCTCTGATTAAAGGAGACATCCCATCCGATCCCCTGACCGCTGCCAACCTCCGAGCGCCGGACTAATAGCCATCACCATCACGGCCACTTTTCTCGTGAGGCTTTGTTGGCTTCACCTTTTATTATTAGTCACACTCGCGCACAACAACTTAAACTTTGTGCACAACTCGGAGCAACTTGCTCCCCGTGATTATGATTCAGCGGCTGCGTCCCTCCCGATCGACCGGGACTGTAAGATTATCGGCCCGCAGGATCGATGGAAGTTATGAATTATTAGGTGGGAGAGGAAAGTAATATCGGAGGACCGGAGGATTGAAGACCTGCAGCAGAAATGACCAATCACTTGCAGTATAAAACAGACGTTTGTTTGATTTATAAGGTGAAGGGAGGCCCCTGGAGAAAGGCCAAGGCTTCTGCATTCAGACCAGCCCAGTGAAGCCCGGCCTCCACTACACGGAGACACTCTTACGTCCGTCAGTCAGAGAGAAATTTGCTCCACTTTCCTTTTTGATGGGTCATTTTTTATCCCCGTTGCTGTCACAACTATACGTCAGTGTTGCCGTGATGCACACAAAAAAACCACAAACCCCAGTGACCGACGCGTGAAGCTGCTGGATTCAATTAAAGTGGCACATACAGACGGGTTTTTGCACACGCACATAAACCGGATGGTCCAGATTTGGTGCCGATAAACCTTTTATCGAACTCTGGGCAGTCTTCTCCGCCCCGCAATCTGCTGACAGAAAATTGCCATCAGCCATTTCGGGAGGGAGGAGGGGAAAGAAAATCTACTTATGCCACCTGTAACCTTTTGAAGGATTGCTTTATTCCAGCCTATTAAATCTAAATTATATGATTTCGTGTTGTGTTAAAGTCGAGCCAACGGAGTCAGAATGTGGCCCGACTCGTATAATTTGTCCTTTGATGAGTGTGAGGAGAGAGACACTTGGAGGACTCTTGACTCGCTTCTCTGAAATGAAACAGCCAGGTTCTCTCGGTCACGACACAGGCGGTGCTTGTGAAAATCCTTTTTCTTTTTGTGTTTTTCAGTCTCGGGGATTTATTTAACACCAAAGGCCGTTACACAGCGGGAGTTTTTTTTTATTATTTTGTATTTTCTTCATGCGATTAATTTGCACATCAAAGCATTTTTTCTCTTCTTCTCGTCATTAGTGCTTTTACACAGAAGGTGGGGAAAAAAAGGAAAAAAAGCTTCATCATTGTTTTCGAAGCGACGTCGGGGTTTCTGAGCTTTTCGTTGGCGACAATTAAGGCGCCGACCAATCGCGTTGAGCGGAACGGACGCGTTTGAAATGAACACCAACGAGTGCAACGACGCAGAGATCAGGGAGTCCAGACCAAGACGGCAGACTCCACTCCTTCCAATCTTGACCGGATCAACTTCCTCTTACCTTTCACAATAAAAGCCATAGACGTAAACACTGTGTAACCGTTTAGTTTACCAGATGAAACTCACAAAATGAAAATCAATCAATCTAGGATGACTTTTTACTCGCTGTAATCGCGGCCTGGCCGTCTCTTCGCTTGGTGGTGCGCCTCTGAATTTTTGTAACTTGACGCGCACAACAAAATGTGTCACAAATAGTTCACTGACAAAAGCAATATGTACATGTCAGGGGGATTATACAAAGAAGAACAATTCACTTTTGGAGGCTTTAGAAAGAAAGAAATCTTTAAAAAAATCGACATTTGAGTAAATATTTTGCAGCCGAATCAAATATTTTGCAGGATATTCCACTTTTGCATTTCTTTGTCATGTATATAATGTGAAACATGTTCCTCATGCAGAGGCCATGAAGTAGCCCATGAATATGAGAGATGCGTTTACAGATCATTACTTTTACAGGACTCGACGTCTTCTCGATTCCTCCAGCTCATTCTGTTTGTTCGCCCTCTGGCGTTTTCGGGAATAATGCAGCGCAGAGAGGATGAACGCCGCCGTTCACGCTCGGAGCTCGCGCTGCGTATAAACAAAGCTTGAGGCGATACCGCAGACAGACTGCTGCCAGACGCAGGTACAGAAAGTTACTAGAAATACCTTCTGTGTGAGGCTCCTCTCCATCTCAGGAAAAAGCTTGCAGAACTCTTCCTCAGCTTGTGTCGGATCAGACCTTTTGAGATTGTACACCTTAAAAAACAACAAAATGACAACCTGTGACTGTGACCCCTTTGAAACCTTTAAGCATATTTTCGAAAAAAAATCACTTTTACTAACACATTTTGATCATAACTATGAAAATCCTGCGCCAGTGTCCCCAAATACATGCTAAAAAGACACCTTTTTGGAAAGAATAGGACCTAAAGAGTCAGAATCTGTAACAAAAATCACAATCCAACAAAGCATTGCTTCTCAGACGGGTTGGAGCAATTGAAAAGCACCAAGTCGTCGCAGAGATGATTAAGGAAATGTTAAAAAAAGAACTGTTGTGCTTATAAGGGGTAGATCAATATCAAACCTCTTGACGCATTTTGCATTAAATTACTTTTAAAATAATTTGAAACTGGGACAGAAAGTGATGGAGACCTCCACAAAGCAGGTTCATCTTCAAAACCCAGTTTGCCTTCACAGATTTAGAGTTCTGCTGCACCGTGTTTTCAGTTTTTCACAAGTAATTACTGGAAGAAAAGTCACAAAAGGTGAAATGGAACGGACACCCTGCTGTGTCATCATCATCATCATCATCATCATCATTATCTGTCCGGTGCTGGAACAAGCAGTCGGCGTCAGTGGAACAAAGTATTGTTCTTCAGACTTGTGGAAATGGAAAGTGGATTATTTATTTTGACCACATAGAAGCGTATAAATAATGAATGCACCTGAAGTTGTGATTGTGTTTGAAGCAAAAAGCTGTAAGTGGAGCTCCACGATGTGCTGACTTGACAGCTTTTGCATGGTTCCGCTCTGGTTTCCTGCTTTTAAAGAGCTTATCCAGAGAGTGTCTGTGAATCCAAGGTAACCGCAACCGAGCTGCAGGTTTCTCTTTGGGAAGAAAAAGCTGAGTCCTCACGCAGAATGAAAAGTAGTGCTCAGTATGATCTCTTCCTGAACATGTTCAGCTCTGCTTTTGTTAAACTCACTCACCGGCGACTCAACCATTGATTCACTCTGAAACTGCAGCACATTTCTCATTTTACAGCCTGTCAGACAAAACAACTCAGTCAACTTCCAACTGAGAGTTTGGATCAACACGAACTCCGAAGGGGGGGTCAAGGGGTGATCGATCGAGGTCCACTGGACGTCTCTGGATCCCGTCGACGTCTCGGCTTCTGGACCCTTTAACAGGAGTTCTGTGCGGATGCGGGATTGATGCCCATACTTTACGTCTTCTTGGACTTCCTGTGGGAACGTCCCCAAACTACCACCATAACTCTCTGCACCGCCGCCAGCCTTGATGCGGTTTCATCATCCCTCTTCCAGGTCATTGATCTGTGTTTGAACTTTGTTTTTTCAACCCCCTCTCTTTAATATCTGTTGCGGCCGGTTGTCCGGATTCACGGTCAGAGGATCGATCCCCCGGCTGCAAACATTGCTCTCCGTCTGGGTTTAGCCGTGAATTCATAAGTGTTACAAAAGTTCTGTTTTGGGCGAGTCAAATCGCTTATTGATGGATTTTTTTTTGGAGGGATCTTTATTCCCACGTGTTGCTCCACATGAGACCTGTGAGCGGCGATACTGCAGCCAGTGATTTGTTTCACTTTGGCTTTAGTGTCTTGGGTGTGTTTTTGCACTTTTACACTGAAGGGTACCACCCGCACTGCGGAGCAGTAGTGTACACAGCACTCCACACACCGCTTGAATGAATCTTAACATTTACCAATAGACTACATACTTAAAAAGACATCTTCACCGTGTGCAGTCTGACTAAACGCTATTAAGATGCTGTTTTTGAAATCCTTATTCATCTGCGATGAATACAGGATGTGCACAGACTCAGTCGCTGTAATGTGATGATTACATCACAATCAATATTCAGTATATGCTTCAGCTGAAGTGATTTGTTTTTATCTCTCACAATGGACAGTAGGGTCTCGTGGGTGGAGCAAAGGCAGAAATGTGTCTTGTTTTGTGTAATTATTCTCCTGTTGAGTCACTTAGAATAGCCACAAACGGCTCAATTAGACTGCGCTAGGCATTTGTCATAATTACCAGTTGGCACTTTACAGTGATTGTTTATTATCAAGTAGTTCATCAAGTATAATAGAACGAAGGTTGGAAGGTAATTGGCTGGCAAACGGAAAAAAAAAAGGTGGCATCGTGTCTCTGAAACTGTATATTCATTTCACCTCCACGCCGCTTTCCTTCCTCAGAACGGGTTCACACACGGAGGTTCAATACCCGATGGAAGCAATGTTGTGCTATGTCAACTATGCTGCATGTCTCGTCAGGTGTGATATGCGTTTCTACGCTGTTGCAAGGGAAATTTGTTAAATTTGACTCCTTTAGCGGCTGTTTAGACGTCCAGCTACCTTTCTGATCCCACCATGCTTTCATGCATGTGTAGAAAATGAGCTTTAAATCTCTGTTATACACTTTGGGGATAGCGATGTGCTTCCCCTGCGCTCAAACAACAATGTGCAGATGAAGCATTTAATTGTAGAGTTGTACTCATTTATTGGCTGGCTAATTGGATAGTTAGCATGGTAATTGCGCCGTCATTTCATGCTACACTAGAACGTACAGAAAATGAGCCGGAAACTCATCTGATGACGGCAAAGTGCTTTTCTACGCTGAGACGGAGGGTGTGGATGAAGCGTTAGCTTGTTCGATTTTACGAGTTTGTTAGCTAGCTAGCTAACTGGCTTCCTAATTTCACCATGCTAACCATGTTATGGTTGGTTAGAAATGGATGGATGGATGAATGGATTCATGGATGGATGGACAGATGGAATGATGGATGGATGTAATAATGGTTGGATGTATGCATGTATGGATGGATGGATGTAAGTATGGATGGATGTAAGTATGGATGGATATAAGGATGGATGGATGTAAGTACGTACAGATGTATGTAAGTATGGATGGATGTAAGTATGGATGGATGTAAGTATGGATGGATGTAAGTATGGATGGATGTAAATATGTATCTATGTAAGTATGGATGGATGTATGTAAGTATGGATGTAAGTATGGATGGATGTAAGTATGGATGGATGTAAGTATGGATGGATGGATGTAAGTATGGATGGATGGAAGTATGGATGGATGGATGGAAGTATGGATGGATGGAAGTATGGATGGATGGAAGTATGGATGGATGGATGTAAGTATGAATGTAAATATGTATGGATTTAAGTATGGATGGATGTAAGTATGGATGGATGGATGTAAGTATGGATGGATGTAAGTATGGATGGATGTAAGTATGGATGGATGGATGGATGGATGTAAGTATGGATGTAAATATGTATGGATGTAAGTATGTATGGATGTAAGTATGGATGGATGTAAGTATGGATGGATGTAAGTAAGTATGGATGTAAGTATGGATGGATGGATGGATGTAAGTATGGATGGATGTAAGTATGGATGGAGCTGTGTCTACGGTGTATAGAGCAGAAATGTAAGTTGCTTTGGATAAAAGCGTCAGCTAAGTGAAATGTAATGTAAGAGATGGATGGATGCTTTATTCATCCCCAAGGGGGGAACTGTTTGTGGCAGCAACAACAACACAAACTGAATATATACACATCAAAAGAGAAGAGCAAAGCGTGTTACATTTAAGAACATCCAACATTAAAGGAAGTGCAGAAATGCAAAGTACATGCAGTGTATATGAAGTCTATATACTTATGTACTTATGTGTGTTTAATGTTGTTAGTGTATAGATCTTTTAGGGTGATTTTAATGTGTGTAAAGTGTCTTTGGCTAAAACCAACCAACACAATGGGGCTCGTTGCGGTTCCCATTTCCTGTGAGAGCTGCAGGTCAAAAGATTGAGAAAAAAAAAAGCAATCATGAAAATGATTTCTTTGTGAGTTTTTTTGACGACAACTGCGCGGCATGAATTTGCCTCTCCCGTCTCATATTTTGTTTCCTTGCAGTCTGTATTCACCAATATAATGTCGTTAAAATACGAAGGTTGCCCATTATACTATAACACTATAGTGTTTTAATTAATGTTTTTCCAACATGTCAAAACATAAATCCACCTTGGAAGCTGCAGAACTGTTGTTGTTGTTTTGTAAAATAACAATTTAATAATCCAGGGTGCTATTAGACTGTCTAATAATAGAGTATATACAATAATTTAGAAGCCGAAATGTTTTACGGGGGGGTGGAAAAAAGGCAATTATGGAGCGAGCTCACATCAATAGTGTCTGCCTGGCGCACAGTGATTAATTTGTCGCATCACAAACTGAATGGATATGACACAGATTGACAATTAAAATGTGTATATTATGGAAAGACAACAGCGATGAGTCGTGTTGAATATTAACTGCGGGTTGAAGCGTCTTTCTCGCTGGACGATGCTCAGAAAGCCGTCTCGCACAAAGAAATGATTTGTGTGAAAAGTTGGCACAGAAACGTCTAAAAGAGGATTTTAAACACAATCCAGTAAGACATCAAAAATACTCAGAACGACCTCGATTTCAGCGAAAGTTCCTTGTAATGTGGTTTTGTTTGCCGCACACAGAGAGAGAGTATTTTAAGAGCAATGGGTGTTCTTTTGGTCCAATTCTTCAGAATATCGACGGTCGCTTTAAAACCCATTTCCGTGTGCAGTTCCTCTTTAATGTCCGTGAGATAACATGTGGCAGTCAGATCGTTGCCTTACACACTTTGTCCTTTTATTCAAGCCTAATAATAATAATAATAAAGTATTGTTGCTCGATATTTTCACGGTGAAAGCGCTGGATCTTTCTCTGCACTTCAGAGGGGGCAGAAAGAAACATTCATAACTCATACTCTGATATCAAAAATGGCTCCATTTATGAGTTGTTTGGTGCAGCTGCCTTGATGCGAGAGGCTTGAGCTGTTTCTGTGCAGAAGCCAGAAAATAACGGCTCCGGTGTCAAAGTGCAAGTGAGATAAATGAGTCGCCAGCATCTGCTGTTGAGCTGTCCTCCTCTCCCCGCCGCCGGGTCAGGGACGTTTCCTCTCCTCCGGTCACAGCCATGAGGCCAATAGGTTGCCGGGTTGCAAACCGCCAACTCATGCAATTAAACTGCAATCTCTATTACAGTTTTTCAAGGATTACGCTCGGTAGTTTTTGAACGCGTGGTCGGAAATTTAAACAAAATAAATCAATTTATTTGTTATGAGCCCAGAGTTTCCCAAAGTGTAGTTATTAACGATCTAGTGAAACGTTACGGCCGCCGTGCAGAAGTGACGGCGAGGCTACGAGGTTTATGTAATTACATAAACTTAAACTTAAGTTTATTTTGTTCTGTTTGGATAGAACTCTTCCCACAATGCTTTGCTGCATTCCAGCAATTTAAATGAAGTGAATCAACGTTGTGGTTCTGGAGATCCTTTAGCTAACGTCTCTTGACTCATTCGTCTCTTTTCCTGTCTGATAATGGCCGCCGCGGGGCTCGGGGCTCAGATGGATAATTATTTAAAAAATAAGGATGTTCATTAAAGGGGTCAGTGTTGACTTTTGGTTTCAAATGGGAAACAGTGGTCTCCTGTGTGAAAGTCCTGTGTTTGGACCTTTAACTGGTCAGGAATGAACAGGGAATTTCTGAGAAAATGCAATTGACAAAAAAAGGTTTTGAGTTTCTTAGTTGCATTTTCTGAGTAGATTGTTATAGGAACAAACATAACAAAGTGTCTAAGGGTCTAAAACACGACGTAGCAGCTGAGGAGATGCATATGTTGTGTTGTCGAGGGTTGGAGGAGCTGTAAAGAGAGTGAACGTTGGACTTTATCACCGACTGGAGAGAAACGCCTTCATCTGAATGCTAATGCTGCTCCGTGTCCGCTGAGTGTGCAAATAGGCAATTGTTTGCTGACACGTGAACTTAATAAGGCAATAATATAGCGGGGATGTGCGCCTGTCAGCTTGTTTGTGGGTTCTAGTGCCCCCTAGTGGCCAAAGAAAAGCCCATTAAAGCAGCTTTAACGGTGCCCTGTGGAGTTTTCCTACAGACAGAGTCTCTGTTTACATCGTGTGCATCCTTGTGGTCAAACAAGCTCGTTGAACATGTTCCCTTCCTCGTGAAACATTTGCAAAAGACCTTTTTTCAACTTACATAGTATATGTTTATGATTGTTTGTTCGATTCTGACTTTGTTGTTGCGTTCTTTACGGCTGCATAATATCAATATATCTATTTGTCTGAATTTGTATATATATTTGATATTATAATGTTCCCCCCCTCTCTTTGGTAAGGGTTAAGGTTAACCCTTACCAAAGAGACAAGACATAGATCTCTATATGGAAAAGAGTGGACCAGACGTGACCCTACTGGTCATCTGTGAATATCAGTGTGTGTAATTCTACAACAAAGCTGGAAATATACGCTCATACACAATACACAGCAGCATCGATGCTGAACTCATTCAACATTGACCCAGAATCTGCAACACAATTTACAACTTGTTAAGCAAGCCAAGTGAACATTTCTATCTATGCAAAGGCCTGCATCTTTAAAATGGACCATTTCATTATTATTGTACTTGAACTGCAGGACTCTTACGTCTGAAATCCTTTACACCCAAAAACAACTCCCACACCTTTCCCACTCTATTTAACAAGTCTTTCACCGGGTCGTATGTGTTTTCCTCCTCGCCACGTGTTGATTGCGAGAGTTGACAAAACACTGCTTCCAGTTTTCCACCTGACTGGATGTTGTGGCGGCTTCTATTCATAGTAAAACCAGCAGATAAAAGCACGGATTGGTAGTTAGAGTCACTTAGAGAAGGCTGTTGTTGTGAAAGGTGGCGAGGAAAATTGAGTAAGGTCAGCTTCGCCGTGACGGACAACAATCCGAGCGCCGACTCCTGAGAGCCCACGGAGCCCGGCGAGTCAAGAAATGTGCTCTAACGGAGGCAACAGTGGGAGAAGGTCAGACAGTTTTGAAAAGGTTGCTTCCGATCGAAGCCATGTATGAAAAAACAAATGTACTAAGAGGGCCGCGGGTTGAAAGGTTGAAAGCTAGAGCTGTAGCCACTATTTTTATCAGGAACAAATCTTTCGAAAAGATCAAAACCAACGTGGGTTAATCTCTCAACACTCTCTGACTTCTCGACAGCGACTGGGATGTTCAGAGATGTAAGTGTTGAAACAAGTTTTATAAATAATGTGTTAAAAAATGAATCCAATAGGAGGAAAAATCACATTTATTTGAGAGAATTTAAATAAGCAAGTTTTTATGAGATTATGGTGCCGGATGGAATGCCATCCCCCTTTTTTTTAGCAAAATGACCAATATAATGAATAATAATTTGAATACAAAGGTATTCAAGGCACTTAACAGGGTGAAAACAAACAATAGAAGCAATAACAACATAAACAAGAGCAAAGATATAACAGTAAGAAGTCTGCAGGAGGTCAGAAAGGTATGAAGGTGTTCAGGGTTGTGAAGAGCTTTGTATGTGATGAGGAGCATCTTTAACCAGATTCTTGTATCCTTTCTTCACAGTGCATGTTAGTGCACGTGCGCAGCTGAAAATGTCGTACCAGTATCATCAGCTGAAAACACCGTACCGTCGTAAGTATCGTTAGCTGAAAACACTGTACCGCCATAAGTATCGTTAGCTGAAAACACCGTACCACTCCAAGTGTCGTTAGCTAAAAACACCGTACTGGTGTAAGTATCGTTAGCTGAAAACACCATACCGCTGTAAGGATCGTTAGCTAAAAACACCGTACTGCTGTAAGTATCGTTAGCTGAAAACACCATACCGCTGTAAGTATCGTTAGCTGAAAACACTGTACCGCTGTAAGGATCGTTAGCTAAAAACACCGTACTGCTGTAAGTACCGTTAGCTGAAAACACTGTACCGCTGTAAGGATCGTTAGCTAAAAACACCGTACTGCTGTAAGTACCGTTAGCTGAAAACACTGTACCGCTGTAAGGATCGTTAGCTAAAAACACCGTACTGCTGTAAGTATCATTAGCTAAAAACACCGTACCGCTGTAAGGATCGTTAGCTAAAAACACCGTACTGCTGTAAGTATCATTAGCTAAAAACACCGTACCGCTGTAAGGATCGTTAGCTAAAAACACCGTACTGCTGTAAGTACCGTTAGCTGAAAACACCGTACCGCCGTAAGAATCGTTAGCTGAAAACGTCGTACCGCTGGAAGTATCATTAGCTGAAAACACTGTACCGCTGTAAGTACCGTTAGCTGAAAACGTCGTACCGCTGAAAGTATCGTTAGCTGTTCGCTGACGGCCTGATCCGCTCTGACTGGTGGAGGAGGCCGCCATACCGATACTTCAAAGCGACGGTCGAGGTCATAGATTCTCAAACCTCAGAAAGATCGATGAGTCAGCACATTCCACTGAACGCACTCTGCTACTGCGGGACCGAAAGGTCAACATCCCCCGTTGAAAAATCAACGAGTTTCCAACTGAATATAGAATATTATCACATCTGAGAGCATCTGAAAGGGATCACTGGGGAGGGAGAACGCTTGTTTATCTGCATAAATACATGCACTCTGGAGATTTATCCACAAACTGAATGGTCCTCCTTTTGGTGTTGAAATGTGAAGATAGCTCTTGTGTTATTTTCTCAGAATTTCTAACTTATTGTACCGAGACAGAAGCTGTTTGCAGAGACGCTCAGCTTTCAGCCCATGGGGTAAAGAAGCACTGACAACGGGGAGGCCGGTCTGCAGAAAGCTTCCTTTACTTCAAGCAGAACAGATAAATGGCTGCAACAAGAGAGGCAGGAGAAACTTTCAAACGCTAAATAGCATTGATTAAACGGATGCTACAGATTTAATTGAAGTATATTTAGCTGATCTGGATGACAGCTTCGTCTTTCACCAAAGTTACAACAGATTTAGGCATTCAACACTTCATAAATTGACACATCATTACAAGGCCGTGACAGAGACAGAGAAGCATCGGTGCATAATATTCATATACTATGCATTGTTGCAACACTTCTATGCCGTGAAGATTAAGCAGATTTAGAGCCAAAAGTATTTTCCCCAGCGGTTAGTGGAGATCAAAAACAGACAAAAGAGAGTTAATGTTGGCAGAGTTAATGTTAATGTTGCTCCGTTACTACATACGGGCCCAAATATTGTAATTTTGATTAAAAAATGATCAAAAATATTGGCTTTTGGACCTTTTTTCTCCATGTTTTCAGAATCATAACCAGTATATGTTTTCATGTACAAGGAATTTGTCCTGGCAGGTGGTGCATCACATTATCAAACAATAAACACAGTGCAAGAAATAGATCATATCAAATAAAGTGCCTTCGACAAGTAAAGTGTTGTTTCGTTTGTTACTCTCTCGTATCAACTACAATCTTTTGCAAATTGGTCCAGTTTTGAAGACAGCAGCCGCTGAACGAGCTGCAATGGTTTCCATTGGGGGGCAAGTTGTCACCCTCAGTTACGTCCACTAGAGGAACCTCGTTTTCCCCTCCGATTGTTATTCAAAGTGTCTGACATCTTGGAGTTTCTCCCTTCTCAAGCGCTGAAATCCTGTGAGATGTCATATTTGCCGTATGATAACGGTAGCTTTCCATGGGGCCCGTTTTCTGTAAGACTTTCAATGTCACGGCTAAACATTGTTTTCATGATTGCGACAATGCAGACGAGGTCTTTGACAGTCGGAGTATTTGGATATTCAGTTTTCACGACAGATGGGATCAAGCTAATGGTAAAGTTTCATTTCTCTGTCGGGTTATTTCCATAATGTTGTCATCAGACACTTAAAATAACAATATGAGCAACGAGTTGGTGGCACTCACACACAGAAAAAGCCCTTTTAGAGCATTGACAGGGAGGAGTGTGCTGGTGGCATTGCATTGCAGCCCGTTTAGCAGCCGCCATCTGCAGCGTTCGCCCTCAATACTGGACCAATTAAAAACAAAGTATTGTCCGTATTAGTCACATGAGACGCAGACACATCGGAAAGTAACCCTTTAAACAATTACGCCAATCTAACGACCCCTCGTGGCTCACGCGCTGACGCTTTCCTGCAATTATTCAAATTGCAAGTTTTGTCAAAAATTGCTGGTTGGAAGGGTTTTATTTTATTTTCTGACACTATAATTAAACCGCATTTCAATAAGCCAAGAGAATAAACTGTGATTACGGAGCGTGGCTCCCTCCTGGTCCAGTAATGGCAGTGTGTTAAAGACGAAGTTTGTCCGTCTCTCACTGGAAGACGTCAACGGGTAAACTGGGATCGACGAGTCTTACTGTGGTAATGGACCTGTGCTTGAACAAAGCTTTTCTAGTCTTTCGACCAATCAAAGTGCCCTAACCCAAAATCAAGATTACAATTTTCAGCTTTAGAGTCATATTTTCTCTTTACACTTTTGCCTTGAGAGCTGAGATTGCTCTGCAACTTTAAATGTAAAACATGAGCTTTTATGCAAGTGCCTTTAAAAGGTGAATTTAAGAAATTGTGTAAATTTGAGAAAAAGGCCCATGAGCCTGAAGGGTTAACACTCGTTGTCAACGTTCACACACTGATGGAGACATTTGGGGTTAAGTGTCTTGCCCAAGGGGATATGGACATGGGCTAGTGGAGCCAGGGATCAAACCGCCGATCCTCTTAATAGTGAAGGATGACCCGGCTCACCACTGACCCACAGTCGCCACCGTATAGTGTCCTGCAGTTTGATTCTCTATGAAGTCCATCTCGCCAGGCTTCAGGTGATGCACGACACAATCGTCATCCTGCGAGTTATGGGCGTGGCCTAGGTGTGTGTCTCTGTGTGTGTGTGTGTGTGTGTGTGTGTGTGAGGTGACTGTTGGGCCAGAACAACAATGGCGGCAACAATGCTCCAATAGCTTCAGTTTAATCTCCGGGTAACGGATGTTTCTGCGCGACGCCGTCTTGGCTTTGGCGAAAGTTTTGATTGACAGGCGGTTCATCCAATCCCCTGCCAAGTGCCCGCCCCTTTCCATTTCCCGATGGTCCCGTGTCACAGACCATCTGGAGGGTTCAGGTTCACTGCGTCTTCCTGCTGGGATTTACTGCTGCTAACTTACAGACTGCTGACCGCACCGAAACGGAGAAAATTGCTCAATAGCGGACGGTGCGGAGAGTTATGAAACATTAAAAGGCCAAAAACTCCTTGGGATTTACAAGAGGTTCACATTTCCACAGCGACAAGAGTCCTCGGCACAGGTTCTGTAGATTCATTTTGAATGTGAGCAGCAAGACAAACAGCTAATAACTACACTCTCTATTGAGTTACAGGACCGGAGGAGCTGGCAGCGGGTCAGCTTTTACAACGCCGTCGCAGTTTGGAGGTCACAGATACGACCGACGAGGAGAATGATTTTCATTCCTTCCTCGCAAATGAATTTAGTTGACAGATTAATTCAATTAAAAGCAGCCTGCAGACGGATCAGTCACCAATATTGAACCTGATTAGCCGACAGCTCCTCTAATTGGGATACTGAGTGGAAGCTTTCTAATTCAAATGATGCAAACCAGCTGAATTAAATTAGGATGCAATTAGGACCCGATCCACTGACGATGTGTTGATTGAAGATCTATAAAGTTATACGCTGAAAAACCTTCGGTACGGTCTTCATTAACAGCATTTCATTGCTTTTGTTTTTTCCAGGATTCAGAGGATTCAGCAAAAGCCTGGTTTTGCTCCTTTTTATTATTATTTATCTCAACTTGAGGTCTAAAACACATGCTACGAACACGAGAAACATCAAATTAAAACCACTACTTAGAGAAAATATGTTTTCTTTCTCATTGTCTGGGTTTTTATGTGTGTGAATACAAATTAAGATCCTTGTAAAACTCCTCTAATAAATGATGCCTTTGTCTTTGTCTGGGATGTTCTAAAAATAATTTGCAATTTGCTGCATTTCTCCGGCTCCTTTCTCGTCTGAGCCGCCTCTCAAAGTGCTTTTACAAGGCCAACACTCACGCACCGGTGCCAACGGTCACTTTACGAGGCGTCGCCTGGTCATCAGGCATAAATTAAACTGAGTTTACTGCAATTTTAATAATGTAAAGAAGCAACTGCACGCTCGCCCCTTTGAACACACCTTAAATGGGGTCAGGCCGTCCGGATGAGAAACGTCACAACATCTCCCCCCCGACCCGAGTCCTGTATCGACATCCTGCTTTTGCAGATCCCCGAAGGAAAGACCGGGATTTTTAACGGCTTCGGCGGCAGAATTATAGACCTGTCACAGCCGGGGAACATGAAAAAATAACGATTGTTAATACCGTGTCACCCGAGGGTCGCTGGAATAAAGAAGAAAAGGTTGGAAATGAAAGATGTTTTGCCACTTCAGGGCGGTCGATGACTGCAAGCAGAGAAGGGCAAATAATGTAAGTTGTTTTGCAGCTTGAGGTATTAATATTCACACCGTTAGGTTATATTACTCGTAAACACAGCGCGTTAATTCACCATTATGCAGACGATACGCACTTGTATCTCTCCATGAAATGCAAAACGCCGTCACCGTGGTTGAAAAGACGAGATCGTGTTTCCTGATCTGATGCGACGCTCTCGAACAAACCCGCCACGGAAAAATGAAATAAGATGAAAAGCATCGTTGTGCATGAGGTCAGAGGCACGCTGTGCTTTTAACATGCGCGTCTTGAACGCTGCGTCGAGGGCGGGCCTTATTGATCGCCTTCACCTGACCTGCTTCATCAGCTCGAGAGCTTCGTCATTACATTTGACAACGATGCCAATTCTTCTAACATCGTTATGGTTTGTTGTTACAATCAAAAATATGTATTATTGTCATAAACGCTCTGTGCGTTCTCCTCAGCACTGCAACATGCTATATGTGTGTGTGTGTGTGTGTGTGTGTGTGTGTGTGTGCATTTCGCACTCCTCTCGCAGCCATTGTGACGCCGAGAGTAACGATATGGAGACACATCCAGCGCGATGACGGCTTGCTGGTATAATATGGTGTAAAAAAACAGAAACTCCGACAGAAAACATGTAATTACCGGGACAGAAGTGCACTTTCACGAGCTGTAAGTGCCGTGTGAGAGCAGTAAAGAGCGGCCGCTGACATGCACTTAAAGCGTGCACGCCGGCGTGTGTCGTGGACGAGACTTCCCTCTCTGCGCTGGTGGGCGTCGCTCCCCCACGGCTCTGCATCGGTGATCTGAAGGCCGCGTAACGCTCCGCTAATTGTGTTAGCATGCGCGGCAACGATCTAAAACTGGGATTTTCATTCGCAGCTCGGCGGGGAAAATGCACAAACACACAGGTTGTGTCGGCATTAGCATTTTAACCAGTCTGCATATTTAAGAAAAAAAAAAGAAGAAGAAGAAAAAAACATTTCATGAAAGTGTGACAAGAGCATTCGGCAGAGTTCGGGACAATAGAAAAGTAATAGAATAAATAATAGATTACTCAAAGCTGACTTTTAAACTGGGCTAACCATTTAAAGCACACAGTGCTGACAGGTTTGCATTATTCATGGTGCACACACACACACACACACACACACACACACACACACACATGCTGCTGCAAAGCCTCAGAAACGGAGATGAAGAGCGGCTGGTTTGGATGATTTTTTCATTTTTTTCTCTCTCCTATTGTCAGGAAGTGGAACTATTTGAACAATGATTCATGTGAATTAGACTCGGCGTGCACGTCAATAGCTTCTAATGGACGGCGTTACTGCTCGCACCGCCTATATTTCAAAAGGTTATGCGCTCCGTGCCGTCTTTTGGGACACTTTGCCACTGACGGTTTGAATCCAGATAATTGCCTCTATGAACTAAATGACAACATTAAATATTGAAGTAAGTAGAGGCTATTTTTTATATTGAGAGCCTCCTTTTGGTGAAGATAATCTCCAGTTAAATGCCCTGCGTGATGTTGCTGTGCTGCGTCGCCTCACAGGACCCCGAAAGCAGATGAAGCGACGCCCGCGCGGCGTCTGACTTTATATTCCTCGCCTTCTTCGCCTCGGGGTCAACAGAAAACTAGAAACGAGCCCTCGATCCGGCACCCTGGACGGCGGTCCACCGGCCTGCCGGGAATGTGAGATTTCAAGTGCTTCAACTGGGAAGAAGACAAACGAAAGGGGGGGAGCACTTAAAATAAAAGTCACAAAAATAATGACAAATATGTGTTTTCGCTCGCGGAGTTAAAAAGGGAACAAGCGAACATTTGCTTGGGAGGATTTGTTGAAGACGAAAGAGTTCTTGAAGCATTAGCATTCCCAGCATTAGTACGAGTCATATTTTGAAGATGCATCGTCTTAAAACAAGTCTCTGTCGCTCAATCAAATGCTAACTGTGACGTGATTGTGTTCTTTATTGAGTGCTACGAGTTCTTCGCTAGAAATTCGACGAATACACTTTTCTTGGTCGGATCTCCAGGGGCTAAGCGTTAGCTAAGCGTTAGCTAAGCGTTAGCTAAGCGTTAGCGTTGACGCGGTTCTGTCGGCTCCATCGGATCAGGACCTCCGGCTCGCTCCGGGGACGCTAGCGGCCGACTCTGAAAGCAGTCGGGATGAGGCGACTCGGCATCTCCACCTCTGAGGCTCCTGGCTCGCCGCTGTGGATTCGGGGCCCTCGGGGCCGCGAGAGACTCGCCGCCCCCCAAAGCGAGGGAGGTCAAGTTCCTCGGGGGTGTTTTTATAGCGACCCAAAGAATAAAAGAGTGAGAACCGGAGCGAGAGGAGCTTCCTCGCTGGGGCTGCTGGGGCTCAGCCGCAGAGAGAAAAGAACGAGAAGGCGTCAGATGTCCGGAGGGCCTTCGAGAGGAGCTGAGGAAGAGCCGGCTGAGATGTTTCAGGTCTTTTTGAGGTCTTCCAGCCACGCCCAGCTGGGAGGACGACCCGGGAGTTGACCCAGAACACGCTGGAGGGATGATGGGAACGCCTCGGGGTTATTAGTGGAAGATGTTGCTGAGGAGAGGGAGCTCGGCGGAGCCTGCAGACCCGGAGGATGGATGGAGGATGGATGCTCTAAATCATACGTCAGTCTTGACGGTAACACACTGCTATTTGTTTTATTGTGAAATCATTTTAAAAGGGAACATTTGCAACTGATAACATGGATTTCCACCAATGCAAAACAAATCTGAAGTGGATGTTTTCTGTGAAGATTTAAAGTTTAATTTCCCAGTCGGCGCCAGATCGTTTCGTCACCTCAGCTGTAGCGATACCTTCAGGCCGCTTAGCGTATCTTGGTACTTTGTCCCTGCTCACTGTGTTTTGTGTCATCCTCCTTCTCTGGAGTCACCACCTGCTACCTGCCTTGTTCCCCCCTCCGGATTCAAGCCGGCCTCGCTCTCGTTATCTTTTTGTTTGTGTTAATGAACCCTTTTACTTTTTTCTCTTCAGCTGAGACTCCTGTGCTGCCTTTGGGTCCACGTTCGGCTTCCCGTCGTAACACTTTATGCCAAGAAACTCCCTAAAAAGTTTTTTTTGTGGTTTTCTGAAGCGACCGACGCCATCTGTTTTATTCTGGACTTTAAAGATCGCCCTTTTCCAGAGCGTCCAACTGGACTAATGGCCTTTCTTTGCCCACATAGATTACTAGTATACTCAGGTTCACATATGTAATGAGATTTATGATACTCTATGATAACAAACATTCATCAGTATGAGAGGAGACTATTGAGGTTTAGGTCAGTTCGTCCTCGTGTGAACGGAGACAGCGAGTGGCTACTGTTTCGTTTAAATGCCTTAAATGGAGATAATGAGCTTCTGTGTGTGGTGATGTATTGAAGCCGGTTACATAATGAAGTCATTCCTCTGCACCTCCAGAGAAAGAGGAGAGAAAGGGACAAACACAAGAGTCTGAAGCAGCTCGGACTGTTCACACAACCAGACGGTGATTCCTTTTCATCCGGAGACTTTGAGGTAATTAATTGTCGGCGTCACGATCACGAGGAAACGTTCTTATTAATGCGAAAACATCTGAAATTGAAGCTGTGAGAAACAAATGAGTGTCAAAAAACGACTAAATCAGAGTTTGAGCATGTTGAGAAACGTCCTGACGTGTTGGTGTGAGATGAAGTGTTAATGAAGTTTCCGTCTTGAGAGTACAGCAGGTGTGAAAGGAGTAGAGGAGAAACCCCCCGCGCCGCTTCACTTGAGCGTCTTATTGCTTCGTTTCTTTTCCAGTGATGTACCGCTGCACAATATGCTTCAGTACCTTCAAACCTGTGCAAAGTTCAATACATTTTGGGTTGAAAAAAGGACGCTTGTCTGGATGGACGAGCTGCAGGACGGTGAAGAAGAGTTTGGTTGAAGCGTGATGTCATCGAAACATCCGGCAGCCAAAGTGGCTGCAAGTTTTTCCAAATTGCAGTGAACGTAACGTCCAGGAGTCCATGAGGGTCTCCAACAAAACAGCCATGAAGAGATATGCAAAAGACACACAGGCAGACTTCCTCATATAGTTATTTTATAAATAATGTCACGATATCTCAAAAGAAAATCCGTCCTGTCAGGTAACTATATTCGCTTCCTGCTCCTCTAAAGCGCTCTAATCATCACATCGTCTCTTTTTTTGAATCCATACAAAAAAACGGAAGTGTTGCCTCTTTTTTTTGTCTTCGGTGTGTGTGTGTGTGTGTGTGTGTGTGTGTGAGTATTTCTTGATCAGAACCAGCTACCTGACGACGAACAAAGACTCCAGGATTCTTGTCCCGACCAAGAAATGCCAACTTCTCCGCCTTTTATCGTTCGTTTGTGATCTTTTGTCATTGATAAAGTTTGGAGTCACAACACACACACACACACACACACACACACACACACACACACACACACACACAAAAACACCCTCAACCCGCACTGTCTGTTAAATCATCCCATCCTATTTCTGACTGTCTCTGTGCTCTCGTCTGATGTCTCCCACCAGCGTTGATTGAACAGGTGCCTGAAAAACTTTCTCCAGCCAATTTATTCTCCCAGACATCTGCTCGTCGGGGCGGCGGCGCCAGTTCCTTCCAAGACGCTCTGCACACGAACAGAGCAGCTTGAATTTAGCCCGGCGGCGCTCACAGATCCGGCTTCACGGAGGGCGTCGCACCGGAGGAGTAATGGACTTGATCGGATGTGTGAGATGAACCGATCAAAGTCTATGAAATACAGAGCAAATGGCTGGAAACCAGACGTCGCAATCGACACATCTTGTGAACCCCGGAGCCCCCGAATGAGAGCTGTGGGGTTTCTGTACTCTCTGCCACTACTGTGGTTGTATAGAAGTCGATGCTTCATGTGTTAAAGCTGCATTCTCTCTGCTCACTACCAGAGAGTGACTCCTCTGGTTGTATAGAAGGTTCTATACAACCAGAGGAGTCGTCCTCCAGTAAACAGGGGAGAGAATGCAGCTTTTTACATATGAGGTATAGACTTCTATACAACCAGAGGAGTCACCCCCTGGTGGTCAGGAGAGAGAATTCAGCTTTAACACATGAAACATATACTTCTATACAACCAGAGGAGTCGCCCCCTGGTGGTCAGGAGAGAGAATGCAGCTTTAACACATGAAGCATAGACTTCTATACAACCAGAGGAGTCGCCCCCTGGTGGTCAGGAGAGAGAATGCAGCTTTAACACATGAAGCATAGACTTCTATACAACCAGAGGAGTCGCCCCCTGGTGGTCAGGAGAGAGAATGCAGCTTTAACACATGAAGCATAGACTTCTATACAACCAGAGGAGTCGCCCCCTGGTGGTCAGTAGAGAGAATGCAGCTTTAACACATGAAGCATAGACTTCTATACAACCAGAGGAGTCGCCCCCTGGTGGTCAGTAGAGAGAATGCAGCTTTAACACATGAAGCATAGACTTCTATACAACCAGAGGAGTCGCCCCCTGGTGGTCAGGAGAGAGAATGCAGCTTCAACACATGAAGCATAGACTTCTATACAACCAGACAAGGAGTCGCCCCCTGGTGGTCAGTAGAGTTAATCTCGAGGTTCTTCCCCGGTGGTTCCTCCGGTCCTAATGAAGCTCGGCGCTCGGCGCTCGGCGCTCGGCGTGCGGCGTGCGGCGTGCGGCGTCTGCTCAGGAGAGCCCGCTAACAGAGTCAGTGTGTGTAGACGCAGGAGTCGAGCGGCGCCGGTCGGGTGCGGCGCTCCCCTCGGTGAGCAGATTCTCTGATAAATATTGATGATGGAAAGCAGCGCTGTTGACACGGCAAGTGGCGGTGACACAGTTACAGCTGGCAGTGAGCTGGGGAGCGCCGCACTCTTGGCACTCATCATTCTCTGTGAATGCCGGTAGTGCTGAGCGGTGCAACACACCCCGCTGTATTAGATCACAGTAACACAATGACATCAATCTCCATTTGTGCCTGCGACGCCTGCATTTTCTATACATGTAATGCATCGGGAAAATGTACAAATCCTTCAGCATGTCTGCAATTTTCTCCCTTTTAATTTTGGATTAAATTGACAAAAAAGTGTTTTTTTTAAATAAGATTATTCCATTTATTTCATTGTTTTGAACTTCAAACTGAATCCAGTTGTTTTATACGAAACCCCGCTTCTTTAAAAGTATAAATGGGAATCTGCTTCACATTAAATAATTGATTGAATCCAATGCCGTGGACTTATTTCAAAAAGCATTTCAGACTGAGCCGGGCAATCACAGCGAGTGGCCATTTTGTTTCACTTCACTGATCCGCGGAACAATCCAGAGACGTGGGCGGCGGCTCAGAGGTCTGCAACCAGCGGGACGCGATTCAACCCCTCGGTTTGATGCCGGCACGAGGACCTGAGCAGCGGCAACACGTTGACACGGCGAGTTAAGAGCAGCAGCAACAACAACAACAACAACAACAAGGTAAAAGAACATAAAAAGGCGCCAAAGCAGCAATAAATATTCCAAAAAGTACAGAAGAACAAGCCTAAAATACCTTTTGGCTCAATGAAGAGCTCGATACCTTGTTCTGATGAGAGATTTACGTCGAATACGAAAATATATAATTTCTTTAACTCTCCTGACCACCAGGGTGTGACTCGTCTGGTTGTATAGAAGTCTATGCTTCATGTGTTAAAGCTGCATTCTCTCTCCTGACCACATGGGGGCGACTCCTCTGGTTGTATAGAAGTCTATGCTTCATGTGTTAAAGCTGCACTCTCTCCTGACCACCAGGGTGTAACTCGTCTGGTTGTATAGAAGTCTATGCTTCATGTTTTAAAGCTGCATTCTCTCTCCTGACCACCAGGGGGCGACTCCTCTGGTTGTATAGAAGTCAATGCTTCATGTGTTGAAGCTGCACTCTCTCTCCTGACCATGAGGGGGCGACTCCTCTGGTTGTATAGAAGTCAATGCTTCATGTGCTTACTGCCTAAAGAAAGTAGTTTAATTGTGTGGAAATCCTTTCATTCAGTTGAAAACGTTGTTTTTTTTACAGTGTACTTGTCGTTTAGTTTCATATTTAAGGTTAAATTGTGTTTTAAACGTGTCAAATTGACGTATATGCGCTCGTGAGACCAGGATGTGATGTTTTGTTGTTGCTTTTGACATCAACACGTCTGTAAGGAGCTCATGTTCCTACATATAGACATGGAGGAAGAAGAATCATGAATTAGGATTCAGGCCCCATGTTTGAGGTCTCTGGGGCTCAGGATCCACCCATAAGATCTGCTGTATGGGGGCTTCGAACATTGTAGAGGGGATAATTAAATAATAATGTGTCTGATAAAATATTAAACAGGAAAAAAAATCAACATCCCATGTTGATGATTGCAGATGAAGCTGAGTTCAGGAGGACCTGAACGCCTCCTCTTGGCGTCCTGGCCTCGCTGTGTCCGGAGGAGCGTCCTCGCTGCACAAACCCAGCGGAGCGCGGCGTGCAGGGAGGGAGTCGGGATCATTTCCATATCGACGAGTCCCGACCGACTTGAGCTATGTTGCCATGGAAACCGATTCGCCCGGTCCAACTCGTGGCGTTCATCTGCGTTTGGGCGCCGCAGTGCAACTATCTGACCTCGAGCTCACTGTGTGAGTCCAGGTTGCAGGTTTGAGTTCACAGAAACGTGCGGACTCGTCATTTTTTAACTCTTTTATGAATGTCTCAGGTAGAAAAAGTAAAATAAAATCAAGAAAAAAAGAAAAACATATTTTTTATTTTATACTTACAAAATAAGAGCACACGTACAAAGTAAATGGCTAAAAACAACATCATGGACAAACACGACACACACACACATTTACATATATATATATATATATATATATATATATATATATATATATATATATATATATATATATATACATATATATATATATACATATATATATATATACATATATATATATATATAGTCTATATATATATATATAGACATCTATATATATATATATATATATATATATATATATATATATACATCTATATAGACATATAGATGTATATATATATATATATATATAGACATATAGACATATATATAGACATATATATGTATATATATATGTCTATATATATATATATGTCTATATATATATATGTCGATATATATATATATATATATATATATATGTCGATATATATATATATATATATATATATATATATATATATATATGTCGATATATATATATATATATATATATATGTCTATATATATATATGTCGATATATATATATATATGTCTATATATAGACATATATATATATATATATGTCTATATATATATATATAGACGTATATATATATAGACATATATATATATATATATATATATATATATATATATATATATATATATATATATATATATATAGACGTATATATATACACACACACAGATGTGTATGTACTTTTGTAAATATATTTGTTTCTATGATTCAGTGTGACTCAGTTTAATATAAATGTATATATTAATACGATGTCGCACACAGCAGGATTGCCATGTCTGTCATCAGTCCGTTATGCTGCATCACATCAATAAAATAACATATTTCCTTCATACGGCCTGACGACATGATGATCTCCATATTGATTCATAACTCACAGCATGAAGGACTCAACACCCGCCGACATGTGATGATTAAATTACAGCCTCCAGTTATTAAACCCTCTTTGCTGATTGGGGAACACCGGCGCCCTGCGGCCCTGCAGGGCGGAGGGGGCGGGGCCTCCTGCGATCCGGCTCGGCGTTGGCGACCCTGCATCCTCCTCCTCCTCGTCTTCCTCCAGCGAGCGGCTTGTTTACTAAAGCGCTGCCTCTCGGTGCCTTTGGTGTTTGTTACGCCGAGATTCGATTTTTTTTTTTTTTTTTTTGTATTGTTCAAAGAGGTCTGTTATTGCCATCAGGGTTTATATCTCATCACAGAAATACATCAAAGGCAGATGAAGCATCCTTGTGATTCTTTGGAGTGTGCCTTCTGGAGAAAACCCTTCTCCCTTCTCCTGGGTACCAGGGACTCCTGAAGATCTCCTGTCCTCCGTGGGCCAGCTCTTCTTCTTCTTCTTCTTCTTCTTCTTCTTCTTCTTCTTCTTGGCTTTCGTTTGATTTCCTCTGTGCCGTTATCACTTGAGAGGGAGAACGCCGAGCCGTGTGGAAAAATTACACCGGAAGAAAGTAGCTGCGAATCTTTTCTCCCCGTGAAGCTGAGATTGTGACGGCGGCGTTTCGGCGGCGGCGGCGGCGTGCACGCCGGAGACGAGGGAGCTGCTCGCCGGAACAAAACCGACACTCGTGAACGGAGGAAGATGTGGCGCGACAAAACGAGAAGCTGCCAGCTGAAGGAAAGAAATCTGCTTTCAACATGAATCTTTTAGGTTTTGGAGAAAAGGGCCCGGGGGGGCGTGGCCCTCACGGTGACGTCCGGCCCAAAATATCTCCTCAATTTACGGAAAGAATCGTCGTGACAGTCGTGTTTTTTTTCTCCTCGTGCCGGCAGTTTGACGAATTTGGGGGCTTTTAGTGAAATACTCCAACAAATAATGGATGGGCTGTCATGATTATTTGACGTTCGTGGTGCTCAGAGGAGGAACCCCGACGGCGTTGCCAGGCCCCGTGTTTCTCCACCAAACTGGGCTTTTCTTTTCATTTCATCCAAAGCAACTTACGTGTTGCTCTGCACAACGTAGACGCAGCAACGGGGAGCAATTAGGGGTTAAGTGTCTTGCTCAAAGACACAACGACGTGGACGAGCGGTGCCGGGGTTTGAACCACCGACCCTCTGATTAAAAGACGGGCGTGCGAACCATCGAGCCTCAGTCGCCCCGTTTTGAGAGGTTGCCGCAGGTTTGAATTGACCTCTTGTGCAAATACCCCCCTACACCCAAAAAAATAAGAATATCTAAAATATGGTACGTAGTTTACAAAGAAATGGGAACGTAAATAAGTAACTAAAGACGGTAATCATATATATATATATATATATATGAGGGTAAAATGCAGAGACAAAGACTAAAAGACAAACCAACTGGTTAGTTTCTTTCACAGATTTATGTTTTATTAATGTTAATATGCTGCATCTTATTACACAAGGCCATTATCAGATGGGATTAAATAAATAACTCTTGAGAGAAAACTCCTGTTAAATCTCATACTGAACCGTGCAGGTGTCTCTTGTAGATATTGCAATACATTTAGCAGCGATGGCAATGCAGCGGCATATCTTTGAGTTCTGGCATCTGTTTGTTTTAATCAACAGATCTGGCCACCCTGACCCCTGACCTCCTGCCTCAGCGCGTTCACATAATAATCCTGCGAAACGTCTCGGCTGCAGGACGGATCGGCACGTTTGTTGCACCGACGTTCGTCGTCCCCGGAGATTTGAATCTCTGTGACTTTTGGCGATCTGCTGACATTTACCGTCGGGCCGTTTGTGAGATTTACACGTTTGTGGTTTGAAGTGAAATATCTACGCAACCACGGGATGGATTGCCCTGAGATTTGACACACAAATGAACGCCCCCCCTCCGGTTGAACTGTGCACTTTTGTGATCCCTTGACTTTTTATTTATCGCTTTATGCAAAACTAACGACATCATCGGCCTCAGTCGTGCTAACCGGCTAACTGGCCCTTTGGACCTCCGGTCTGAACTTCAGCTGGTTGGTGCGGTTCGTTCGGGCCGGTGTGAAAGCTGTCAATCAAAACGACGGTGCAGAACAAAACATCTGAACCGAGATCTTGAAAAAAAAAATGGGAAAAAGTGGATCTCAGTCTTCTTTTAGGCAGATATGTGTTGTTTTTTTTTAATACGATGTAAAAAAATATAAACTACTCGAAAAATCCATCAGCTGTTTGGTAAGCCTGTTCAGGATGCGTTCTAATAATAGATCATCTGTATCTATGTATATTTATATCATTGGGTAACCATGGTAACATGTATGCATGTCAGTACGCGTGTATTTCCTCCTGACTCTTTTGTACTTTGTCAGCTCATTAATTCCATTAAAAAAGTGCTTGACGGCGATGCCACAGCAGGATCATGACTCTATTATCATCATTATTAATATTATTATCGCTATTACTGTGCGAGACGTGTTCTTTCTGTCCGGCTTCACCTGTTAGTCACGGCTCAGCGGACGTTTGAGTCCGTTTGCGTCTCTAATGGCACTAATAACGCTCATAATCCGTTATTTCTTCATGAGCTTTCTGCGACGCCGGAGAACATAATTATTCACATCAGAAGCATTTTATTTATGGTGCATAATATTTTATGTTTTGACAGTTTAACAAGAAAAAAAACCTTTGGACGTAAGAAAGAATAAAATAAATTAACCATGCATCTGGTCAAGGAGGTTGTTGGGGGGGAAAAACAGTATTTTCTTGTATTATAATATGTTTCATGGCCTGTGACTAATGGGTGAACGTTCCCTTACACAACGTTCAGTTTGGGGTTAATCTGCTTTTTCTGTTTCCTGCGGACTGAAGACATAACGCATCGTTGTTGCTCTCATGGCTTAAAACACACCTTTGGGATGAGGAAGGTTCACGGTAAGTGCAAGACGTCACCAGAGCTTCCTTTATTGTGTGTTTTATGTATTTAAGACGTAACGCTCCGCTCCTTCGGGCAGCAGACTTGGATATGCAATTAGTAATAATAAATATCCTGATTAATGATTTAACAACCGGTGTTGAGTACGAATTCTTCTACCAAAGGGCCATAAGGAAAAAAAAACAACATATTTTGTACTTATTTATTTACATTAAACATCAGAAGCATTTTAAAGTGTTTAATTCCCATCACAAGGAAATGCGGACGAAACGAGATTACGATCTGTCAGTCTCTTTACTTCATGGTTTTACTACACATCTTCACGGGGAACGCCACAGGAATTAAAATGCATCAGACTCGTATTGTTCCCCCTCTTTGTGCACCCTGAGTTCACCTTCTGGGTTCTCAAAGCCGGTGGAAGTCCTCTTTGATGAGCTCACTGCAGCTCAAACCAACATGGCCGCCTCCGAAGGGGCGTTCTGTGGGCTTTAGTCGTTTCTTATTACTAGAAGATGAGTGTCCGCTTCCTTCTGTCCATTTTGTGTGTTTTCTTTCCCTCTCTTTGCTCACATGGATGACCAAAGCCCTTCCTTGTTACGGGGTTAACACCTCAAACCTTAAAAGCATTTTGCAAACACACGACAGACTGTCAGATCAATAGGCGAGTGCAGACGGAGGCTTCAGGAGGAGAGAGAGAAGCAATCAGACTCTGATTGGAACAAGTGAAGTGAGCGTGACACGGCGTCCGCCATAACCCCAATTTCTGACCGCTTTTTGTGTTCCTTTCCCCGACCGTCTGTGTTCATTCTGTGATCTTTAAACAAGCGCTTTATTTTTTTAGGGGTGGGGGGGAGTGACGAAACTCAAAAACGTGACCTTGTTCTCGGCGGCGTGGACGTCGTCTTTGCCAGCGGGGCAAAAAATAGAAACGCAGTCGCCTCTAATGAGGACGGCGTGGCGGCGCGTTGCATATAGAAAGGTGACGCCGATCAGACGCTGCCTTGTGCTCCTCTTCCTCGTGAGCGGCGCCCCCAGAACCCAAGACAGGAAGTCAACGACGAGGTTGGGAGCGTGTAATCGTGCTCGGGTTTATGCTGCGTTCACACCAAAATACTTGCGAATATGCGCAACGCTTTTTCGCCTGATTTTACTCGACTTTCGACTTTATGTGGTTAATTCGCTTTTTTGCAATCATTCGCGGCAGAATGAGGGGCGCGGCTACGTTAGCACAAGTTAGCAGCAAATAGCCTCACTAGCTAACCTAAACTGACCCGGTCACATTCTTGTAGTTAGCAGCACTTAGCCTCACTAGCTAACGTAAACTGACCCGGTCACGTTCCTGTAAAACAGTTTTCATTATATCTACCGTGAAAAAAACAACTATTTCTGCGTTACACTTGTTGAGGAAACACCACAAACGTGGTAACATCACACTCCTCCGTGTCTGGGTTCATAACATTTTCCGTAGTCGCACACAGCTCCGACTCCTCCAGGACGAGTGTCTGGATGAAGCCGCTTCCAGCGCTGCTTCAGGCGGACCGGCAGCCATGTTGAATTACGGCCGGACGGCGGTGAGGACGGGCGCAGCTTCTCAACGCTGATTGGCTTTTGCAACTCAGCGTCTCGTTATTCGTGCTGCTCGGTGAAAAATATAGTTTTCGACTTTATATGTAATCTACTCGCGCAAATATTTCAGAACTCCTTTGGTGTGAACACGGCATGGTGGAGAAAAGTAAAGTAGGAAGAGTATCACCTCGCTTCCTTCAGCGGCGCCGCAACACACATTAACCCTGCGCTGACCCACCGCGCCCCGAAAGCCAACGCTTATGTTTTCTTCAGATGACGCCGAGCAAAACGTTTGACAGAGCGTCTATCTGCTCGATCGATGACGACCCGGGATCCCGACGTCTGACGGGTTCCCCATCGCGTTGGCTTCCAGGGCTGGAAGAACCGGAGCGTGAAGCGTTTCACGCCAATTAAAGGACCTTCAGCTTCACACCGAAGGTGACGATCCGTCCACGAAGAACTGACGAGATTAGAAAGTAATTAGCACCTTCGCCCAAAAAGACGAGACACCTTTTTAAACTCAGTTTGAACCCACGGGGGCTTCTCAGCTGCACAGCGGCGTCGTACACAAACAACATCGTTACAGGATTGTGCAGAAAACTATAATACAAAAAAGTTAAAAATGAAAAAAAAATCCATTTCCTCCTGAAAAAGATAAAGCTGAGGACGAATGAAGCAGCGTGATGAGGAACGCACACGAGTTACTGTTCGTATCCTGATAAAACATCGACAGCTCAATTACTAAACAACCCAGAAGGATCTTCTTCTTCTTCTTCTTCTTCTTCTTCTTCTTCTTCTTCTTCTTCTTCTTCTCCTCCTGCTCCTTCTTCTTCATCACCTACTCCTCCTTCTCCTCCTCCTTTTCCATCTTCTTCTTCTTCTCCTCCGACTACTTCTCATTCTCCTGCTCCTTCTTCTCCTCCCCATTTCTTTCTCCTTCTCCTCCTTCTTCTCCTGTTTGTCCTTCTCCTGCTCCTTCTTCTTCTCCTCCTTGTTCGCCTCCTCTTCCTCCTGCTCCTTCTTCTTCTCCTCCTCCTCCTCCTCCTCCTCCTCCTCATAGGGACAGAACTATAAGTGGATGAGCGCGGCACACCAACAAAGTGAACTGGGTTTAATGATCGTGGTTCAAACCCGTTTCACTCGATCCACTTTCAAGGTGTTGAACCGGTTCGTCTGTGAGCTCTGGAGGCGGGACGAGACCACACGTCTGTTTCCTGCTGTAATCTGCATGCAGACGGTAAACAGCAGACGGGCTTTGAGAAATCTCTCGTTATCCTCGTGCCTTTCTCGGTCTCCTCGTCTATGTTTCCCTTTTGCCCTTTCCTCGCTGGCGTCCCACATCGCAGGGGGAAGTTGGAGAGAAGGTCACTCAAAGGCACTTTGCAGGTAATTTGTGATGGAAACTGAGCGAGTGTGAGGTGGAAGTCTGGGGGGGAGAGCTGCACTCTCTGAACCTCCATCAGTTTTGGGGGCGTTTTTTTCTTTCATTTTGCTCCCTGAGGCCTTGTTTGCAATGTTTAAGTTCTCCATGGAAACAACAAAACAATCACAGCTAGAAGCAGAGAGAACTCAAACAGGTCTTCTGTGCAGAAAATCACAGTGACCAACCATAAATCATAAGGAAGGAAATAAACACAAGTTGGAAAACATTGGCATCTATATATATATACATATATACATACACAATGTTTTCTTTCCCACGCGTCCAACAGTGTTACCAATGTTTGAAGAAAAAGCAAGTGTAGGTGCTTTATATATATATTGAACTACCGTAAAAGGGTTATAAGCTGCTACTAGCTTTGGTGGGCCCGCTGTAGCAAGCTAGCGCTGCTGCTAGCTCCCTCTTCTACTAGCTCCCCGCTGCTGCTAGCTCCGTTGCTGCTAGCTCCCTCTTCTACTAGCTCTCCGCTGCTGCTAGCTCTCTGCTGCTGCTAGCTCCCCGCTGCTGCTAGCTCCCCGCTGCTGCTAGCTCCGTTGCTGTTAGCTCCCCGCTGCTGTTAGCTGCTGTTGCTAGCTTCCCGCTGCTGCTAGTTCTCCGTTGCTGCTAGCTCCGTTGCTGCTGCTGCGAGAGCCTCGCTACCTTCGATGGTTGTCGGGGAGCTAGCAGAGAGCTAGTGGGAAGGACTAGCAGCAGCGCTAGCTGGCTACAGCGGGGACAACCACCGAAGCTAGTAGCGGCTGATAACCCGACTTTTACGGTATTTGCATTCTCAACCTCTTCTGTCCTTCAATGTGCTCAGCAGCGAAAATATCAACATTTTAAAGCTTTAATTGAGTTGCTTTGTTTGATAGAAGCGTTTGTCCCACAGAAAAGAAGGTCCTTGAACACACCAACCTTGTAGTTTCGCCGAGTGTTTAGAGAAAACGTTCTTTTCAATCCCGCCGTCTGGTTTCGGGCTTCAGAGGGTCATGTGACGGATGTCTGTGTTCATCTTTTGCAACCGCTATCCGAGATATCGGATTCAGGAGGAAATGTACGACGAGATATTACAGCGCAAACACCGCCATAAAGTTTTGCAGCTGAGTGCAACGTTCTCCCTTTAAGGCTCTCGCGGCCGGCGAGCGTCCAGAGCCGACTCGCCGGTCTCGCTCCGGACTTTTAACTTCTCTATTTCACGGCGCCCGTATAGACGTCGGCTCCGCAGAGCGCACGGCCGAGTGAATAACAGATACGAGTTTTTTTAGACATTTGAGACCGTTTTTTAAAGTTTCTCCATTAGGAGAGACGCTGTGTGCATTTACGCACCGGGCACCGCAGCACAACTTCATCGATAATTTACATCCCCTTTTCTTTTTTCCTTCCAAACATGACATGTAGAGGAGCTTTATTCATTCATTTTTCATGCCACAACTGTTATTGCATCCTGTCGCAGCTTTCCATAATAAATGAGCTTATGAATGTGCATCGGTTACCAGCAACTCTCTGAAGACGCTCATTATTTCACTGTAACTGTACGCGGCTCATCTTAGTGAATTGGACAGTTTTCGCAGCCTTTTATCTCATTTGAATGTACGTAAACGGCAGCTGGTCACCTTTAGCGTGAGCTATGAGCGTTACCCGTTTCCTTTTTGTTTTGTTTGCACAGTCTGGTACCACTTTATAGGAACTGCACGCTAGGAAGCATTAGTGAGGTGTGTGTATGAAGCATTGTTACACACTTTGTAAATGAAGTATTATAGAAATAAGAGGAGAAACAAGAGGAGACGAGAGGATAGGAAATGAGAGGATACAAGAGGAGAGGAGATGAGAGGATACAAGAGAGGAGATGAGAGGATACAAGAGGAGATGAGAGGATACGAGAGGAGATGAGAGAATACAAGAGGAGAGGAGATGAGAGGATACAAGAGGAGAGGAGATGAGAGGATACAAGGGGAGAGGATACAAGAGGAGAGGAGATGAGAGGATATAAGGGGAGAGGATACAAGAGGAGAGGAGATGAGAGGATACAAGAGGAGAGGAGATGAGAGGATACAAGAGGAGAGGAGATGAGAGGATACAAGAGGAGAGGAGATGAGAGAATACGAGAGGAGATGAGAGCGTAACAGAGGAGAGGCGAGAGGAGAGAAGATGAGAGCGTGCAGGTGTTATAAAGTGTTACCGTTTATTTTTGCATGTCCGAGAGGAGACAAGAGGAGATGAGACAAGATTAGAGGATTCGAGAGGAGACGAGAAGATACAAGAGGAGACAAGACGAGTTGAGATGAGAGGAGACAAGATGAGAGATGAGAGGAGAAGAGAGGAGAGGAGACAAGAGGAGATGAGAGGAGACAAGATGAGATGAGAGGAGAAGAGACGAGACGAGACGAGTCTAGATGAGAGGAGACGAGACGAGATGAGAGGATTCGAGAGGAGACGAGAAGATACAAGAGGAGACAAGACGAGTTGAGATGAGAGGAGACGAGACGAGATGAGAGGAGAAGAGAGGAGAGGAGAGGAGAGGAGACAAGAGGAGATGAGAGGAGAAGAGAGGAGACGAGACAAGAAGAGACTCGTATTGGCAACAACATTTTAAACTGCATTACGAACAGACAGCAGAGCCAGGTTTGAGGTTTAAGACGTGAACGAGGCTGCGGGGGAAGTTAATCACGTCAGTACACAGGATGTAACGCATTGTTATCCTGATGCATGCAAACCACAACATATAAAACAGATGCCTGCAGGAAAGAGAGAGAGAGAGAAAGAGAGAGAGGGATGATTACTTCAGGGCCGCGGCTGCACAGGTGAGCTGCACCAGCTGACGGCGCTCCCACCTGTCTGTCTGCAGCAGCGGGGAATCCAAACCAGAGCCACTGATGTGACAGCAAAAAGAACTGCAAGGCCTCACAAGAGCATGTACGTCCATTTTGCATGTTTAACGTCGCAAGCTTGATGCCACACATGGTTGGCGCACCTTTCTGGAAAGCTTCTGACTTATGGAAAGCACCAATTGCGCCAAAACCAGTCAGACAAAACCTCAGCGAGACATCAACCACATTGCATTTTATTCCCAGGCAAAAAACTGAAATATGACGTACTTATGGATGAAACCATACGGTAATTTTTAGGAAAAATGGCCGGGGCTCAAATGGGACAAAACAAGTTGAAACTGATTCTGAATCACACTTTTTCTGCACATGCAAGTGTATCTTAAGGGAGTTGTTTAATTATCTGTGGGCATCCTATTGAACACACAGCAATCTAAACGTACATGAATATATATATATATATATATATATATATATATATATATATATATATATATATATATATATATATATATAATTTTGTCTGTACAAAGCTGCACAAGCTCTGCCGCCTCTTTTTCCGTGACACTCGCCACATTATTATCTCTGAGAACATCGCGGCCATTTTTTAAAACAAATAAGACGGCGGCATTGCGGCACAGCTCGGCGTCTGAGGACTCATTACCGCGGTGATGAGAGCGAGCGAGCGAGCGAGCGAGAGAACACCGTGATGCTCTAACTATAAACTTCTTTTTTCTTTTCTTTTTTTTTCCGGGGTCTCAGCGAAAAAAAAAAGAAGCCGGGCTCCAGTTATGACAAGGTGGTGTGATTTGCCGGTGTCAGCCGGCCGCGGCGCAGAATCCCCCAGTCGGGAGCTCGGCCGCTTTCAATTAAATCCACGAGCGAGCACTTTGATGGTGGAGGGCTGCACTGTGAATTAGCCTCCGTGCGAAGCTTTTGTAGCTCTGCCACCGGCTGAGTGCACTCACGCTGACCTCCTTCCTGTCCTCCAGCGCAGAGACAGAGAAAATGATAATGAAAAGGCAGCGGTGTCACCGGGAAAAGAAAAAAAAAGAAGCATTTTTTTTATTACACACCTCTATAATAGAAGACTGTGAAAGAGGTTTAAATTAAAACACTGTTCCTTTTTATGAAGTCGTAATGCCGTCTAAAAAAAAAAAAAAGTTTTCATCAGCAAGTATGCTTTCGAGCGCGCCGCCGTGGGGTTTTCTTAATTACCTTTACGAGGTCTCGGGGCACTCGACCTTTTCCAGCCAGAGGAAGCGAGCGCGTTGATGGAAGCCTCCGTGTTTACCGGCGGGCTCTCAAGACGCTGCTGGAATATCTTGTTAAACCTCTTTTGTCTCACCGGATGGCAAACGAAGGACACGAGGGTTTGTAAGTGTGTTCGTGTGCGGAAAAAAAAACAGTGCTTTTTTTTACGCCATTTTGTTTTTTTTATGTGCAGGGGTCGGACCTCTAGTTCCCCGCATTCAAGTGGTCGTATGAACGCCAAATGGGTGCTAATACTTATTTTATATCAATTTGTTCAGAATTTGTTTGTGATTAAAATGTTTATTTTCCAAAACTGTCACATTTTGACCATAACTATGAACATCCAGCATGCTATGAGCAAGCCTTAATAATATCCCACGTATTAATAATGCACCTTTTTGGGAAGATTATGACCTAAAGAATCAGAATATGCAACAAAAATCACACTAAAACAAATTATTGGGGAGTTTCAGTCAAAAAACGGTGTGTCGTTCGGTTTAAAAATGGAAAAATGACTTATTTTATGGCAAAACTTAGTTTGAATGGTGCATGCTGGGACGTGAAATGTCCGTGGACTTACTTGCTGTATGACGAGATTTTAGGAACGTGAGCAGAACAGGAACCCTTGAGGACTTGAAGACCTCGGGCCGTTTTGTGATTTATCAGGTTTGAATATTTGGTCTGGAAAACTTATATTTTATATGTAGACTCCCACAAGCCTGTACGATTACGGAGATGTATTTGTTAGTGAAAACCACTTTGTAAGGCGTATTTATTACGGATTTAGTGAAAACCTACGGTCCGTAGTAGAAGTTGACGGAGATTACATAAACTTAACGGTTAACTTTCATTATGTTTTACACCAGATGTCTCTTCTAATTAGGGCACATAAGGGTTGCCGTATTTGTAGCAATTTAAATAAAGTTAAACAACGATGTGGTTTCCGGAGATAATTAAGAAAACGTTGTTGTTTTTTTGTCCGAATGGAGAACTAAGGACACGGCGGTGTCAAAGTGTGTGAAAAACAACAGCTTTCCTATTTATAGGATGACATTTTTTACGTCATTGCAAGCGATGAAGTACAAACAAGATGAGAAGGATTACTTCTGAAGGATGGGTCAAACAAACACAGGACTTTCAGCCAGGAGACCGGTGTGCATGTCTTTGCTTTTGAAGGTTACGTTACACGTGATTTTTGAAGGTTACGTTAGACGTGATTTTTGAAGGTTACGTTAGACGTGATTTTTGAAAGTTACGTTAGACGTGATTTTTGAAAGTTACGTTAGACGTGATTTTTGAAAGTTACGTTAGACGTGATTTTTGAAAGTTACGTTAGACGTGATTTTTGAAAGTTACGTTAGACATGATTTTTGAAGGTTACGTTAGACGTGATTTTTTAAGGTTACGTTAGACGTGATTTTTGAAAGTTACGTTAGACAGGATTTTTGAAAGTTACGTTAGACGTGATTTTTGAAAGTTACGTTAGACGTGATTTTTGAAAGTTACGTTAGACGTGATTTTTGAAGGTTACGTTAGACGTGATTTTTGAAAGTTACGTTAGACGTGATTTTTGAAAGTTACGTTAGACGTGATTTTTGAAAGTTACGTTAGACGTGATTTTTGAAAGTTACGTTAGACGTGATTTTTGAAAGTTACGTTAGACGTGATTTTTGAAAGTTACGTTAGACGTGATTTTTGAAGGTTACGTTAGACGTGATTTTTGAAAGTTACGTTAGACGTGATTTTTGAAAGTTACGTTAGACGTGATTTTTGAAAGTTACGTTAGACGTGATTTTTTAAAGTTACGTTAGACGTGATTTTTGAAGGTTACGTTAGACGTGATTTTCGAAAGTTACGTTAGACGTGATTTTTGAAGGTTACGTTAGACGTGATTTTTGAAGGTTACGTTAGACGTGATTTTTGAAAGTTACGTTAGACGTGATTTTTGAAAGTTACGTTAGACGGGATTTTTGAAAGTTACGTTAGACGAGATTTTTGAAAGTTACGTTAGACGGGATTTCCGTACGTAACCTCTCGAGGAGCCCAGAGGCGCAAACATATTAAAACATACAACAAGATGTTCATGGATAAGGAAACATAACAAGGTAACCGAGAGATGAGAAACACATTGCTGATAGATAATTGTTTTTTGTGTATTTTACAGCTGATTTAAAACACGGATACAGATGTAAAACTGCGGCTATTAAACCAACACACTGAGACCTTGACTTTCAGGTGGGCTGCTCATGGCAGCCGGCGTGAGTTTATTCATTATTTAATGATTAAGTTAATATATTCATGACTTCATTATTAAATAAAATATGCTTGGAGAATATTTGTTTCTTCTTTATACAAAATCAAAGCATAGCGCCGCCTCCATTCCTTTTCGTTGTGGATTACACCTTTTTTTTTAATTCAGTGCAATTTGTCTAAAATTACAGTCAAAAACAAAACTTTTTTGGCTACAGAGAACACTTTATGAAACAGTGGTAAACATCAGGTGTTTGCCAGTCGACCGAATCAAAGGGAAAGGGGCTCGTAACGTTGCATTAATGATCAACAACAACGACGACAACAACAACGACGGGGACAAACTCATCAGAGAAACTAAAGAGAATGCCTAAATAAACCAGAGCAGCGCTCCAGCCGCCGCCTCTGCGCTCCACAGAGAGAATGCATCGGCTCGTTTGCCAGTAGCGGCGTATCCTCTAACTGGATAATCACGCTTTCTTTCAAAAAAACAAACCGCCTCGGGAGGTCGCAGTCACAGAAAACATCCACCGGCTAACGCAGCGAAAGAGCCAAAGCTGTTGGACGTCGGTCACGACGCCAACGAAACCCGCCCCGAGTAGAGACGCTGTGCAGATAAGTCAGCTTGCTGGTGCAGGAATTATTTTCAGGCTTTTATCACGGCACATTTTTTTTTTTTTTTTGGAGTTTCCACGGTAGGAAAAAGCTCAGGTGCCACTAACAACACCACCGACGTCTCCGTTGACGTCTCCAGACAGATGGGTCGGCGAGAACAAACCTGAGGAATCAAATTCACACCCGGGTCGACGTGTTCTCGGTGACAAAAAAAAGCAAGAAACCTGTGCAGCTTTGAAAAAGGTGCAAAGTCAATCGCAGAGGGCATTGTGAGTGTAGGGGATTGACGGGGGATCTGTGAAGGGACGCGAGCACCTTGACGACTAGCAAACCAACGCTGGAGATCACGTTTTGGATCAGTTCGGTTCGGCCAACGAATCCTCGAGGATCTTTTTCCATCTAAATATCAATAAATGAAGCAATAGTATTCTTCAGTATTAGGTCGGTCGATCTGTCGGTATGTAAGAAATATTTTGCCTGTTGAAATATTAATTTTTCATGTGCACACACCCCCTGAAGATGGGTATGAAGTAATTCCTCAGTCCCATTTTATCTCAGTTCCTCTCTCATGTTGATAAAAGTAGTGACAGACAACATTTCTACTCAGAAAACGCTCATACAACATTTGGTATAAGTCCTTTATTTACATGTATCTACCATTTTATTCATATATTCCACTGCATTTGTGGACCTAAGACCTTTAGTAAACCAATTTCCATCACCAAAACAGTTCGTCTACAGAAGTAAAGTTATGTTTTCATAAGAGATATGAAGAATTTCCAAAAATATCGAGATTACGTTTTTCAGCTTTAGGGCCATATTATCGCTTTACACTTCTGACTTATGACAATAATGCCTCATTATATAGAGATCAAAATCTGTTTTTCATTGTACAGAGTAACTGTTATCTATGGAAGCCCATTCCCGCCAAGCAAAAAAAAAAAAAAATTAGGACCAAAAAAAAAAAAAAATTGAGACCAAAAAGAAAAAAAAAAAAATTAGGACCAAAAAAAAAAAAAAAAAAATTAGGACCAAAAAAAAAAAAAAAAAAAAATTAGGACCAAAAAAAAAAAAAAAAAAAATTAGGACCAAAAAAAAAAAAAAAATTTTTTTTTCATTGTCTTTTTTTCCGAAAAAAGGCAACAAAAAAAAGTTTCATTCCAGGAGAGAAATGAGAACTTGACTACTGACTACAAATGGCAAAATTACAGTTACAGCCTAAATACAATTGTAGCTAATATATGTACAGACAAAGTACATTGTTGACCTTCCATTGACCATTTTTAAGAACTGAGTAAAATGCAAAGTCCACACATATATTGAATGAATTATTTACTTTAAAGTAACCCATCAATACGGGCTTACAGGTGCACTGTTTTATATTCAAGTGCTTATTTACTAAAAGATATTTTGAATTAAAACAAGATTGGACTTTTTTTTTTACCTGTACTTGTTTTGTTGTATGAACAATACATATTTACATTTAAATTAAGGTATTGTAAAACCAAAGTGATGAAATAACGTATTGCTTAGATGTTTTCTTTATTTTTATCAACAAAAAGAAATCTATTTTTTTTTCCTCCCTATTTTTTATTTTTTTGGTCCTAATTTATTTTTTTTGGTCCTAATTTTTTTTTTTTTCTGGTCCTAATTTTTTTTTTCTGTGGCGGGAATGGGCTTCCATAGTTATCTGTACATATGACAATAAAAATATCTTGAATCTTGAAAGGAACGTTTAACGGAATATGGCTAAAAAATTATCAATTTAGTTTTCATCCGCTTTTAAAGCTGTGAGAGAACAGTCGATTTTAAAAAAATGATGATTTTTATGATTACTCACATTGTGGTTGTTGTTGTTTCTCCTACAGATTACCATCTGATTGACATTTGTATATTAGTTACATGTTTACACGGCAGTGAAACGGAGCTATTTACGCCATTCCGCCTGCATGTGCTGCGGTGGTGCGGACCACAGTTTCACTTTTCACTTCGATCTGCTTTTCGTTCTAAGACAATGTGTTTTTCCGCTCACGATGTTCAGCCTCAGTTAGGCAGCAGACGGGCAGACGGGTCACAGCGAGGCCGAGTAGCAAGGGAGTCCAGTAAAAGCACAAAACAACAAAAAATAGCTAGCTTATAGCCGTTAAAAATCTTTTCCCACTTGTTGTCATGTAAGGAAACCCCCCAAAAAATGAACACTGTGCGCAGAATACTTGATTAGATAAGCGATTGATCACTCAGTCGAGCGAGCAGGATTTATTGATTCCTCTCAGGATGTTCAGAGAGACGTACAACTAAAACATTCTACCTACCTACCCGAGCTTTCAGCTTTTCTTCTTAATCAAATTTATAGTTGATGCTTTGGCAATATGGTCCTTGTTACATTCGGGCCAATAAAGCATATTGGATTGAATTGAAATTGATCTGTAAAAGAGCAGTTAGAGCCCTTCAGGACTCTCTGTGGTAAAATAATATACTCCAGCCCCTGATTCACTGTGTGTTTGTTTTTCCTCTTTTACCGCCCACAGTGTAGTACCACACACACACACACATACACACCATCGCTCCCAGACATACAGCGAGCAGCACAGGCTTAATCTGCAGCTCCGACTGGTTCAGGTTTGTGATTTTCAGCCAAGGTCTTTCCATTGCCTCCCTCTCTGTAATGTAAGATGGTGGGAGCCCAAGTATGACAAAGAGTGCATGTCTCCGTGTGTGACAGGGTGACCCAGTGGGCGAGGAGAAGCCTCCACGACCGAGGGGGAACGCATCTGGCCGAATCTGTATTATGACAAATCTCCCTCAAAATGAGAGTGCTCTTGCAATATATTACGGCGCTGGATGGGAGCCTCGTGGCCCAGAATGATTCCAGCTGCTGCGACCACCTGCCTCCTCCATTATCTGCTTGAGAAAATGACAGTGAATTGGTCCTACAGTAGAAATATGACTTTCCTCCAACGAGCAATCAAAAGGGATTTATTCTGGATCTCAGCAAAAGGAGGTCAAAGGAAATAAAAACAGCCAATAATGGAAAAAAGAAAAATTGGATTCTGAAAAAGCACATTATTATTTTTTAATTGAGGGGATGATCTACAGAAAACTACTTTGTTGGGTTCAGGCAACACAACTACTTGGTTAGATTCAGGCAACACAACTACTTTGTTAGGTTTAGAAAAAGATGCGTTGTGTTAAAATAACTTACTTGAGTATGGAAGTTACGTGATAAATTAATTGTCTTTTGGGGGAAAGATTGTTTTTTTCGACCCGTCCGCCTCCTCTCTAACCCAAAATGTTTTTGTTTTTTTAAGCCTTTATACTACATGGATTACGTCCAAATTGAATTAAGGATATCTATAAATTAAAGCACATTCATTTCCGTGGGTACAGCCATGCAATCCCATGCAGGTGTAATTGAGTTCTTGATATTTCAAGACAATAATGAACTCTATTGTTGAAGAAAATGTGAGGGGGGGAGAAAAGCAATTAATTAAAGCACAAGCAATGCCTGCAATCTCTAATCTAAACTAACATTGTCTTGGTTGTTTTCATTAAAGCAATCCCTTGTGATACCAAAGCTACAAACACTTTATTTATTTGTTCTGCAGCAGATTTCAATAACACATCATCCAGCCTCGGGTCAGTTTCCCCTCCCAAAGCTCTCAGAATACTTCCAGTGGGGAAAAACAATGCAGGCGTGTGGAGTTGCCATCTGTATTTGCTTGTGTGGGAAAAAAACAAAACCTTGTTTCACGTTGAACCAGCCTAATTATCATCATTAAGGCGTCTTGTTCATACCGTATTGTGCCATTAATTACTTAGAGCTGAATGATGTAAGTGTAAAGATATGGTACCTGTTTTGTTTTTTTTTCTCAATAAATAAATAAATAATCTGCTCATGTTTTGAGAATGGGTTCTGTTGGAGATCATTATAAATACCAGGCTGGAAATTTGTTGAAAGTATGTCATCATCGTGTGATATGTTGAAACCATCCACCGTCTACGTGTCGATGGTGCTTGAAGAAGATTGCGTTGAAGCAAAAATGCGGAGGATGACTTTATTATCTGTCGCATTCTGTGTGTTGTGCCACTGTGCGATGGAGTCTTCTTGCTCCAGCTATTCATCCATCCTTCACTTAGTTTGTGAAATGGAGAGAATGTCCGAAATGCCAAAGCGAGTAAAGACTGTCGTCGTGTGTTTCATGTCCCGTTAGGACACGTTTGCTCAGCGATCCACTGACAAATCACAGGCTGGAACGGGATAAGAGTTTCATGGGTCAAGAAAGAGGTTGTGCTTTTGTAAACGTAGGCACCATTTTGGGTTGCTTTCATATCCACAAGTACGTTTAGTAGACGACGTAGCGTAGACGACGTAGCGTAGACGACGTAGCGTAGACGACGTAGCGCAAGATTGTAGCGCAAGATTGTAGCGCAACATTGTAGCGTAACAACGTAGCTTAACAACGTAGCGTAACAACGTAGCGTAACAACGTAGCGTAACAACGTAGCTTAACAACGTAGCGTAACAACGTAGCGTAACAACGTAGCGTAACAACGTAGCGTAACAACGTAGCGTAACAACGTAGCGTAACAACGTAGCGTAACAACGTAGCGCAACATTGTAGCGCAACATTGTAGCGCAACATTGTAGCGCATGGACGTAGCGTGGACGACGTAGCTTATACAACACAGCTGCTGCCTCGTGTCTTGGGCTTTTTTGTTCTTTCGAAGTTTATTGTGATACATCATTTCAAATCTTACCAGTTTTATTGTTATTATTGTCATTATTAAACCCAATTTGTCTCTTGAAACAGGACATGTTTGAACAAGCTAGTTGTGTCACCTGGCAGTTACTGTAAAACAATATTTAGTGATATCTAATTTTACGAACTATTGATCAAGGAGGCAGAAGAATATTTGTCGGATGTCAGATCATTTCCATCAGTTTTCACTTCTCTTCTATTTCATTCATATTTCAGCATCAAGGTTACTCTTTCCCATGCAACCATTAATTAGGAACTTGCAGTACAGCAGGTATTTATTGTAGCGTGAAAGCTTTTATTCAGCTTTGAGTCTGCAGAATAACTGATCTTATCTCACAGCCTGTTAGAGCCGCTCTCTGCTGCTCATGAGATATGGAAGTGATGCATGGATCTGAAACTGTTACAATTACAGGCCATAGAACCGGATAATGAACGACATATATTGTTTGGTGTTTTATTTTTTTCATTTCAGCCAGATTTGCTGATCGTGACTCAGTGCTTTGTGGAAGCCACATCGCATAAGAAACACGGTGCTGATGTACCAAAGCAGGCGAAAAAACAGAAACCTGCAGTTCAATAAGCCGAAAAAACCCCTGTGAAGAAATGTTCCTGAGGACAGTGGGAGGCAAGTACATACATGTGAGCAGGAGATGAAAGGCCCCAGCTCCATCAAAACAAGAACAAGGTGTGCTGTGAATCAATTTAATTAGCCACTACATGAATGCACCGCTGTCACAATATTGTGTGAGACTGTAACAGAAACATACATTAATTTGACGTTCGTCACCAGAAGGAAATTGTAATTGTACGTTTCTGCAAAGCACGGATACACATTTCATATCTGCCTTGGATCTCAGTTCCAGAAACACACAAGGATCATCATTTGCGTAGCGTTTACGACGTAGCGTGTACGACGTAGCCTGTACGACGTGGCGTGTACGACGTGGCGTGTACGACGTGGCGTGTACGACGTGGCGTGTACGACGTGGCGATTACGAGGTGGCGATTACGAGGTGGCGATTACGAAGTGGCGATTACGAAGTGGCGATTACGAAGTGGCGATTACGAAGTGGCGTGTACGAGGTGGCGTGTACGAAGTCGCGTGTACGAGATGGCATGTACGAAGTCGCATGTACGAGATGGCGTGTACAAAGTCGCGTATACAAAGTCGCGTATACAAAGTCGCGTATACAAAGTCGCGTATAGTCCGCGACTTTGGAAGTAGCGATTACGAAGTAGCGATTACGAAGTAGCGATTACGAAGTAGCGATTACGAAGTAGCGATTACGAAGTAGCGATTACGAAGTAGCGATTACGAAGTAGCGATTACAACCTAACGTATACGGCGTATACAAAGTAGCGTATACAAAGTAGCGTATACAAAGTAACACATACATATACAGCTACTCAATTCAGACCTATCAGGGTTGTTTACATCTCCAAAGTGAATGTTTGTGCTTTTGAGGACTGGTTAGAGCTCTGCTATTGACAGGAACAACAAAGCCCTTTGTCTATGTGCTACGCAATGCAAGTTAATAACAAGGACTCCACGCAGAAGCTCTCCGGTTCAGGGGCCCGCTGAGCCGTTAGGCCCCTTGGGACCGGTTCCGTAATCCACCCATGCCTGCCGCCTGCCCTTTGTGCACCGTCTTGCTCGTTATTCTTGCTATTAGAGCCGTCACTTGCTTACCTCGGTCACTCAATATACTCCGTGAGCTGCTTCTGAGCGAATGCAAAAGAAACGTCCACATTCAAGGTGTCCGTGCTTTGCAGGAGAGTACATTGCTGACATTTCTCCCTGGCGACGGAGCTGCTTTAATGACAATGAGACAACTCCAGATTTCTTTCTACTCGTAGTCCCAGGAAGTCGTGGAGGTTAGAAAAAGAAATGAACGGAGAGGAGCACAAATCACACATTCGTAGATTATTAAATATCTGAAATGAAATGTTACCGAACCCCTCACACACACACACACACACACACACACACACACACATACGCAGTGACTTCAGCTCCCCTGTCAAATATGATTCTCCTGCCAAGTACAGCAGAAGCATATTGTTTTGTGCACAATGTGACACGGAGGAATACAGCCGACCACAGCAACAATGTAGGTGTTAAAGGTGGGAGCCGTGTGAGCTCCGGTGTAAATTGAAAAACCAGCGCACACAGCCCGGTGCGGCGCACGTGTAAAGGGTTCATTTAAATGTCTAAATAAGCTCGTCATTTAACCGCAGTCTTTATTTCAGCCATTTCACCGCTGATTCACCAGAACGCAGGCCCGCGTCACAGTTGCGCTGCTGCCATGTCATGTTTCTTCATTTATTTCTCATGATCTTATTATATTAAATGGTTTATTTTTAAGGTTGCATTGGTATTCTCATTGTTGGAGAGCAGGACCTCCCTGAGGGCGCCGCGAGGAGCTGAGGAGACACGACGTGATTAAAAGCACAACATATACAGCCACGGAAAATTGTTGTTTTGTCCTCTTCTCTCATATTTGCTTCTTCTTTCCAAAATGATTGGATATGCTAACAATGAAGAAATGAAAGAAATTTAATTGCATTTTTTTTTCCTTCTTCCCAATTATGACTTCCTATTCTATTCCTTCACAGACGAAATGCGTTTCACCAATGCATACTCACAAAGACATATGTATAAATACATCCATTAATTGGATTAAATTAATTCAAATGAATGAATAGGAAAGTAATTAAAGTCTCAAAACAAAGGCGATAATCACGGTGATTGAACGGATGCAAGGTGGAGTTTAGACTTATTTTGGGGACTCTATCTTTTGAGAGATCCGTAAAGTCTTTCCAAGGCGCTGCGTGCCGTGTGTCTCGGGCGTCCTTTTGTTTTATTGTGTTACATCTTGTATTGCATCTTTTTGTCTCCGTGTGTGATTTTATTTTTTGATTAGTTTGTTTCCTTCCAAAGTCGCTTTTGCGGCTTTGGAGCGAGTCGTGACTTCATTTGCCTTTCAAACACTCGGAGCGAGGCTATCTCCTGGTTTGACAGTATTGTCTCTCTTCCCTCCGGAGAATAAAATCAAGAACTTTTTTTTCCCCGTCAGGTTCCAATAGAGGACGAGAGGACTCTTCTGTCGATGCCGAAAACGACGCAATCCATGTGACAAAAACAGCGGCTTGAAAGGACTTTAATTCCATCCAGGTTTTGTGTGAAGAAAGACAGATTGTTCGGCTAACCTCCAAGCCAGTGGATTCCAGTCAGCAATAAAGACCTCTTCCACATTTCCCATGTGGGGCATTTTTCTCGGGGTGACCGCGAAAAAAAAAAAAAAAAAAAAAAGCCATGCGATTCAAATGAAAGCGTGGAGGAACTTAATTGGCTTTTTCAGTGGAAAGAAAAGCTATGAGAGAGAGAGCAATAAAGCATGGAGGAACGTGAAAGGCAATGAAACAAGAAACATTAGCTTTGGAAACGAGCTCCATAATCCATGCAATTAAAATGAAGTGGCTGACAATGTCAGTCGGCCATTTCCGTTTTGCATTGTCCGGGTTGAGCTCCTCGCGGCGACATGCTCCTTTGATCCTTTCATGACTCTCTGGAGCTCCATACAGAGGAGGGGAACATTTAGGAACATTTGTTTCAATGACTAGCGCCGAAGGCGATTTGAATATGAGAACTCTGTTTGCATTATGCGGACGCAAAAGCCCAGATAAAACATAGAAAAAAACATTAAGGCCATTCAAGCTGAGACTAATTCCCTTTCTGGTGCTGGAAGTGCAGGGCTTTTGTCCACTTGGCAGCTGTGAAATGGCGTCGCCGAGGCTATCTAGAGGAGCAAGGTGTACACGTCCCTTTTTAGGGGCTCACATATCACCGAAATCTGTGACACCTATCTGATTGCAGCTTTGTCAGGACCCTCTATCTGGCACAAAAACTACTGAGTGCATCGTCCTCTGATGCAGCCACTGTGGAGAATTTAATTTGGGAAGCACAGACACTGCTGAGAATTTCACTCTTGCACATGATGGATGAGCAGGAGTTTTTCGGATGCAAAGAACTCTCATATTTAGGCGGTGACGGTGTCCTTGAGGGGGGGAGCGAGTTCTCCTTCACAAAATCGCTGTCCAACTAACCAGAAAACAGGCGGAAGTCACAATTACACTTCCCAGCTGTGATGAAATCCTCCTGCCGAGTTCAAGGGCGGACTGCACCGCGATGCAACGTCTGCCCGGACGCGACCCAGCTACAAGGAACCAGAACAGCAACGTATATGCTCCAGTGCAGCGGTACCGATCCGCGGTTTAGCAGTAGACTGGACATAGAGGTCTAGGTTTAGCAGTAGACTGGACATAGAGGTCTAGGTTTAGCAGTAGACTGGACATAGAGGTCTAGGTTTAGCAGTAGACTGGACATAGAGGTCTAGGTTTAGCAGTAGACTGGACATAGAGGTCTAGGTTTAGCAGTAGACTGGACATAGAGGTCTAGGTTTAGTAGTAGACTGGTGGTGGTCGTGGTGATGGTGGTAATGGTAATGATGGTGGTAATGGTGGTAATGGTAATGATGGTGGTGGTGGTGGTAATGGTGATGGTGGTAATGGTGGTGGTAATGGTGGTGGTGGTGGTGGTAATGATGGTGGTAATGGTGGTGGTAATAGTAATGATGGTGGTAATGGTGGTGGTGGTGGTAATAGTAATGGTGGTGGTGGTGGTAATGATGGTGGTGGTGATGGTGGTAATGGTGGTGGTGGTAATGATGGTGGTGGTAATGATGGTGGTAATGGTGGTGGTGGTGGTAATGGTAATGGTGGTGATGGTGGTAATGGTGGTGGTGGTGGTAATGGTGATGGTGGTAATGGTAATGGTGGTGGTGGTGGGAAAAGGAGGAGGACTGGGTGGTGCTGGAGACTGGAGGTGAATGGGAGGGACTATGTGATTGGCTCTGGAAAACAGGGCAGAATCCGTTTGGTGAACCTAAAAGTGACAACTAGCTGAGACGGTGAGATTTGCGAATGAATGGGAGTGTGAAGAAGAGTCAACGTTGACTATTTGTACCGTACTTGTTGTGTTTAATATCTAAAGTTCTTTACCAGCGCCGCATATTTCACGAAAGAAACCAACTCATTTGAATCCAAACTACAACCTTTTCCTTGACGGAACGTTTTCGTTATTTTGTTGCCTAAATCTAACCAAGTAAACCTGTAAGCTAACTGCTAGCTAGCTGCTAGCTCGCTACGTTTTTGGGGGAAATTCAGGATGCATTGAGCAAGATGTTAGTCATGGTTTCTTAGAGTCATGGCATTTTTAAAATGTCTATTTCCAGGCCTGGACAAGTTGTGTAAAAGTTGTGTAAATGTGTTATATTCATGTGTTCATGATGTTCACTTACGCTGAGTTTGAAATAATAAATATGCTTTTAAAAGACAGAGGCTCAAAATATCAGCAGCATACATACAGGCATCTATATAAATGTTTATTCTTTTAATCAAACTATTGTCTCTCATTCATTTGAGTCATTGAAGGTTTACTGTATGCTTTGAATCCTCATTGTTAGTTTAAATACTACATTTCATCACTTTTTACTGGTTACACACACATTTTACACAATGTTTGCTCATGGACATTTGGTTTAAAGTCATGGAAATTAGTTTAAAGTCATGGAAATTCATCAGATAGAATGTGTATGGGCCCTGGTTATGGATGTTGGATGCCAGAGGGATGAAAGGAGGTCATAATTTAAAAGGTTGGGCCACTCCAGTGTCAGTTTTCGACAAGCTGGGAGCGAGAATGTGTTGGTTTCATTCCTTTTTGAGTTCGACTTTGTGTTTTTTAAAATAAATAATACATTATTCCTTCTTTCAAAAGTCGAATACTGTCGCTTTTAAAGCATTCATAGCGAAGCTCCCAGAGTGTCGGCTGACGCCAGCTTTCACCGAACTTTAATGACTCCGTGACGATCAGAACAGCACGAGAACAAGGGTCACCCCACAGAGTCAGAGGCACACACAAACAGACGGACATAAATATAACATATTGCACAATAAATAAAAGATTCTCGTATTGCAAAGAAGCATCTGGATGTTCATAAATGCGGGCGGAACATCCTGGAGTGTCCTCACTTGTTCAGTGGAAAAGCACTATTGCCCCGACCTCGCCCGGTCCGAGCCACACGGACGACGATAACGCAAAAATAAAATAAAAACACATCCAAGGGGAAGCAATTACCTGTGTGAGTGGTCCGAGACATTTCCACGGTCTCTATTTAAAGATGCAACTTCTGGTTGTGCAAAGTGCAAAAAGGAAGGCAATGCCTTGAAATTGAATTGTTTGTAATGTCCACCAGGGGGCGACTCCTCCGGTTGGATGAACACGACTTCTCTCTTATTTTATTCCCTCAGTGAACGTTGTAAAACATGAGTTTATGGTCGCATATAGTAGATTATATAAATGCCCAAACACCTATATCATGACATTTATATGTTGATGTAACTGAAGGGAACCTGAACGCACCATAATGTAACTCAAGGGAACCTGAACGCATCATAATGCAACTCAAGGGAACCTGGATGCATCATGACATAACTGAAGGGAACCTGAACGCATCATGATGCAACTGAAAGGACCCTGAATGCATCATAATGTACCTGAAGGGAAACTGAACGCATCATGATGCAACTGAAAGGACCCTGAACGCATCATAATGTAACTGAAGGGAACCTGAACGCATCATGATGCAACTGAAGGGAACCTGAATGCATCATTATGTACCTGAAGGGAACCTGAATGCATCATAATGCAACTGAAGGGAACCTGAACGCATCATGACGCAACTTAAGGGAACCTGAACGCATCACAATGTAACTGAAGGGAACCTGAACGCATCACAATGTAACTGAAGGGAACCTGAACGCATCACAATGTAACTGAAGGGGACCTGAATGCATCACAATGTAACTGAAGGGGACCTGAACACATCACAATGTAACTGAAGGGGACCTGAATGCATCACAATGTAACTGAAGGGGACCTGAATGCATCACAATGTAACTGAAGAGAACCTGAACACATCACAATGTAACTGAAGGGGACCTGAACACATCACAATGTAACTGAAGGGAGTCTTTAACTTAAAAACAGGTGGTTGTGCAAAGAGACTAAACTAATTAAGTCCATGTAACAGATAAAGTCTTATTGTTGACTAATGATGACGTCATTTAGGGTTGCGCTTCATTTCCAGTAGTTCTTGATTCCCAGAGGAAACTTTATTCCCCCTACATGTTACGTTTATACGCTCGTCTGTGACCCACCAGCTCCTTGTTGGACTGGAGTCACTGGAGCTAAATCCCTGGTGGTGCACCAAAGTGAACATTGTCTCCCTTCCCTCATTTATTTTTTGTACCACACCACATTTTCCTTTTTCCATCTCCATGTCAGCTCCTTTCTAGTAAATTATAGGAAATTGGACCTCTTTTTAAAATGAAGTGTCGCTGTAGTGGGAAACACGCGCGGCCATGTATTTTTTCTATTTGATTTATTAATGGATCAGAGTATCAGAGGGAGGACATTTATTTCGTATGGAGAGGGAGCTGTCTGCAAGCGTGGTGCTGGAAAGATTTACAGCGGGAGGGGGGGGGGGGGGCTCCTCTTTTGGATTCCTGCTTGATACCTCCTCTCCTCTGCTCCTCGCCATTACCGTTATGTGCAAGCGTTAAACGGCTGTATATCTCATCTCTCCATATACATTTTTAATGGTTACGTCCGCAATGGTTTGTCCGTCATCATTGTGTGCTACGTAGCATAGCGATGAAGCTACGTGGCGGGGAACGCCACAAAGTCGACACGCACTCGGACTGAAACTAAATTCAAGATTTACTTGGGGGGATAAACTGACGCTGTTTGGGAAGCAGCGATATGTGTCAGAGCCTGAGGGAAAAGCAGAGGAACAACACGCTGTGCTTCTTTAAAACACCGCTCCTTGTTTTGGTTTTCGCTTTTTTTTTGTTTTAGGTTCCAAGAACTATATTTCATCAGATCCCGACAACCTTTCTGGAGATTAATCGAAACAAATCTTTCATATTTTTCGTCATTGTGGTAAATGTCATGTTTGAGTTGCTGTAATTATAGAGTTGTGCAGTGTAGTAATGTGTATGTGGTGTTGAGTATTGTGTCCTAATGTAACAATATTTGCATTAAAAACTATTCAAATGCTTTGACAACACTAAACCAACATAGTTTTTATGCCGTTTCCTCTAAAATGTCATCCTCAAAGTAAAAAGTGTGTATCTCTGCAGCCACTAGAGCTGTTTAATAATGTTGTGTTATAATAAAAGGTACACACGTGAGATGTTCAGATGTGTAAATATCAGTCTACATGTTTCTGGTTAAGAGGAAATGAAGATGACACACAGAAAGAAATGAAAAGGTTTTAGGTCCAACTGTAAAAAAAAATGACTTTCAGGATGATGATTAGTTTGAAATGATGCAGCTGTAAAGTTAAACTCTAACAAACCGTAACACAACACGTGAACATTCAACATGTGAACATTCTCTCTGCAAAGTTTGACTTTGATAAAGTGAAGCAGAACAAAGTTACAGAGGGTTTAGAACAGAGGACATTCAGGCGAGGACTCATTGAGACCCAATGACCCCAATGGGTCCAATGACCCCAATGGGTCCAATGGCATTGGACCCATTGGACCCATTGGACCCATTGGGGTCATTGGGGTCATTTGAATTTTCTCATGTACTAAACCATATATTTAACTTGCATGTTACTGATGGTGTTCAATACATCCAAATACAGCAGTTTTGGGGTTTTATTCTTTTTTTAAATCATAAAACAACCTATGATTTAGTTTTATATAGCAATCGCCCAGTTTCCCCCCTACAGGGTTTTAAAAGGTTTAAGGTGCAATTTTTTTTTTTTTATGTAAAAGTTAGAGACAACATCACCAATCAGAAACTAATAGCTCAAAATAATCGAATCCATAATTAAACGAAAACTGTGATGCATCGTTGCCCGTTGTACCGTCACAAAGATCTGCGTTGCCAAAAGAAGAAGATGGAGAGAAGTTCCCAGCAGCAAAGAGGAGAGTGCTCCAGCCGGTTGGACATCTCCAACATATAAAAACTAAACCTTTTTCTATTATTTACCACTGAGTGGACGACTCAGAGCGGAGGATTATCTTTCTGTGCAGCATGAGCAATCAGAAGCTAAGAAATAATTCATCCAAAAAGCTGAGTGACCACACAAGCGACCAGCAATGAGGCTGCCGAGTCCGGTTGTCAGAAAAAGAAGAAGAAAAAAAAAACTGGCAACCCGCAGAAAACAGACCGAGTCGTTCCTGCCAGCGACGAGATGGAGAGGCTGGAGCAGCACTTCCTGTTGCACTGCAGCATACGAAGCAGGTTCTCCAGCGAAAATAATACCCAGATACCAAGAATATGTTACTCTCTCAGGATGAAAACAAACGCTGTATTTAATTGGGGGGTAAAAACTGACCGTGCCGTATAAAAACCCTCCACAGGGTAAAGCAGCAGAACACATAAAGCTGTAATGAGCTGCTGTGAAATCTGCTTTCTCTTTAGGTTTTTATAATCTCTGGTCCTCTATGACTCTCACTATTACGTTTAATTGTTCTATCTCTCTCTATTTGCATTGTATTCCATTTTAATGATTTGTTGCGGCAATTGGGTTCAGTGTAATTGTGTTGTGTATAATGTGCTGTAATGTGCAAAACTACACAAGTATTGTTTCTTTTTTTTTTGTTAAAGAAAAAGAAAATATCTCAACGTGGAGCCAAATGTCCCCGACAAAAACACTACAACGGACTCATTTGTGTCAAACTACAGCGGTGATGGATTTCTTTTTGTGGGAGAATCTTTTCACACAAGTGTTTGGAAAATGAATATAAAGTCCACCAAAAGAGCAGAAGGAATAAGGTCGAGGGCCCTTCAGGGAGATGGACAACCCTGCGGGGACACAATGCACGATATTAACTTTTCACATGTTCTACTTTACAAAATACAGTGGGGAGCCTTTTAAAATCAGTAATAAAAACCTATTAAATATAAATTTATGTTTAAAGTAGGGGCAAGATGGAGATCGACGGTCCCCAAAAATATGATTTAGTTGCCACAAATATTTTGCCATTGTTGAGCGTCTGAGCCTGCAACTAGTGGCTAGTAATGAAACACTCTTCCATGCCAGCAGGTGGCGCAATACTTACCTACTTTTCCTTCCTGGTCGTCCACCATTTTAGCAGCGAGGACCGCCTCCTCAAGTGGATCTCTGATAAACTGCAGGTTTTGACACTTTTGCGTTAGCTTAATTTTTTTGTACGCCGCGGATCCGCGTTTTGCTAATGTTCACGAGTTGTAAATATTCATATCTTCTCGGAAATACATCCCAGAAATATTACTCGACTCACACGGCGAGTTAGGGGCATTGGCAGCGCAAAAAAAAATACTTGAGTACTTTTTTTTTACACGAAAATCCTTCACTGTAATTTGTAAATTCGTAGTCGCCATTTTGTAAAAAAAACTGACCAATGAACACTCAAGAAAATCTCCTTCTCTTTACACTTTTTTAGCCTCATGACAATGGTGCCTCATTATATAGAGAGCTGAGATTGTTCTGGTATGTTTTTAATATAAAACATGTGTATGAATCTTCACGTGCAAAGCCCGGAGAGTTCATGCAGCCGGTTGGTGAGTGAGTGAAACCCTCCATGTGCACCTCGACTCCTGCTCTAAAAATGAGATTTCTGTTGCTTTCTTTGTTTCCATGTGTCACAATGATTGGCACAAAAGCAACCACTAGTGGTGGCGATAAATAAAACCGTGACTGACGTGCCGGAGCACCGGTGGTCCGAGAGCTTCACTCTCTCACACACACATTGCACTTGTTATTATTATTTTTCAAAGTTAGCTGGATAAAATTGAGGCATTATAGGAACTGCTGCTGCTGCGCACACACTGCCGCTCCCCCCTGTGCAAGGCTCGCGCACCACAATGCTGCTTGTGCCAATATAGAGGGGGAGAGAGAGAGAGAGAGAGAGAGAGAGAGAGAGAGAGAGAGAGAGGGTTGCGCCTCACAGTGAGGGAGTGTCGTCGTCGGAGAGCGGTCTGCCCTTCTCTTCCACATCAGACTCCTTCTATCCCTCCGTGCTGGAGGAGCGAGGAGGAAACCTCTCCTCTTTTTATTCTCCCCCCCTCTCTCTCTCTCTTTCTCTCACACGGATAATACCCGCGCCACCACGGCTGGAAAGATGGTTGTTCTGCTGCATATGGTTACCCTTTACTCCCTGAGCGTCTTAAGCGGAGCGTCCGCCGCCACTCACTGTGAGTATTTACACCTCCGCGCTCACCTGTTACCCCCCCCCCCCCTCCCCCTCCCCTTTACCCTCCCCATGCGTGCGCCACCACCGGGGATGGAAAGCAGGGAAGCGGAAGTTTGTGTCGCGCGGCGCTGCTTGCTGCGCGTGTCCTCGGGAAGAGCAGCCTCGCGCCACCGCGACAGAGGCTGCTTCGCTTTGCTCGCCTCTGGTTTTCAAGTGCACTTTGAGGGAGCGCTTGGTGTCGGTAGAACAAGTTGTCGAGGCTCGTTTTGCTTGTCTCCCTGCGCCGCTGGAGGGGAGCAGGGGGGGCGGGAGTGGACCCCAAGAGCGCGAGACATGAAGGTCAAGCAAACAGGTCCACCGCCTTCCTATCGCGCGCGCGCGCGGACTGCAGCCGGCACACCTAGGCTCCATGGCACAGAGAGTCAGGGTGTTTTTGGTGGTGTGCGTGTGTGTGTGCGTGTGTGTGTGTGTGTGTGTGTGTGTGTGTGTGTGTTGTGGTGGACACAAACTGCTGACTGGCCACAGCTGTACTGCACTAGACAGCTGCTGCTATAGTGGTCGACTCCCACCAGCTTCCATAAAGGAAGACTACTGCCCACCCTTTAGGATCTGGCACCGTACAGTAGTAGTTTTCGATTGAACTGGCTGTGTGTGTGTGTGTGTGTGTGTGTGTGTTGTGTGTGTGTGTGTGTGTGTGTGTGTGTGTGTGTGTGTGTGTGTGTGTGTGTGTGTGCGTGCCTCTGAATAAACCATCAAGTCATTGTTTCTCGGTGTGAGGGCTCCTCTGCTCCCTGCGCATCAGCGGTATTTTCAGCTTTCCATTGTTGGACAAACGTTTTCATTTCCAGCGACCAAAATGAGTTCTCCATTAAATAGCAAAATGTAATGAACATGATACCTGGGAGCATCCCATTTTCCTTCATTTCTCCCTTTCAAGCCACCCAGGTCCTTGCAGGTGGAGCGTAATGAGCGGAGCTGACATCTGGGTTCAGACACACCTGAACTAAAGACAAACCCTCCAGATGTTTGAAAAGAAGTGTGTGTTCCTGGGTACACACCTAGTTTCGAGGTGTTTCTGGTATTTCGCACAGCCCCCGGAGAGGGAGGGGGGGTGTTGGGTTTACAGTAGCCAGGAGGCGGATCCAGTAAACCGACGACTTTCATCGTTTTGTTTTTTACAGTAAATGGAAGACGCTCATGAAACAGTGGCATCACTGCTGCAACATAGTGGCTGGTAATGAAATACTCTTCCTTGCCAGTAGGTGGCGCAATACTTACCTATACCATACACTGCTGTGTTATGGCTACAATGTGACATTTTGTAACTTGTGCTGCGGGATTTTTTTTATTGTACACAGAGGACCGCCTCCTCAAGTGGACCTTTGATGAACTGCAGGTTTTGACACTTTTGCGTTAGCTTATTTTTTTTAGCATTTAGAAGGTATTTTAGCGCTTGTAGCCATCGAACTACCAACCTCGGGGGTCGTACTTTGACCTCAAAGGTCGGCGGTTTGATCCCCTGGATGGTAGCCTATAGTGCCTGCGTGCCCTTGAGCCAGACACTGAAGCCCAACTTGAGACTTCACAGCAGCCCACTGCTGCTAAAATGCTTCAGGCGGGTGAATAAGCTAATCAAATGTCACGTATATCTTTATGAAAGTCTACCTGTCATGTTCCAGGGGGTGAAAAAGTAGGCTCGGACTTGTTTTGCTGGTCGTCCACCATTTTAACAGCGAGGACCGCCTCCTCAAGTGGACCTTTGATGAACTGCAGGTTTCAACACTTGCGTTAGCTTAATAGCTTAAACAGTGGATGAAATGCGTCCACGACCTTCCTGTAAACACATGTTGAAAGTGTAGAGCATGAGGAGGGGGGCAGTGGATATGACGAAGAGGAGGAAGAGGTGATTAGAAACACAAGCTGCCAACGGTGGAGCAGACGTGAGTCAGTGCCGGAGGAGCCAGTAGACTTGATCTCCAGATATAAGGATGGAATATTCAGTATGTTTTGCTTCTGCCAGTTGCTCTAATTTCCCCACATGAACCTTCAAGAAAACGACACACAGGAAGTTATCTGTTTTAACAGATGATTTGCATTTTTGGGTCTCAATCCCAAACCAACGGATATCCGGGATATAGACTTCCTTTTTCCACTTCCTGCTCGCTGTTTCGCAGTCCGACAAACAATTTTAACAACCGGATCCAGGGTTCTTACGGTTATGGAAGACTATGGAATTTCAAAATGGTTATTTCCAGGCCTGGAAAAGTCTTTGATTCCCGGTCTGTCTCTTCCTGCAACACAGGTTCTTCCTGGCGTGATAGTAGGAGAGCTGTACCCAGCATGCAGTTCGGCGGTGTAATTTTATAAATGTCCAATTATTAGTGTCACAAACTGTTGTGTCGTGGTGTTTTATCCCGTTAAAGGGCGCTAGTTGTGGGTTATTAATTGTTTAAACCATGACACCAGTTGCAACTATGAGTGGTAAGTAGCTCCGACCGCGCCCCTAGCGAGTAAAAAATACATTTTGCTGCCTGCCAAAGAGCGACAAAAGTTCTTACGGCTATGTGAAAAATTCATACCGTAGGGAAATTTAAAACCGCTCTACTACACAACCTTTCGATTGGAAAAAATGACAATTTTCAGGCGAAAATGTCAGCTTTGCCAACAATACATAACAAAAAAAAACTGAATCTTATGTTCAGATTTCAATATTTCTCGCTTCGAAATGGACAAAAGTTTTTATTTTAGTGACACTTTTTTCCCTTCCTGCTGCAGCATTGGAGCAAACATTTGAAGCGCTAATCTCTACGAATAACGAAGTCATTCTTTACTCTCGTCCTCTCGCCAGACATTTTTCTACGCTTGAACGTAAAGAGAAATAATGTGTCGCTTTCTCGCGGCACTCGAGACCTTCCGTGCCCTTTTCGCTGTACATTGTGAGGAAGTGATTCCCCGGCAGTCAATGAATCGCCGGCAGCATGACATCATTTGATCTTTCGGTGGGTTTATCTTTGCTCTCTGAGGACGACTGTGACACCGGGCTTGTGTTGGGTTTTTTGAGCAGTTTATGTTAAGCTGAGGCGCTGAACTAAACTGACAGCTGCATTACTCATTTATGGCAGTCCTGCGGTTCTCAAAATGTGTGCAGTGATCACGTCTGACACACTGTGCCGAGATGAAATGGTGAGATGCTGCTGGAGGTCAGAGAGCCGCTCTCATATTTACCAGGCAGAAACACAAAGGAAGAGGAGGAGGGGGGGGGGGATGGCGAGCTGCGTCACGGCCGGGCGGCCTGGCCTTGTCAAAACGGCAGCCACTTCCTGTCAGGAGTCCCTCTGCTGTTTCTTCGGCTTCGCAGAGTGACAAGTACGTCAGTCGGCGGCGATCGGCCTTCGATCTTCGAAGCCCTCCGTTTGCAGCTGGAGTTAATTGATACTGTACCGCCGTGACCTTTTTACAGCAACGGCCGAATGATTGGCAACCGAGGAGCAAGCAAATGTGTCGAAACAACGATTTCTTATCCTCTGTATTTTATTAACACAGCGCTGCTGCTGCTGCTGCTGCTGCTGCTTCACTGCTGGACATTTGTCTTGACAACAGCAAACCACAAGGTTCCCTCCAGCAACTGCATCGGTCAACAGAAGAGCTGAGGAAGCAGAGGGTTGAGTGCTTTTTTCTCCTGAAACGCATTGAGCTTTTGCGTTCGGCGCCGTGCATAATTTCCCAGCTGCTTCTGCATTCTTTAAACGCCTTTTAATGGTTGACCACTTCAGCCAGAGTGGTTTTGTATTTACAACCCGAGATGCCCTGTGTCAGAGTTAGCACTCTTTTTTTTTTACGTATGCTTTGAACCGTTCAGAATATTCTAACACCAAGAGATGTGTGAATCACTACAATGTTGAGTGTGTTTTATTCAAGGAACAAGAAGTCTATTGGATTACAGTTTTTAGACTTAGTTGAATGAGAGTGTTGGTGTCAGTTGGGTTTTGGTGCATTCATTGAGGGACTTAGCTTAGCTTAGCTTTGGTGCTGGAGGTGTTTGTATGTGACACAGAAAAACATTTTGTTTCATGTTGTCTGCTGTCCGTCTATTGTTTTCCTCTCCAACTTTGAAAGATTCTAAATATTTGGGGAATCGACGCCACATTGACGCCACCTCATTGACGCCACCTCATTGACGCCACCTCATTGACGAGCTCGCAAAGTTCATTCAGCAAGCGATGTGAGAGCATCTGTGCGTGTCTTTTATATTCATGTTTCCAAATTAACCGGCGCATAAAGCAGGGTATGCTTTAAGGCGGGGCTACAAGTTGATTGACAGGTTTCTACCGGAGACGTATACGGCGTCGCTTCGTCACCCTACGGTCCACTTCCTGTTCACTGGTTGCCAAAAAACAAGATGGCGACGGCTAAAAGTCGGAACTCAAGGCTTCCAAATGGCCGTTCACAAACTGACGGCTGTCGTCACAAAAAAATGTTTCTTACACACAATCTATGGCTTCACCCCGTGAAGAGAGCAGCCGCTAGGGAATGAGTTAGCCGTCAGCTAACTGTCAGCTAACAGTCACCTAACTGTCAACTATGAGCTAATTGTTAGCTAACGGTCAACTAACAGTCAGCTAATGGTCAGCTAACTATCAGCTAACTGTCTGCTAACTGTCAACTAACTGTGAGCTAGTTGTTAGCTAACGGTCAACTAACAGTCAGCTAACTGTGAGCTAACTGTTAGCTAACGGTCAGCTAACTGTCAGCTAACGTTCTTTGCTGCTGCTTCTGAGGGAACGAGAGATCTAAAAAAAGAGATATCATTCAGTAGGAGCAGCTCTGGCTGTTAATTATGTTCCTAATTAATGAATTAATCATTTGATTTGTGTAAAAGTAAAACATTTAATCAATCACAACTTACAAGAGCCCAAAAGGACAATTTTATTTAAAGAGGAATCAAGAAATTCACAAATTGATGAATCCTTTTTGCTTCAAAACGTCGATCTAATTAAAATATTTCTTCCGATAGACTAAGTCATATTCAACACATCATTTTAGTGATTCCTGGATGTGTGTAGATATTTGTAAATGTTTGTATGCAGCCCACCAAGGCACTGTAAGATAAAAAAATGAGAGAATATTGCCCGCTATGAGAGGACATGGTTGCACTTCCATCACATCAAATATATAATAATACATATAATACCCTCTACAGGTCAGTGAGAGGAATGCTGCTACGCTCGCAGCTGGTATAGAGACATCCATCTTTTATTAGCCAGAACGCTCCAGGTTTAGCAATGCACCACACACACACACTGACACACACCGACACACACCGACACACACACATTATCTTTAAATTTCATGTTTCGAAGGAAGCTCAGCGAGGAGATACTTCGCAGCTAATTATTTCCTTTCTGAAGCACCTGCAACGTGCTGGAGCCGAGCTGGCATTTAGCATCACTGCAGAAGCGAGTGTGTGTGCGTGTCTGTGTGTGTGTGTGTGTGTGTGAGACCATGCAGCTGCGGATTCACTCGTCTAATGAATGTGAAGTAGGCACTCAAGGAACACCTACCGCCGTACATATTCAAGGCCTGATGAATTTATCAGAAGGTAAATGAGGCAGAGCGCCGCTGTGTGACAGAGCCGCCACTTTTCCTCATGTTTAAACATCCGGTTTGGTTCTGAGAGGCAAAACCGACTGGAAGGAATGTGGAGGAAATGAAGGAGCGACGGTCCAGAAATAGTGTGCGGTTATGTCATATATGAGGATTACTCTCCTCATCATCCTCTTCATCCTCTCTCCAGAGGGAATTTGAATCCCTCGACGGAAGTTGGGTGCAATTTATTTATTTCTATACATATTTATTTATTTTGAGCTCTTTTCTAATGTAAATTATGTGTTATTGTATTTATGATGTCATATTTAATCTTAGTTTTCTCTTGAAATTAAGAAAATTCTCATCCTTATATGAACAAAAATACCTCACTTTGCAAACTGAGGCTTTTACACACGTCATCATATTATATATATATATATATATATATATATATATATATATATATATATATATATATATATATATATATATTCCAACACAACAGTGAAAAGTCTCTCTGAAAAAAGAGGCGTCTAACATCACGTGAGAAACCCGTTGACTTGCAGACATTTTTGAAGGCCAATCCACTTCTGCTCTTACCTTTCACAATAAAAGCCCGAGACACAGAACGTGTATAGTTGCATTTTGTTTCCGGTGTCTCACTCCCGGTTTTGAAAAGGCCCTAAAACTTGAAAATAAAATTAAGTCGTTATTCATTAATCATCTGGAATGATTTACTCGATTTTACATAATTTCTTTAATTCACTTTTTGTATGCATTTGCATATGAGATACATATCCATGTGTTACATCAAAAATTGCAGAACAATCTCAGCTCTCTGTATAACGAGGCACCATGAGGCACAAGTATAAAGTAATAATATGGCCTTAAGATAAGATAGGTTAAGATAAGATAATCCAAAATAAAAGATTCATTAGTCCCTCAGTGGGGAAATTACAGGATTACAGTAGCACTGCTCACAAGTAATAAGATAAAAGAGACAAGTAATATAAATAAACAATAGAACGGTAATGATCATTAAAGATTTAAGAAGAAAAAAAAAGCAGTAAAAAAAAGAATATTAGATTTACAGATGGAATAAAAATATACAGATGGATTAAAAAAATATACAGATGGATAAAAAAAAAGTACAAAGTACTGAAATATACTAAAGTGAACCTAAGTAATGTCATCTTGATTTGTGAAATTCTTCATATCTCTTGTGAAAACATAACTTTACTCATGTAGTTGAACCGTTTTGGTGGTTTTAATTGGTTCACCAAAGGTCTCATGTTCACAAAAGCTGTGAAATATAGAAATAAAATGGTAGATACATGTAAATAAATATCCAAAGCCAAATGTTGTATTATCGTTTTTTGAGTAGGAGTGTTGTCTGTCACTACTTTCATCAAAATGAGAGAAGGATAAAACTGTGAGCTAACTGCTAGCTAACGGTCAGCTACTTGTTAGCTAACTGTTAGCTAGCAGTCTTTGCTGCCCCTTCTGAGGGATCGAGAGCTCTAAAGGAGATATTGTTCAGTAGGAGCAGCTCTGGTTGTTATAGCATTTTTAATACTGTCTGTTAAATAGAAAGAAAATCCTCATTTGTAGTACAGCATCTTTAAATAGTTGAGAACACGTCTCAGAAAATGACCGCTATCTTCGTCTGAAGCACATTACAGTCCTGATACCGGCTCCTCCCGGGTGAATCCCGCCGGAGAGACTTTCTTTTTTTCCGGGAGGAAGTGGAAGGCGGCGCTCCGTTCCAGTCGACTGTGTGTTTATCCGGTCAAACTGAGTAAATACAGCGTCTCGGAGCTCTCTGCGTGATCCCGACCGACTGCAGCGCTGCAGGAGACGAGAAATGACGACAATCTCACCTGTTGTTTTCTTCCCTTTCTTCATCTGGGCCAAAGCGTTTTGTTTCTTCTGAAGCGTCCTGTTGAGTTATTTGGCCGGAGACACAGACAGAAGCTGCTGTCTTCACAGCCGCTGCTGAAGTTGTTTACTGTGTTTCTGCTCTGCCGTCAGCGTGCTATCGCCGCATATAGAGGCTCATATCACAGTGTCTATTACATGGGAGGGTTAAATACCCTTTTTAGCTAACCCTGTTCATGCAACACCCGCAAAATGAACACACTTACATGGAAAAATAACACAATGAGCATTAATGTCGCTGTGTTTATCACTAGTTAGCACTAGTTTGGCCCCAGCGTCTCATTTTCGGACCCTTTTTTAAGCCAATCCTGTTCATGCAATACTTGTAAAATGAACGCACTTGTATGGAAAAATGACACAAAAGCCAATTAATCAATAATGTCTCATCAACGGCGTCTCATTTTCAGACAACAAAATAAAAGCACCTTAATTATCCCCGCAATCAAAGGGTTGTTTAACCTAATTTAATTTGCTACAATACCGTAACCTTTGTGAGAAGAGACCTTTGGTTTAAACACATTTTTAATTAACTGTTGAGTTTAAATAATTACATAAAGGCCGTAACTTACTGCGGCGATCGTAACGTAACAATATAACTCTCTATTTGTGTTGTTATGTACCTGTAAAGTCACAAAACGGACGAACACATGTATTTTCTTTTTCCGACGCACATCCCCTGAACATTTTAATACCCAGCATGCCCAAATTAGACAATGTTTTGCTATAAAATAAGTTCAATTTTTTAACCAAACAACAGTTTTTTGACTGAATATCCTTCCTAACAGGCCAATGATTTGTTTTATTGAGATTTTTGTCACAGTTTTTGATTCTTTAGGTCCTAATCTTTCTAAGAAGGTGTGTTTTTAGTATGCGAGCTGTTGTTAAGACCCTGAACCAGACAGTTTGAGGAGGCATTTTTGGTCATATCTTGCTCATATCATGCTGGATGTTCACAGTTATCATCAAAATATGGTATCAAAGGGATCTTTTTGAAAACATACATTTTATTCCCAAGAAAATTCTGAAAAAAATCACAAGTATTAGAACTCATTCGGTGTTCATACGGCTACTTAAACACGGGGAACAAGAGGTCAAAAAAACAAAATGGCGTCAAAATGCAATCCGTCAAACGGGAACGCTGTTGTTTCAGAGGAAGCATAACTCATCTGGGGTTCCTACGGGTCCTGCAACACGGGGGTAAGAGGTGCGGACCCTCATGGGGGCCTCAAAAATACTTTCAGGTTGAAAATACGACGGACGCTCGCTGTCAGACTACTTTAGAGGAATCATTTCTGGCCCCGTCTCTCGAGAGCAGGATTAAAAAAGAAAAGAAAATCTATTGTGTTGAATGCGGCGGCGCCAGCGGAGGCCTTTTTTTTTTTTTTCCTTCTTTCCATTTCCAGCTGCATTGGTGCACCAATCCCCCCGATCCATAGAGTGCAATGAATACGCTTCAAATAGCCGCGCGGTCCGTAAGGTCCGTCCTCTTGTTCATCTTCCGTGTTACTGGCAGAGAAGGGTGTTAAAGGATTATCAACACCCACTTTCTATCCACGGCGCCAATAAGATTGATGCAATAATCGGCAAGGGGACGGTTACGGTGATGAAAAAGCAGACCGACGAGAGGAGAAGAGAAATTATTCCGCTTTGAGGAGGAGAGGAAAAAAAAAGAGGAAATTAAAGGAAATAAAAGGAATAAAATAAGCGTATTATTGTGTGATCACATGGCGTGATTACCTGAGGATCCGACACGGCCCGCGCCGTGATTTGATATTGATCGCGATGCGTTTATCGCGGGTCCCGAAAACACACGCGTGTGATGGAGGACGTGCCGGTTCCCAGGAAGGAGAAGACTAAGACGCCATCTTTCTGTTCATCTCACTCAAATCCACAACCCCCCCACCGGATCAACAGAAAACATGTAAACTGATTGCCTCTGGCAGGCGCCGTCCATCTGGATATTAACAGATTATTTTTGTACTTTTATCAGCGTCATGGAAAACCTGGAAAAGCCATGGAGTTTTTTTAATGGTTCTAATCACACAAGTTGTGTAAAAGTCCTGTAAATGTGTTATATTCATGTGTTCATGACGTTCATTTAGTGTGAAATAATGAATCTGCTTTTAAAAGAGAGGCTCAAATTATCAGCAGCATCCATACAGGCATCTATATAAATGTTTATTCTTTTAATCAAACTATTGTCTCTCATTCATTTGAGTCATTTAACCCTCTCGGCCGTCGTTTTCTCGATTTTACATAATTAAATTCACCTTTTTAAAGGCACTTTAAAGATATAACTTACAGCACATACTTATGTGTTACATACAAAGTGTAGAGAGAAAATATGAAAGCAGAAAAATGCAATCTGGATTTTGGAAATTGTGAAAACATAACTTTACTCATGTGGACGAACGGTTTTGGTGATGAAAACTGGTTCACCAAAAGGTCTTATGTTCACAAAAGCTGTGGAATATATGAATAAATTGGTAGATACATTTAAATAAATGTCTAATATAGTTTACTGTTTGCTTTTGAATCCTCATTGTTAGTTTAAATACTACATTTTATCACTTTTTACTGTTTACACACACATTTCACACAATGTTTTCTCATGTAAATTTAGTTTAAACTCATGGAAATTTGGTGAAAAGTAATGTAAATGAGTTCTAAAGTCTTGAAAATATGATTTAAAGTGATGAAAATATGGTTTAAAGTCATTGAAATTGGTTTAAACTCATTAAAATATGGTTGGAAGTCATAAAAATATGGTTAAAAGTCATGGGAATTTAGATTAAAACCATGGAAATCTGTTTTATTTTGAAGGGCTTGTTTTTCCTCCTCCTCCGCGTTGTTTTCGCGGCTCGCTCCGTCTTCATCCCGCCTGTTGCAGCAGCTCCTCCGCAAATAAATATCTGTGAGCAGATTGAGGGCAGCGGCGCGGCGGCGGGCATCATATCTATAAATGTGTCTCGGTCTTGAGTGACTGCTCATGCGCGACCGCGCTCACACACCAAAACGCCGCCCGCAGCCCGGCGAGCAAAACTCAATCAACTCCCTGAACTTCCTGTTTCCTTCCAAGGGAAAGGAAACGGAGGTCTGGAGAAAAAAACTTCTCTTTTTGAAAAATAAATAAAAATCTATAGCACTTCATGTAGAAAGCTCTCTCTCTCTCTCTCTCTCTCTCTCTCTCTCTCTCTCTCTCTCTCTCTCTCTCTCTCTCTCTCTCTCTCTCTCTCTCTTGCAAAGACGTTTTCTTCTAAAAGTGAGACGACGAGATCAATATTGCTTCTTTTTACTCGGAAGTAAATGTTGTCTTTATTGATATCTTTATATTGAGATGATACCTGATAGTCAATCCAACCGTCTTCTAGTTTTGGAGTTTGGAGCGTTTCAACCATCAAATCCTGCTCTCATGGCCGCGGCTACTGACTTATTTGAATAATTATGTTTTTAGCTTCATTAAAGAGCCGCATTCGATATATACAAAAGGAGAAATAGAACATTTTTGACCTTCATTTCAGAAAATAAAAGCTTTTTGTTGCTTTCACGGCGCACCATAATAGCATCTGTCGAAACTAAACCCTTTTAGTGCACTTGAGAGCCACGTTGCATGCTGGGATTCAAGGTCGCGGTCTTACTTTTCTTCCCACAAAGAAAAGTAAAAACAAACTTTTCCTTTCACCTGGTTGTTGTCCTTCATTAGAGGTCATTTGCATAAAACACAGGAAGGAGATTTGCATGCACGGAAATGTAGATTGTGGAGGAATCGTTTCAGCTCTAAACACCGTTAACGCCGCGTGAGTTTGTCTTTTACGACGCGTTATTAACTCATCACGGAGCAGTTCTTCCCTCTAATTTGACCCTGTAACTAAAAATGAACCTTTTATTCATCACAAATATATGATTAAATGTTCCATCGAGACCCTAAAGGTTTGTAATCACCACGGCACGGCCCATCATTTGCCATTATTACCCCGAGAATATATAACCTTGTCTTTATGTGAAACGCTCCCGCACACGCCGCTTCAGTCCTGAGTGAAGGGGGTGAATAATTAATGTCCGGCATGAGATGTGTATAATCAGTAAAGCTGTCGATCGGCCCGGTAAAACATCCCGCCGGCTGCCTGTAAACGCTCTCAGGGTCCCCTTGGACGGCATCCGGCGCGTTCAGGGAAAGCCGAGCGCCGCAGTAAACCGCGCCGCGCCCCGCCATCTTTCCGTATCGACGCGCGCTTCCTTGAATTCGGTCGGCGTCTTTTCGGGACTAATTGTCAGCCGATACCTCGGGCTCTGCTCCGCGGGGCCCCCGGCGAAGCAGAGGTCACCGGAGCCGGTCGGTGTCATATGAAGCTTTATCGATACCACGCGGAGGGGCCGAGGTCGCCCCGGCAACAGATACCATCCCCCTCCTCCCCCCTCCCTTTGATGTTATTGACTCTGCGGTCGGCGTCCTCTGAACTCGCCGCGCTGCCTCCGACACGCGGCCGCTGCTATCATGAAGCTAATCACTCTGAAGATCCTGTGTGGTTTCAAGTGCTCTAATGCCCAGAGCTGTGTGTGTGTGTCTCTGTGTGTGTGTGTGTGTGTGTGTGTGTGTGTGTGTCTCTGTGTGTGTGTATATATATATATATATATATATATATATATATATATATATATATATATATATATATATATATATATATATATATAATATAATATAACACAATTTACAATGGTTTCAAGTGTTCCATTGCCCAGAGCTGCACATTAGAATTAACCTATATATATATATATATATATATATATATATATATATATATATATATATATATATATATATATATATATATATATATACATATATATATATATATATAAAATACAATTTATTGGAGCATTAGCATTAGCCTGTACATTTATATATACAAATGTATTATATATATATATATATATATATATATATATATATATATATATATATATACAAAATATGTTGTATATATGTGTATATAAGTAAAAAAGAAAGAAGATACATATACTTTATATATTTTATAGATATATATATTCAAATAAATATATATATATATATAAATAAAAATAGATACGAATATGTATACATATATATTAAATTATATATAAATAAAAAAATATATATATACTGTATATAATATATATATAATAATACAAATATGTATATAAAAGTATATAATATATACATATCTATATATTTATAAAAATAAAGTGAAAAATATATTAATATATAAAAAATAATATGTAAATATATACAGCGTGTATTGACCTCGTTTCATGGTGAATTGCAGTAGTTCTGCGAGGTTGACTGCTTCGGCCTCGCTCCACTTCCATCCAACAAGAGCAACGTCGATCCGTTTAAAGCCAAACACTCCAGGAGTTTCCTCTTTATGTGACTTGAAGCGCCATCTTTCAATTTTGTTTTATTCAATCAGCGTGTCACATATCAAGGTTAACATTAAGGTGAATTATAACACCACGGCAAGGAAATTATAGATGAGAGCGCAAAATCAATAACCCGACCGACCCGTCAGCGATCGTGTTCACGAGCCATAAACTAAAAGGAAGGCGACGCGTGCGAGCCAATCAGATGCGAGGAAGGAGGGCCGATCAATCAAACGACAGTAAATAATACACGGCGCAACTAACCGTGGCTATGAGAGGTCACATGACGCCAACATGAGAGTCCCAAAAGTCTCCTGCACGTTTACTGCGAGTGCCCCAACTTTATTACATTACGCAGCGCTACGTTACATTAAGTTATGCTAACGTAGTCTCTCGCTACATTAGCATAACTTAATATAACCTAGCCTACTGAAATTACATTAAACAGCGCTATTACATAAAGTTATGCTAACGTAGTCTTTTGTCACGTTAGCATAACTTAATATAACCTACCCTACTTAAATTACATTACACAGAGCTATTAAATAAGGTTTGCTAACGCAGCTTCTTGCTACATTAGCTCAACTTAATGTAACCTAGCCTACTTAATTACATTACAGTGCCATTACATGAAGTTATGTTAACGTAGCCTCTTGCTACGTTAGCATGACATAATGTAACCTAGCCTACTAAATTACATTACGCAGCGCTATGTTACATGAAGTTATGCTAACGTAGCCGCTTGTCATCGGCATCAAAATGTCTGTACGTTGCATGTTTAGTCCTGAAGTGGACTAATAAAGAGACATATAGTACATAAAAAATCAAATAATATAAATAAACGGTAAAACAGTAATACAAACAGTAAAAAAATTGCAATATTAAATATACAGACTGACTTAAAAAAAATAATAAATGACTTAAATGTATTATATATATTGCACCAGATGAATGTAATTTAAGTGTTTTAAGTGTTTTCTGGTGGACTGAGATCTCAGCTTGTTGTGCAGCCTGACAGCAGCGGGAAGGAAGGACTTCCTGCCGCTCTCCCTCAGACAAAATGGACGTTCCAGAGCAACAGGTGTTCCGGTTGAACCGGCGACCGCGTTAACCGGCGGCACGTCGAGTCTTTACGATCGGCGGAGACAATAATGAGTCTTCTTTACGGCTGATTTAAGGCGTTTGTGTCCTGCGGGTGTTTTCAGCAGCTGCCTTCACAGACGCGTTCCGGCTGGGAGTCGTTTGCGGCGGCCATTTTGAAAAAAAACCCTGTGAAGATATACCTCTGAGGCTCCGTCGATGCTCTGGACAAGCTTGTGTACTTCCTTTGCCAAACTGTGTGCGAACACTTTCCTGCGTGCTCGTTGTTGACTAAATGGGGGGAAAAGGATCAATATGTTTTGTTGATCGATATTCCACTGAAGTATCGGTTGAAGTGAGGGATATTTAATTAACTGATTGCTGGCTTTTAATAATCCCTCTCCGGCCCGTTGGCTCCGCTCCGTGTTGCCGAGACATTAGTCAAAATAATCACTCGCCGAGCGTTAACCGCATGACAACGGTGATGAATCGCTGAAGTCGTTTATCAACTAGAGAATACAAACAAGTCTCTCTCAGCGGCGTGAATCTGTGCTTTTCAACTCCGATTTAGTGTTTTATACAATAATAATTTGTCCTATTTTGTTGTGTTTAAAATTTTATTAATGTTTTTTTTTAATTTTTAACCATTTTTCTCAATTTTCTTCTGCATTTCTCGGTCTTATTGGACCACTTTATATAAATAAACAAATGAATGATTAATCTGTCAATTAAAAATAAATAAGATAAAGGTTTATTGTCAGTTGTTGAATTTAAACTGATTGCACAAACAAACAGACACTAACGGCTCTACTGGCCCTTCAGTGATGGAGGACTCTTTGTGCAAAGAAAGACAGGCGACATCTTTAACGTCTCTTTTAATTATTCTATTTAAATTTCTGTTTCATAGACTGTTGTGCTGCACAGCCAGCTGTAGAAATATAACAAAAACATGTGTTTCTTGAACATAACCAACACAAACTCCTGTGTGTTGTGGATCACTGGATATTTAAGCGATAATGTACGAGAGGCAGTGCTGTATGGTCAATATTGTACTGTTCGAGGGTGTTGTTGAGCAGTGGCTAGATTGCATGTTTGGTAACTGACAAGCTTGAAATTTACCTGTTATTTTGAGTGCGCTCTGATATGGAACGCTCAGGTAAATGTACACAGGTGTATGTACATTATGGCTCAATACAGTACACCCTGTGATTCACTCTCAACCAATCAGAAGGCTTGATTTCGTCTGCCTGTATTATACATTTAAATATAGTTCAATCACTGCATACGTATCAATATCATTATATTAGTGTACGTACTTGTATTTTAATGCATTAATGTGTAAACGGATGTGTAAGAATCCATCTTTTTTAGGTTAAAACATATATTTTGAAAAGTGCAGTACTTGACCACATACATGCAGCTTATCGTCATTATTTTAATTAATCAGCAGAAAGTCAAATATCTGCATGAGTGAACCCATAGTCTCATTGCTTCTGCACACGTCTGTGAAACAATGACTTCATTGTTTTATTGCAGTTCCCGGCTGCAGAGTCCAGCTGTTGATGTCACAGCCGCTGGGTAGTCTGAGGCTGCAACAGATCACAAAACTCGCAGTCCGGATCGTATCGCGGTTTTCAAATCACAGATCGGATCAGCAGAAAAATAAAAGGAGCAAAAATAAAACTTTCAAAGCATCGATCACGTCGCGTTTCACCTCCTCCGGTTCGGATTGCGATCGGCGATGAGTCACGTCAGCCGATACTGATCGCTGTTTTAGTTTCAGCAGCTGGTGCACGAGGCTGCAGGAGGTTAGTTTTCATCTCCGTCCTGAAGAATTTATTCTAAACGTTAATCTCTTACCCGGTTATAGTCGTATATATTTGCATAAAACAGGCAATTCCAATGACTGGGAAATAAAAAAAGATTGCATTTTTATTGATAAAGGAACATCCGCCTGGTTCTCTGATCAATACCACGAGCAGTTCCTACTCTAAGAGGAATAAGGATGTGAGTTGCAGCCTGATTTTGCAGCTTTAACTTTAATCACATGGGTTTGAGGATCAGGTCTCTGCCCCTTCGGACTATCTCTATTGCATGTTCTATTTTGAGGAAATCCCTTTTGGCGTTTTCTTACATCCCGACCGTTCGTGTGTTTCTTCAGACTCGGCGTGCGGGAGGAAGCTCGGGCTTCCTCGTAATCTGGCGCGCCGTGTTCATTTGATTTGGGCGTGTAGTTGTCTTCAGGTGAGATTATGCCTCCGCAGCGAGAGCTTCAACACATCCAGCCCCGACGCCTGTTCCAAATGGTACTTTGTTGTGTTAATTGAGTTTGATTTCTGTTGTGGAGCACCATCTGTTTGTGCACTCGGGTTACGGCGGCTCGCTAATGAGCAAAGAGAGCTGGGCCCTTTGTATAGCTATAGCTGTAAACGGTAATGTGCTTTATAAATAAAAGTCCCTTCCCTTTACTGGATCTAATGTACGTACGCCTGAAAGTGGATGAGTGCGAAAGAGTTTGAAAGATGTTTGCTGCTTCAACTTTCAGACGCGTCATGTCCTTGGATTCAAAAGCTTATTTGTCTGACGGTAATCAGAGAATTTCATCTTTGAAATGAGACAGATGTTGATTAAATCTTCCAGGAGGCCAAAGACGAGAGCGACCGTGTCTGCAGTCGTTTGTTTGAGAACGGATGCTTAAGACGAGGACATCTTCTAGTTATGAAAGGAAAGCAAAGACCATGTACACAGATATTGAAGAAGAGCATTAAAGGATGAGGCTGGCAATATACTATATTATTCTTTTGTTATTGTCAAGAAATCTCATGAAAAAACATTACAAAAATCAAACAAAGAATTGATCCTGTTAAGACGTGTTGTCCCTGAGTCTGATTCCCTGATTCCCTGTAGCTCATGCCTCCGTTGTCGCTCTTGAAAACACACTGTGTGTGCCTTTGTTGTGGGGAGTGCAGCGTTTCTTCATCTGGTGGGTTTCTCTCACATCCACAGTTCAAGTGCCGTCGTGCAAAAAGGACCAAATGTGTATTAATCTGCAGCTGAAAATAGCCTCCGAGCAAACACACTCTTTATAGGGCCGGACAGCGATTCATCTGCGGGGATATTATGCTCCTCGTCGCCTCGTCGCCGGCCTATCGGCAGACAGGGTGACATTCGCGGGCGGCGGTGGTCGATTGGGATCTGTTGTGTTACATCGATAGTTGCTCTTGATAAACGTTGTGTTGGTTATTTGTGATTCAGACTCAAACGGCAGCTGCTAGCACATGAAAGACACGTTGGCATTGGACGCTTCTGGATACGTTGGTCTCACTAAACCAACGTATGTTTCGTGAATATGTTTCATATCGGCCCTGCTGTCGTGCTGAGACGCCGCCGCGTGGCTGAAGCCGTGAAACGATCGTTAAAGACATCCTTCGTTAGCTGACTTTCCTCCCGTCTCCTCCCCAATTGTAGTGCAATTTCTTGCTTGTTATGCTGCGTTCACGCCAAAAGCGTTAAGAATATTCGCAACGCTTTTGGTGTGAACGTAGGAGTTTACTCGCTCGACTTTAAGTGGTTTAATTCGCGTCATTCTTTATTTATACTCTGTGGCTTTTCTCCGTAAAAACAGTTACCATTCCCACCATGGAAATAACCACTAGTCGGCTTTATACTTGTTGTGGAAGTCCAACAAATCTCAACGATGATTGGCTTTCACAACCCGGCGTCAAGCGAATTTCGCAAGAGTTGGGAAATATTAACTGGCGCGAATGAGGCGAATTCTTCGCAACGCCTCATTCACGTCAATCGTGTAAATCGCACTATTCGCGCCGCTCGGCGGAAATTCACGTTGTTCGCAACCATTCGTGTCTGTGCATTGAGTTTGCGTGTGAAAAATTTGCAACGCTTTTGCTGTGAACGCAGCTCCAGACATCTTCTCTCAGGTTTGGCAGAAAGCTGCGACGCCAACACGTTTCTTTTTTGCCGTGAGCGCATGTGGTTTGTTGTAAAACCCCTAAAAGCTCGCAATGCTTGCCGGGTGGGATTACTCGACTGTGTCAGGAGGAAGATCCACGACAAGAACATTTCATTCTGTATAAAAGACACAAGAGATGAAAGAAAGCCCTAATCATGTTTCTAATTGCTTTTACATTGAACTACATTTAATTAACGTTTCACGAGAAGGACGTTTTTTTTTTGTCTGGCTGTGTAAAGAATGAACTCTTGTTCTCATTGAAAAGCCAGTTGTACAACAGATATGAAGGTTTCTGAAGCAGTTACACAATGTGAAATAATAAGAGGTTCTTTTATAAACACGGATGATTTAATTTGTTGAATATGCCGTTAATAGATTTAAGTTATTTTTTATAGTGAAAATATTTAAGTTCCCCGCCACAACAGGGGATTAATTAAGAACAATAAAATTATAACAGCTTAGAATATTATTAGTGAATCCCGAAATAGATGTTCTTTAAGTAATATTTATATATAAAGTAACACAGAAATTAAACTAAATGTGCGTGAGACGCTGTAAAAGATGTAGGAACCGATGATTTCGGTGCAACAGAGAGATGTTGGACCTTTAATGTGATTGGTTTGAAATATGTTAATATTTAATGTGATTGTGGCATGAAGTCAGCGTGCAGGCGCCTTTTTGTTGTTGTTGTTGTTGTTTATCCCCAACACCTCCGGTGGTCTGCAAACCCAAGAGTCCCCGTGACACCAGCACTTCTGTGAAAGGCACTAAAAAGCTCCTCCACATCAGCTGGTGTACTTATGATTTCCAAAGAGATTACGCGTTCCCTCTCCGCGCACGTGTTAGCGTCCGTGCATCCTGACGCGCGTCTGGCTTCGTTTGGCTGGCGAGATTCGAGCCCCCGAGCCTCGCCTCGAGATCGCGAGTCGGCTTCAGAGGATTTTCAGTTATCCCGCAGGCCAAGGAGCAGCTTTGCAGGCAAATCATCCTCCACCCGTAAGTCTCCCTGACTGACAGCCCGGGCGTTTGGCTCAAGACAAAATCTGTAAACAACTAACAGAAGTCTGTGAGACGCACGGGGACACTTTGACTGCACAGCTGTCGGCTGCGAGGACATACCGCCCAGCTCGTTAAAAAGGTGATGATGATGATTAAAGAGGAGGCGGGTGTGGACGGACTTTCACCCAGAAGACCAGAGTCCGTGTCTAAAGACTTGTGACTCGTTGTGAGCTACGTTACATAACGTCATTACGCTGCTTCCGTAACATAATCTACTTGATTACATTACGCAGCGCTAGTCTCTTGTTACGTTAGCATAACTTTGTGTAACCTAGCCTACTTAATTACATTACACAGTTACATTAAGTTATGCTAACACAGCCTCGTGCCACATTAGCATAACTTAATGTAACTTAGCCTACTTAATTACATTACGCAGCGCTATGTTACATAAAGTTATGCTAACGTAGTCTCTTGTTACGTTAGCATAACTTAATGTAACCTAGCCTACTTAATTACATTACGTAGAGCTATGTTATATTAAGTAACGTACGTAAGTTAGCTTCTTGCTACGTTAGCATAACTTTAATATGTAAGTAACGCAGGCTGCTTAACTACATAAACAAATTTTGTACAAAATCACGATATTGTCTCAAAACTAACCAAGAAGTGTTATTGCCGAGACCTAACCACGTTGCATCCTGTTCAAACCAACGCTTTTATTTAGAAAAACTGATGCTAGAGAGAACCAAGAGTGTGGAAGTTTAAAGCGTTTGGCCTCCATTTTTGCCGAGTTGTGAACGATGGCGCGTTTCGTTTCACCTTCTCTCAGCTGTCAAGGTCTCGTTGTTGTTTACGGTCTTGCGAACGGATGAACGGATGAACGGATGAACGGATGAACGAAGGGGCCGTGGCTTTCGTCAGCTCTTCAGCCAGAGAAATTAAAAAAGAAGATAGGAAGCAGAGTGAGAATTATCCTTCAGGGATCAGAAGTGGGACTCGTGAGACTTTTGACAGATTACGCGAGCGCTGTGCTGTGTTTGCATAATGACCCCCACCCCGGTTTCCGGTGGGGCGCCCACTCTCCCTCATTCCCCTCATGAACATCTGCAACCGCGGCTCAGCCATAATTTGAGTCTTGGACTAAACAGCTTGATCCACTTTAGTCACACTTGAAATCAGGATTAGAGAAATCTCTTGGCAAGCGATCTGAGAGCAGTCGAATCAGGTCAGGCGGAATTTTTGCGGTGGGACGCCCCAAAAAAAAAAGGAGAAGGAGCTCACGCTGACAGCTCCGCTGTGCTCTTGTCGAGCAGATGGATGGCCAATTGCCACTCCAGATGTGCTCAGAATCCATCTGAACCCCGGCGAAAAGCAGTATCCCGAAAAAGAAAAACACACACATACACACACACAACAACAACAAAAAAAAAGCCCCTTGCACTCAGAGGAGTAAACCGCACGCTGATGGAGAGAGTGAGCGGATAATTGTAATCAGGCCGGTGCCAGTTTTCATTATGCGCTCAGATACGGGGCCTTAATGCGCCGGCTCTGCTCTCAAAGTGAAGCCAAACACACCAGAGAGAGAGAGAGAGAGAGAGAGAGAGAGAGAGAGAGAGAGAGAGAGAGAGAGAGAGAGAGAGAGAGAGAGAGAGAGAGAGAGAGAGAGGGGGCTGTTTGTTGTTCGGCTCGCATGCTCTTATTGTGGCGGGGCAGGCTGGATGAGACTGCTGAGGTTTTAGATCACTGGACTCCTTAATCTGTTCCCGCCTGTTGGACGTGATGTAATCTCACACTGCGGGATTAAAGAAAAAGAACACACGCATACACACGGACGCACAAAAGGGAGGGCTTTTTCGTGCTGTTTCCGAGGGTCACTGCAGGGGTTAATAGACTGTTTGAGGTATTTGAGGACTGGATAAGTGAGGCGGCCATGTTACCCCCCGCCCCCACCCTCTCCTCCTTCCTTTCAGTTCTTTCTTTAAAACACCGACAGGTAAAGATGCACTTTGAACCAACATGTTTAACTCCTCGGGGGAGATCTTTTCTATTCTATAAGTCAGCTGGATGAATAAATCTAAGCACGGCGAGCGGTGGAAAAAGGAAAAAAAACAACAACTTTCAGAGCCGCTCTTTAAACGAGCCGGACTCGTATGTGAAATACATTCGATGGACGATACGGAAAACACACACACACACACACACACACATCAATGCACTGAAGCTAATGGTGTTTCTGTTTCCCTTCACAGATAATTGCAATGGTCCTCTGGTGTCCACGCTGCCTCAGTCCTCCTTCCAGAGCTCCTCTCAGTCCTCCGTCAGCTACGCCGCTCACACCGCCAAGCTCAACAGGAGAGACGGTGAGTAGGAGACGACCCTTTGTGGCGCTCGCGCTTCAGAGGCACAGCGGTCACCGCCAAGGAGAAGATGAAGAAGAGGAAGAAGAATAACAGCCCGTGCAACCATTTTTTAAAATGTTTTCTTTCGACACGGCAGCAATGAGGCGCGACGGCGCGACGCGTTTACCACATGTTGCTGTTTCCCTTGTTTTATTGTTGTGAGGAGGTGAGAGATGGATGGCTGTGTGAGCGGAAATAGCTTAATTGCTATTAAATCGAGATATGATGAGAGGAAATGATAGTGTTCACGTCGTTAGTCTAATTTTCATTAGGAAACATGTTAAAATGATCGTTTTTATTCGTGTAATATATCAAAACGAAGATGTTTTCGGTAGAATGCGACGTTAATTTCGTGCAGGACATCTCTGCAGCGCCGTGATATTTCATTTTAAATGTATATTTTGGCCTCCAAACTAATTGTGCCTTCTGCAAAAACAACTTTATTTCCACTTTATTTTATTTTTTGCATCCTTAGTTTCATAATAATAATACATTTAATTTATATACTTGCTCCTTTATTGACTCCCATCATCAAACCAGCTGGACGCCGTTGAAGTGAAATTAGAAAAGAAAAAACAAAACACCTGAATAGCAGATAAATATAAAACGGCTTTGTGTTCACAATTCTCCCTGAAACGCAAACAAAAGTCACTGTTTGTAATCGCACAACACGAAGAATACAAAACACTGACAGTCGTTGCTCTCTGAGGAACGCAGGCGACGGATTACTGCAGATTAAACATGGGGTTCCACACAGCCGCGACGCGCTGCCCCGCAGGTCACAGCTCGTCACTTCCTACTTCCTGTTTCTCACGGGTGTCAAAATAAAAGCGCTACATTTATGCGTGAAACAATGGAAACACATATTAGTTCACATAAACACTTCTTTAACATAACGAGGCAGAACAGTGTTCCTAATAACGCGATAATAACACAATAATAACATTGACAATTATTAGCGACAATTATTAGCAACATTTATTAGCGACAATTATAAGCGACAATTATGAGCGATAATTATTAGTGTGAGTTATCGCTATAATAATTAATTATCACTATAATATTTAATTATCACTATAAAAATTAGTAATTCTAAAATAATAACAATAATTTTTGGAAATAATTATTAACAATAATTATTGCTATAATAATTAATTATCAGTATAATAATAACAATAAATATTTGTGATAATTATTTGCAATAATAATAGCAATATTAATATCAATAATACTATAATAATAATAATAATAATAATAATTATTATTATTATAATAGCGATAATTATAATAGTGATAATAACTCAAATACAGTGGCAGTTACACGGCAGAGAAAGTGACTTCAAAAACAGGGTTTTATTTTATTTCAAAGTCTTTCCCGCTGGTCTGAGATCTGGATGAAGGACTTTAAGCACGACTAAGTTGACTTCAAAACACGCTGATCAGAACTGAACGCATCACTCAAAGGGGACATGAACTCATACAAAACAAAAGACAATCACCACCACCTCGACTTCAAATAAAACAATAAGAAGCCAGGATGTGGCGGCTCTACATCCTGATTGGCACTTCCTGTGTGGCAGAGCGCCGCTTCAGGGAGCAACCTCTTCAGCGCCCGCCTGACGACACGTCCACACGACAGCAGCAAAGACACAAAAACCAGAATGACTTCAGGCAAACGCACACGACGAGCTAACGAGTGAAAGACACACCGGCTCTGAATACAGCGCTCGTCTGTGAGTTGATGGAGATGAACGCTCGTACCACGTCACACAGGTTCATGGAGGTTTCAAAGTGGTTATTTCCAGGCCTGAAGAAGTGTTTGTTTGTTGTTAGTTACATTTTATCACTTGTGACTGTTTACACACAGATTTTACACAATGTTTGCTCATGGACATTCGGTTCAAAGTTATGGAAATGTGGTTTAAAGCCATTAAAATTTGATTTAAAGTCAAGGAAATTTGGTAAAATCATGGAAAAATTAATTAAATTTGGTTTAAATTCATGAAAATTTGGTTTAAAGTCATGAAAATTTGATTTAAAATCATGAAAAATTGGTTAAAAGTCATGGAAAATATTTAAAAGTCATGGAAATGTGATTAGAATTGATGGAAGTCTTGGAAACCCATTGGTCACGATGAGTATGAACCCTGGTGTTTGTTCCGGCCATCATCAATACAGGATACGGTGGCGGCGAAAGAGAAGAGCCCGCCCCTTTTCATTGATTTGATTGACAGCCTGGGTTATTTGCGTCTCACAAAAAACTGCTTTGAAATAAATCCAGGAAAATGAACTCGTCAAGGGTGACTGGACTTGTCTCGGGCCTTTCTGATCTTCTGCCCACTTAACGCGCTTTAACACGACCTGTCACTCATCCATTCACACGCCGTCAGCCTTTAACTGACCACTCACACGTTCATTACCCGGAGAGGCGGGTCTCTGTGTGGCCCAACGGTTGTCTCTCCCGGTGAAACGACAATCTCTGAGCCGAATATGTTGGCTCAGAAATAGAACGCTCATTATTACTTTCATTTAAAATGGAAGTGACCTTTAACCCCTGATGCTCCTTTGATTCAACCTCAAGGAAACCAGGACCGCACCAAGGAGCTGTCTGTCTGTCTGTCTGTCTGTGTCTTTGTCTGTCTGTCTGTCTGTCTGTCTGTCTGCGTCTTTGCATCTTTGTGTCTGTCTGTCTGTCTGTCTGTCTGTCTGTCTGTCTGTCTGTCTGTCTGTCTGTCTGTCTGTCTGTCTGTCTGTCTGACTGTCTGTCTGTCTGTCTGTCTGCGTCTTTGCGTCTTTGTCTGTCTCCATCTTTGTGTCTGTCTGCATCTTTGTCTGTCTCCATCTTTGTGTCTGTCTGCATCTTTGTCTGTCTCCATCTTTGTGTCTGTCTGCCTCTTTGCGTCTCTGTCCGTCTGCGTCTTTGTCTCTGTGTCTGTGTCTTTGAGTCTTTGCCTGTCTCCGTCTTTGCATCTCTGTCTGTTTGTGTCTTTGCATCTTTGTCTGTCTGCATCTTTGCGTCTCTGTCTGTCTGCATCTTTAGGTGTTTGTGCCTTTGTCTATGTGTCATAGACAACCTTTTTTTTTAGTAAAACTAAAATATTACCAGCAGGTTTATTTCTTGTTCCCCCTAATTAGTGGATCATTCTTTTATCAGGTCACAAGGTACAAATCTAGAAAAAAAAACATGTGAAATATCAAATTAAACCTAAAAATCAGGGCTACAACAATATACAATCTCCATGTACAACCTCTACACACAACTCAAACAGTAAACAGGATTAGGAGTTTGGGTTTAAAGGGCTTCAGGACCAGAAAACCCAGAGTTCTGCTTCATTGCATCAGGTTTCCAGAGCGATGTGAAGACACGCTGAGAGAGGAAGAGAATAAACTCTCTGCTCTTCCTGAGTTCTTGAGCTGCACACATTTCAACATGACTCAGCAGTTTTCCCAATAAGTGAGACGTCTGACCTCCGGTGTGTCGGCTGGAGAGGAACTTCACCTTGAAGCCTTTCAACCGCAAACACTCCCGAGTTCACATCAGGGCTTCCTCCTCCTCCTCCTCCTCCTCTTCTTCCTCCTTCCTGTTCTTCTTCTTGCTGCATGCTTCCCTGTACCACCGCCGTGTTGTCCTGACCGTGCGCCTCCTCCTCCTCCTCCTCCAGGAGCAGGGGGCTGGTCGCCCGTCGTGACCGAACAGGAGCCCTGGCTCCAGGTGGACCTCAAGGAGCAGATGGAGGTGACGGCCGTGGCCACGCAGGGACGCTTCGACAGCTGGGACTGGGTCAGCGGCTACCTGCTGCTGTACAGCGACACGGGCCGGGCCTGGAAGCAGTACAGGCACGAGGACGGCGTCGGGGTGAGTCGCACTGGCTTCATTACGAGGGATTTCACCGCGGGTTTGATGCCCGAGCTCCGGTTGGCGAGCTTGAGGAACTGGCAATAACACGCTAGATTTTCATGATCCAGTCATGACGTTCAGGCTGATTGAAGTGAATTGGCTGGGCCACAGAAACCATGTGTTTCTGTTTTTTTAGAGAGCATTTCATTTGCTGGTTGTTGTTCTACAGATACAACACGACCAACTTTAACTGGACCCAAGGACCGATAGAAGTTTGATTTTGCTTCGTTCAACTCTTCTGAAAATGTGTTTTATTCTTGGCTGTTTACGATTCAAGGACGTTTTGGGAACGTTTTAAAGACAGTTCAGTTAGCCTAGCTTAGCATGAAGACTGAAAGCAGGAGGGAGGGAGTTAGCCTAGCTTAGCATAAAGACTGGAAGCAGGGGTGGGGGTCACGTAGCCTTTCTTAGCATAAATACTGGAAGCAGGGGGTTGCAGCTAGCCTAGACTGGGAGCAGAGAGGCGGGGGAGGTGGGTTCAGTTAGCCTAGCTTAGCATAAAGACTTGAAGCAGGGGTTGAGGGAAGCGAGCCCGTTTCTGTTCAATCTTTACGCAAACCGAAACGTTTCAAAGACAAACTTGCGGTCTCGGAGGCAGCGGTTCAACCCTTAAAGATCACATGATGCTGCACAGATCTTCTTCAAGCCTGTACTAACTAGAATTTCCACTGCGAATATGTTAAAAATAAAGTGTATTACACACCAAAGTCAACAGAGGTCCTTTGAGTGTTCAGCAAAGCTCAACAAACATGTCTTGAGTCATTACATCATGAATACAGCTTGTATAACGTTCCCTCATTTAATGAGCATCACGAGTCTGTTCAAGGCAGCGACTGTCAGAGTGACATGATTGTCAAGCAGCAGCCAGAAAATCAACACAATACTTAAAATTGTGGAGAGAAAAAAAAACAGCAGGGTTTGTTGATTAAAGCGCGACTTATTCCTGCTCAAATTTCAGGCACCATTAAAAAAAAAAAAGGAAGATCAAAGTAAAAGGAAGATAACAGAGTAGCTTATTAAAAACCACACGGGCTCCACCTCCTCACATAACCTTCACACATGTTTTTACCCCATCAATGAGTCGGGACTTTTAGTTTTGGTTTCTATGTCCACAAACATGTTTTTACTTACCTTCCTCTTGTGTTGTTTTAGGTTTTAAATGCATAAAAGAACCACAAACGTGTTTATTGCATCAAGACTTCTTGACTGTGTCACGAACGTCGACTTACAAAGTGAACACAAGAGATGCTAACAGAAATTTAACACAAGAGATGGAGACAGAAAGCTAACACAAGAGATGGAAACAGAAAGCTAACAGAAGGCTAACACAAGAGATGGAAACAAAAAGCTAACACAAGAAATGGAAACATAAAGCTAACACAAAAGATTCTAACAAAAAGCTGACACAAGAGATCCTAACACAACTCTAACACGAGAGATGCTAACAGAAATTTAACACAAGAGATGGAAACAGAAAGCTAGCACAAGAGATGCTAACAGAAAGCTAACACAAGAGATGGAAACAGAAAGCTAGCACAAGAGATGCTAACAGAAAGCTAACACAAGAGATGGAAACAGAAAGCTAGCACAAGAGATGCTAACAGAAAGCTAACACAAGAGATGGAAACAGCAAGCTAACAGAAGAGATGGAAACACAACTCTAATACGATAGATACTAACAGAAATTTAACACAAGAGATGGAAACAGAAAGCTAGCACAAGAGATGCTAACAGAAAGCTAACACAAGAGATGGAAACAGCAAGCTAACACAAGAGATGCTAACACAACTCTAATACGATAGATACTAACAGAAATTTAACACAAGAGATGGAAACAGAAAGCTAGCACAAGAGAGGCTAACAGAAAGCTAACACAACAGGAAGGTCAAACACATTTTAGCAAAAAGAAAGAACCCGATGCGAGAACAGAGAGAAACTTTGGTCGCGCCCGAACTCCCAGAATTAAACGCCCCGAGCCGCACTAACTGTTTCCCTCGCTGCTCCTAATAGCCAATCAGCGCCCTCGTCTCGCCCCGTGTTTAACGCTCAGACGCGAGCGCGGACGTTTATCGACTCCGACAGCTCAGACGCACGTTCGCTTCTGTCACCGGAGACATCATCATCCCGTTTTCTCAACGCCGCTATTCATCAACGAGGTCCCGGGTCCCGCAGTCGGCTGACGCATCCTCTCGCTTTTTGTTTTTTTTTGACACCTTTGGCGGCGCGGGGGAGTGTCGGGTGTCAACGCAAATTATGCCCCCACCACCACACCCCCACCATGTGATGTCACGGCGCGTTAAACCAGCCGGCACGAGCGCTCGCGGTCCAAGGGAAATGGCCCGATGTCGGCTCGTGTTATTAATCCTTTATTGTGTTTTGTCCCAGTTATGTCAAAGGCTGCTGACGAGTCCGTAAATGTTTTTTCCTCTTCGTGAGAGTTTTTTATACTCGGCGGTCCAATTAGCGCGAGAGTGTCACCGCCGCCTGGAACGTGAGAGCCTGACAGGTGGAGGGCGTACGTTGTGATTATGTATTTATCTTCTTGCATCTTTTGTCCCATAATAATAAAAAAAAAAATGGGTGAGGAATTTTTTTCCCTCACTTATTACATTTAAATTGTATCACGCAAAAAAGGTCAAATCCACTAAAATTCAAAACAAAAGAAAAGACTCCTCTGGTTGTATAGAAGTCTATGCTTCATGTGTTAAAGCTGCATTCTCTCTCCTGACCACCAGGGGGCGACTCCTCTGGTTGTATAGAAGTCTATGCTTCATGTGTTAAAGCTGCATTCTCTCTCCTGACCACCAGGGGTGACTCCTCTGGTTGTATAGAAGTCTATGCTTCGTGTGTTAAAGCTGCATTCTCTCTCCTGACCACCAGGGGGCGACTCCTCTGGTTGTATAGAAGTCTATGCTTCATGTGTTAAAGCTGCATTCTCTCTCCTGACCACCAGGGGTGACTCCTCTGGTTGTATAGAAGTCTATGCTTCGTGTGTTAAAGCTGCATTCTCTCTCCTGACCACCAGGGGGCGACTCCTCTGGTTGTATAGAAGTCTATGCTTCATGTGTTGTTAAAGCTGCATTCTCTCTCCTGACCACCAGGGGGCGACTCCTCTGGTTGTATAGAAGTCTACAAGAGGTCTTACAGATTTCCATTTCAGTGAATCATTTTGCAGGCAAATAGAATAGTTTCCTGGATATTCCACCTTTGTTTTTTTACAATGTGCTTTCCTACTGGACTTGTTTCTTGCACAAAGGCACTAAAGTAGTCCATGAATATGAGATATGAGCTTCCTCCTCGGCATCGTGGACGTTGGTGTTCGGGCGTTTTTCCGGTTGCATTTTGTTTGTGCGCCCTCTGGTGTTTTGGGAGGAAACTGCAACCAAACCTTGAACCGTCGAACGTGCTCGGAGCTCTCGCACCGCCGGCGGAGGCTACAAAGCTACGACGCTACGACGCTACGACGCTACACGGTACGGAGTGTAAACAAAGCGCTGCGGTGTGTAATAATTGGGCCCCGGGTGCTCTCAAACTTTCCCTGAACACCTGGTGTGTTACCGGGCGGCCTCACGCCGCAACACTGAGGAGCGAGGAGCCTTTTAACAAGACACTTCTGACAGCTCCAAAACAGGTCGAACCCCTTTTACTTTTGAAGACGAGTCAGAATCCCCTCTTTCCACGAGCTGCAGTCACTAACACACCGGCTGTGTATTTATAGCTGGGAGCAGTCAACAGATACTCCCATCGCACCGGCCGCACGACTCCGTTTGCATTCCAGTGGACGACACTTCGTCGTATCCTATCCCCAATTTTCTGTATCGCTGCCCTTCATCATTTCTCATCAATCAATACAGATAAATCTTTTTCAAAGTGCTTTGAGGATTCTGAGTACAACTACAAGGCTCCATAATGTAACATCTTTTTCAATGCCAGTGTGTGTGTGTGTGTTAGAGCCACCTCGGTACACACACTTTACAAAAGTAAAACATAAATCCTTCTGCAGGGGATTCAAAGTGTGATTAAAAAATAAAATAAGGTTTTCACGTAGCGGCTGTGAGACGGGCCACTTCCTGGACGCCTCGGGCGCTTTGCACTGCATGAATTAGCTTAGCGGCGCGCAGACTTTTCCTCACTCGCAGCTCCGATACTCTTCCTGGGTTTAAAGCCACTGAGTCTCCCAGCAGAAAACACACACACACACACACACACACACACACACACACACACTCTGGTTTAATTACAGCTTGCATGCACCTGTTTTTTGTTGTTTCTCAGCTTAACGCAGTTTCAACAGAGCAGCAACAGAAACAAGGCAGCGGACCAGTGTTTGAACCTCTTTTAGTCCGGCTTGAAATATCACAACAAACTGCAGTTTTAACACTCAAATCCTGAGTGAAGCATTCTGGGTCCCTCAACCCAAGAACACTGACCTCAGGTGATTTTCACCCGAGTAATTGTTATTTTGTTATTTTTGCTTTTGTCTAAATTATGTGGGTCCTTGTGTAGCTACATGCTGCTCACTGATTGAAGGTAGGCGTGTCTTATAGAAGGTAGGCGTGTCTTATTGAAGGTAGTCGTGTCTTATTGAAGGTGGGCGTGTCTGATTAAAGGTAGGTGTGTCTTATTGAAGGTAGGTGTGTCTGATTGAAGGTAGGCGTGTCTTATAGAAGGTGGGTAGGTCTTATTAAAGGTGGGCGTGTCTTATTAAAGGTAGGCGTGTCTTATTGAAGGTTTTATTGACGATTCTCTAATTTTCCCCCCGATTTTGAACCTTTTTTCAGGCTCATGATACCTGTTGTAATTTTTAAATTACAACAGGTAAAATAAAGTAAAATAAAAGAAGAATACTTCAATTTGCCTTGTATTGTTGTATTTGAATATATTTGGATGAGAAGTATATTCTATCAGAGTGAAATATACCCGACGTTGGTGATGGTGTTGCTATTTGTGCCGTTGGTGTTCTGCTTCGTCTGATAAGATTTCAAGTCCCATTTTGCATAAACGTTAATTATATTTAGGGGTCATTTTAGATATTTAACCACAGATTAATTTGTCTACGTAAACGAGAGCAAAAGTTTGTCTTCACGAGTTCCTCGCGTCGTCATCGTCGAGAAGGGAGACGAAGACTTCGTGACTTTACTTACGGACGTGACCTGCAGCTGTCACTTTGTGTGAGAGACCCGCGAGAGCGCGTCTTCCATATTGAAATGAATATGCACTCAGCAGCGTCTCCAGCAGCCGTCACAACACAAAGCGTCCTCCAGAACGCGTCAAGCCAAGAGACCGAGCTTCGTATCGACTGATGCGTGTTTAATGCTCGCTCACGGAGACAATTCAAGCCTCCCACCTCATCTTTGGTGCTCGTGTGAATTTGGATTTATGGTATAATTTATATAGCGCGGGATGAATGTCAGCCAATTAGTCCGAAATCTCTTATTGCGAAAGTCACACTGCAGCTGACTAACTACAGCGTTCACCGAGACCTTTGGCTGAGACTCACTCACATCCGTCTGGCATTTTAACAAGTGCAGCTCCAAGGTAACGGCTCTCTGCCAGAAACCTGAACTGAGGGGGACTAATGAGAGAGCAGCAGCTGCTGCTACGACTGCTAGCTCTCAGCCGCTCTGAACCAGCGGCCAGCCAAATGAATGACATCCATTTATGAACAAAAGAAAGAACGCTGCTGGCAAACAAACCGGATCCATTAGCTTAATTATTACTATATATATATATATATATATATATATATATATATATATATATATATATATATATATATATATATATATATATATATATATTATTGTGCATATATAACAAATAAATTGTATATATATATATATATATATATATATATATATATGTAATAATAATTATTATTAATATTATATATATATAATAAATACATACAATAAAATATATATAAATTAATTATATGCATATATATAATTTATTTATATTGATTTTATATATACATATAATAAATAAATACATACAATAAAATAAAAAAATACAATAAAATAAATGTAAATAAATGATATACATGTATACGTACAATATCATTGAATATATATATATATATTAATCTATTCAAAATAACATTCTTAATATATGAATATGTATTTTGTGTGCAAAAGTTGCTTTTTTTTAACTTAAATCTTTCTTTTTTTTATTTCAATTTGAGGCTACATTCTTCTGCTCCAGAAAAGAAAAAGTGTGTTCATCTTCATTCTTGATCTCAAATGCTGTAAAACAAGTAAAAACTGACTGTAAATGAAGTCACATCAGGGCTTTGACACGTCTTTAAACACACACACACACACACACACACACACACACACACACACACACACACACACACACACAGTATATAAATATATCCCCATCATGGAGGCTTTGACACGTCCTAAAACACACACATGTACATGTAGAAGCTCGTTATTCTGTGTGAACATTGAAGAAGTTCCCAGAGTTCCTTCCTTTGTTTCACTTTCACGTCTCGCTGTTTTTTTCCCTGCGTGTCGACGTCAGCGTCGGCTCCTGAAGCCGCCTCCCCTCTGTGGGCGAGAGCTGAGGCTCAACCTGCACGAGAGCAACATGTGAAACCACACGACGGGCTGATAATAACCCAATTAGTGCATCTGTGAGGAGAACTTATGTCTGCAGAAGCATTCGGGAGGTGGAACTCCAAAGCGTTTTGTGAAAGTTAACTCTTCAAAAAAGCCTTCAACCGAATTCCCCTGTTAAATTTTAACACTCCACCGTGAGCGCGATGCTCTTTGCAAACATTCAGAGGTGGGAGGAGGAAGAGGAAGAGGAAGAGGAGGAGGGGGTTCCAGATTACCTTCATTATCCACCAAAAGCCTTATTCAGAAATCTATTTTTAATGCGGCTGTGTGAATGAACGTGTGAAACGGATTCTCCTCCGTGAGGGAGGAGGAAGTCGTTCATTCGTCTTCACGCTTGTTAGCTCTTCAGGTCGACGCGGCGCTAACAAGGATTAAATAAATCGCTGATTCTAGCTAGCGATTGGAATATTTTACAGCCCGATCACACGATTCTTTTTTTGGATTTATTACTTATTGTGTTGAAGCCGTTGAAACCTGTGAAACTGAACCAACCAGACCTCCTTTCCTCTTTAAGTGTCTTTCCTCTGTCTTTAAGTGTCTTTCCTCTGTCTTTAAGTGTCTTTCCTCTGTCTTTAAGTGTCTTTTCTCTGTGTTTAAGTGTCTTTCCTCTTTAAGTGTCTTTCTTCTGTGTTTAAGTGTCTTTCCTCTGTGTTTAAGTGTCTTTCCTCTGTGTTTAAGTGTCTTTCCTCTGTCTTTAAGTGTCTTTCCTCTTTAAGTGTCTTTCCTCTGTCTTTAAGTGTCTTTCCTCTTTAAGTGTCTTTCCTCTGTCTTTAAGTGTCTTTCCTCTGTCTTTAAGTGTCTTTCCTCTTTAAGTGTCTTTCTTCTGTGTTTAAGTGTCTTTCCTCTGTGTTTAAGTGTCTTTCCTCTGTCTTTAAGTGTCTTTCCTCTTTAAGTGTCTTTCCTCTGTCTTTAAGTGTCTTTCCTCTGTCTTTAAGTGTCTTTCCTCTTTAAGTGTCTTTCTTCTGTGTTTAAGTGTCTTTCCTCTGTGTTTAAGTGTCTTTCCTCTGTGTTTAAGTGTCTTTCCTCTTTAAGTGTATTTCCTCTGTGTTTAAGTGTCTTTCCTCTTTAAGTGTCTTTCCTCTGTGTTTAAGTGTTTTTCCTCTGTGTTTAAGTATTTTTCCTCTTTGTTTAAGTGTTTTTTCTCTGTGTTAAGTGTTTTTCCTCTTCGTTTAAGTGTTTTTCCTGTGTTTGAGTCGTAGGAACCCCAAATTAATTCCAATACTTGTGTTTATTGTATGTATTTGTTCAGCAAAGTCTTGGGAAAAAAAATGTATATCTGCAACAACAAAAAAATCACTTTTAAAAGATATTTTGATCATAACTTCGAACATCGAGCATGATATGAAGCAGATTCCATAAAGAAGCCTCTTGGAGCGTCAATAAAACACCTTTTTGTAAAGATCAGGACCTAAAGAATCAGAATCTGCAACAACAATCACAATAAAACAAAGTCTTGGTCTGTTAGGAAGAAGTTTCAGTCAAAAAACTGTGTCGTTCGGTTCGATGTCGTCGCATCAATAATTAGTTAATAATTAATATGTTTTCCAGCACCAAGCATCGATGAGCCTCAGCTGCATTGTGTGTTCAGTTCTACTTGTTAAATGTCAGCATGCCGACGCCGTACGAAGGCTGCGCTCACACCTGCACTTGTTTCCTGCGGTCTGGACCAACAGGATCAAATCTACTTCAGACATTTTAGTCCAAACGTGTTGATTTGGTTACAACGACGGCCACAGACAGAAGAGAAGTTTAAAAAATGGAATTTATTAGAAGTTCATCTTCTTAAAATCTGCTGACTTTAAATGCTGCCGTTGTTCGTTTGTTTTGTCACCACAAACAAACACACAAGACCCGCCTTCTGGAGCGGTGTCTAGTCACACTGAGGTTTGATTGACAGCTTTCACGCCGACCCGAAAGCGACCGCAGGAACCTGGAAACGGAGCTGAGTCTGTTTCCTCTAAACAAACAGAAGAGGTGTGAAAGGTGTGAAAGGTGTGAAAGGTCACGGCCGCTACGATGTGCATCAGCGTGTGAACTGTGCCAAGATTCACAACAACTCCAAAGAGATGCAAAAAAACTACAAAGAGACACAAAATTACTAAAAAAGAGACACAACATGACTACAAAGAGACACAAAATAACTACAAAGAGACACAAAATTACTCAAAAGAGCCACAAGAAGACTACAAAGAAACACAAAATAACTACAAAGTGACACAACATGGCTCTAAAGAGACACAACATGACGACAAAGAGACACAGAATAATTACAAAGAGACAATTTCACAAATCAAGCTTCATTTTCCAGCTTTAGGGCCATATTATCTCTTTACACTTTAGCCTTAGGACATTGGTGCCTCATTGCACACGGAGCTGAGATTGTGCTGCAGTTCTTGATGTAACGCACGGCTCCATATCTCATATGCAAAGAGCCTTTAAAAGGTGAATTTAAGAAATGATGTAAAAGAAAATGACCTCAGACCCCAGAGGGGGATTTAAATGAGACTCGGGAGATTTAAGTAGTCGGTTGGAGCGCTAAAAAGTCTGCTTGCTTGGAGTTTAGCGCGATACGAAGCTTCAGAGGACAGCTGGCTACACACACACACACACACACACACACACACACACACACACCTCGCTTGTCGCTGGCTCAGGAGAGCGGACGAGGAGGGAGATGAAAGGGAAAATGTGCCGCTCCGACTTCCGACCGGAGCGCCGCTCTCGCAGCGTCACTGCGCCGCCTCTCGGGGGTTCGGCGCCGCCGTCGTCTCGCCGGCCTCTTGACGAAACCTTCACTGAGACGCCGTCATCACACCTCGACCCCCGAACGGAAACAACAAAAAGGCGGGAGCCTCTGCTGCTCGCTGATAAAAACCAAGAAGGAGACGTGCACCGCCTCGTCGGGCCTGGACGTCAGGAGGTCAGAGGGTCGCCGGGGCATTTTTTTTTCTCTCGCCCCGCAAGGTCACGCTCTGCTCGCTCTCTCGCTTCCTCGCCGCGCTGTTCCCCGAGGCCGTTTGACTGGCCGGTGACCTTTTGGCGGGGGGAAGCATACTGTATTTCCACGCCGGCAGCAGGATTCTCATCCCCCCCCCCCCCTCCCCTAGTGGATTGATTAAAATAAACATATGCATCCGCGCTGCGATGCAACACAAAGGAAAAGCGACACGAGGGAGCTCATCGCGGGAGAGGAAGAGTAAAGAGCCTTAATGAACGGAGAGGGAGCGACTGTTCCACAGTGACAGAAGCATGCAGAGAAATAATGAAGTCACCGAGGGGTTGGCGTTGTTTATGTGGATGAGGACCGACCTCTGGAAAATCCTCTGCGCCCCTCAGGCCTTTTCTTCAGAGACTTCTCACAGGATGTTCTGTTGCACGCTTTCCTTTGCTTTTTTTTTTTCTCCAAGAGAGGAAACAAAAACAAACGTCATCCTCAGGACGGCCTCGGCGGCGTCATCGTGGTGGTGTTGCTCTGGAATACTAACGACTCGCGCTGACGTGCGCCGCGTGTTGTTGGGCGATGAAGAGCTGCGATGAAGAGCTGCGATCACTGCAGCGCAGCTCTAATTACATTTTGTTTTTGCTTCATTTGATTTTTTTCTTCCAGATATTCAGCTGGGAGTTCAGTGGAAAGACTGACGGGGTTCAAGATTGTAAGGAAAATAAGAAGAAGCGTCGTTTTAAAAGGCGGATAACTGCGAGGGGCCGATGGAGCCGAGGCCGAAGGGCCCGAAAGTCTGCACGAGATCAACATACCGAACAGGAAGAGACTCCAAATGACCAGGAAGGAACATGAAGAGACCAAAACTACTGCCAAGAGATGCAAAATAACTACAAAGAGATGCAAAATAACTACAAAGAGATGCAAAATAACTACAAAGAGATGCAAAATAACTACAAAGAGCAAACACAAAGAGACACACATCGACTCAAAAAAGTGGCTAAATGACCACATGCAAAAATTACAGTAAAATACCTTTTTTTTTTAAAAGGCCACCAAAAAACTAGAGATATGACTTCAAAATAACCATAAAGAAAAATAAAAAGACTACAAAGAGACACAAGATGACAACAAAGAGACATAGAATGACTTCAAAGAGTTACAAAAAGACACAAAATAACTACAAAGAGTCACAACATGACTTCAAAGAGACACAACATTACTACAAAGAGATACAAAATGACTACAAAGAGATACAAAATGACTTAAAGGAGTCACAAAAAAACTACAAAGAAACACAAAAGACTACAAAGAGACACAGAGACTAGAAAGAGACACAAAAGACTAGAAAGAGACACACGTGAGGCTGAAGCACTTCACAGCCTCTTAGTTCCTTCATGAACCAGACGCTAAACATCTTCCTGCCTGAGCTGCTTCAAAGTGGGCGTGGCTCCATGCAAAGAGAAGAAAGAAAAGATGGTGTCACGTCATCGCAATCAAGAGGAAGCTCCAGATTGTGAATGCGGAACAATCGCCTGCTGAAAGCCTTAAAGAGCGCAGCAGCACTCTGACATCAGCCTGAACCCCAAAAACTAAAAACACACATATATATATTTTTGGGATTGAAAGCTTTTTGGAAAACGTGAAAGAGGGAAAAGTTCTGTGAATCAGCATCGCTCGTTTTCTTTCTTTCTCTCGCTCGAAATGCACTAAACCCCCGAGCGCCATTTGTTAATCCCGGCGCCGCTCAGGCGTGAATAACTTGTGCAGGCCGCCGCCCCAACTACGGCTTCAAAATGGAGGAAACGCGGCGGCATAAATCACAATAACGGCCCAACGGTCGCGCTGTCGCCTTGATTATCTACCAAGCAGCAGCATCCTGCCGCATTTAATGATCCTCTGCTTTGCGGAGGACGCTGTGTGTGTGCGTGTGTGTGTTTGTTTGTGTGTCTGCGTGTGTGTGTCGCTGGTAATTGTGTCTCCGCTGTTGTGGAAAGCTGAATTATCGGCTCTGTCCGGCCGCGTTGGACTCGTCCATGAAGGAGCTCCGCTGTCAATATTGTGTGTTTTTTGTTTGTTTTTGGCGGGCGAGCGCGCTCATTGATCTCACGAGTCACCGGCCGCTCGCATCGCTCAGAGAGACGCCGGTGATCAGTCAGAGGAGACGAGAGGTTGTTTGTCTTGTTTTGTTGTTTTGTTTTAACTCATCCTTCACTCTCTGTCTCTTATGTCACCTGGCTTTGTGGTGCAAAGAGAGAGAGAGAGAGAGAGAGAGAGAGAGAGAGACAGAGACAGAGAGAGAGAGAGTTGAGGTTTCTTTCACTGATGGAAAACCTGGAAAAATCATGGAATTTTAAAAATGGTTATTTTCAAGCCTGGAAAAATCCTTGAAAAAAAAAGTAATGTCTTGTGTTGTATTCATATGGAGAGGAAAAGAGGAGGAAGAGAGGAAGAGAGGAGGAAGAGGAAAGGGAGGAGAGAAAGACTTTTTACTGTTTACACACATGTTTCACACAATGTCTGCACATGAACAATGGCTTAAAGTCATGAACATTTGGTTTAAAGTCTTGAACATTTGGTTTAAAGTCTTGAACATTTGGTTTAAAGTCTTGAACATTTAGTATAAAGTCATAAACACTTGGTATAAAGTCATGAACACTTGGTATACAGTCTTGAACACTTGGTATAAAGTCATGAACACTTGGTATAAAGTCTTGAACACTTGGTATAAAGTCATGAACACTTGGTATAAAGTCTTGAACACTTAGTATAAAGTCTTGAACACTTGGTATAAAGTCTTGAACACTTGGTATAAAGTCATGAACACTTGGTATAAAGTCTTGAACACTTGGTATAAAGTCATGAACACTTAGTATAAAGTCTTGAACACTTGGTAGAAAGTCATGAACACTTGGTATAAAGTCATGAACACTTGGTAGAAAGTCTTGAACACTTGGTATAAAGTCTTGAACACTTGGTATAAAGTCATGAACACTTGGTATAAAGTCTTGAACACTTGGTATAAAGTCATGAACACTTGGTATAAAGTCATGAACACTTGGTATAAAGTCATGAACACTTGGTATAAAGTCTTGAACACTTGGTATAAAGTCTTGAACACTTGGTATAAAGTCTTGTAATCCGTGGTCACATGGTGTCTGAGCGCTGCAGGAAGCAGAACTCCTCTTAGCTTTTTTGGTTTCCTCGCCTCCTCGAGGAGGAAGCAGCAACACGAGTCCTCGCTGCCGGCGGCGGCGGCGAGGACTCGGCGCTGAAGTTTTTTTTCCTCCCGCTTGAGCGGATATTCTCATATTTCCACACCGCACGATGATTCTTATCACTTTACATCAAATAGTATGTTCAAGGAGAGGAAGCGCTCGCTGCCCTTGGGCTCACGCGTCAGCACTTTGTGGCTATTTGAGGATTTGTTTTTTGTGTCGTGCTTTATATTTCAAGCGTTCAGCTAAATATCCCCGTTCACTTTGGACGGGAGGTCGTCGTCTGGTGCCTCAACCGGCAAGGGTCAATGGTCAAGGGTCAAAGGTCAAGGTTTTATCTTGACACTTGTGGTCAGACACATTGGAAGGGTTAGTTTGAGATAAAAAAAAACACAATAATAAGAAAGAGAACATGAAAACGTGATACTTGTAGCATCGCCGGCTGAATTATGGTCTGGACTCTTGAGCTGATGGTTCTTAAATGTTTATTGAACACCGTAAGAAGTAAAAAGAACAAACGTAAATAGCCGTTGGTTAGCTTAACCGCTGACACAAAGAACAACTTAAAAAGGATCTTGAAACAGTTTCTAACCAGGTGCTAAAACAAACACACACGAAGGTTTTTAATGACTGATTCCATCGACGTACAAACTTTTCATTTCGTCCCGTTTATTACTTTTAACTTCCGGTTTTGTCCCATCAAAATAAAAGCGCAACCGGAAATGCATCGACTGCCGTAACACAACTTCAAAATAAGACATTACTGCAACCTGTTGAAACTACTTTAAACTGTCAGAGGTCCTTTACAATACGTATGTCCAGAAGGTGGTGACGTGTACAAGAAATGTAGTAAATATAGTTTTAAAAAGTCTAAAATGACAGTGATGAAGAGGCTCGTCCTGAGTGCTGCTCCTGAGGTGTGGAAAGAGAGAAAAGGGGCGGAGTCACATGGGAATATTGCACATTTTGAGAGGTGGAGGAAGGTTATGTGGCACCTTTATCAGAAGGTTCACAGACTAAAAATATCTCATATTGCACCTGCAAAGTGATGCAGTGTTCAGTCTGGTCTGACTGTGGCAGGGAAGACGTGGTGGAGCAGGTGATGCTGCAGGTGATGGTGCAGGTGATGACATCGTCTCTCTCTCTCTCCCTGCAGAGGTTGGTGGGCAATGTGAACTCGGAGGCCGTGGTCCAGAACAAGCTGTCCCACCCGGTGAGGACGCGCTTCCTGCGCTTCGTGCCTCTGGACTGGAACCCCAGCGGCTGGATGGGCCTCCGGGTGGAGGCGTACGGCTGCTCCTACAGTGAGTACCGCACCCTGAAGAAGCACTCGGTCGACACATCCCCCACAAAACAAAACAGAAGAAGAAGAAGAAGAGAAGAGAAGAGCCGTGGTGCTTTAACACCGCCGAGAAGGATTCCTTCATTTATGCACCCACAGCGACTCTCTGGTGATGGAGAGTAATGAGGGAGCCGTTTCCTCTTCACTTAGTTTTAACACGCTGTTTGATACTCCAGACTGCAGTGAAATGATGAGTCTAAAACACACACACACACACACACACACACACACGGGGATGATCATCGTGCAGCAACGAGGAGAAAAAAAACACAAAAAGTTGAGCCGGGGTTCATTTTCTTGAGGAATGTGAATCTGCAAAATACAGCATGATTTGTAATTGAACTACGATGACCCACACACACACACACACACACACACACACACACACACACACACACAGATAAGCTAGCAGGGCGCTCGTGTTCGATTAAAGCAGAACTATGATCACGTTTCTCTTCTTCATCTCGATATGAAACGCTGCTCGTGTTTGAAATTTAATTGAAGAAAAAAAACAACAACAATCATCTTGAAATAGGAATTATTTTTACAAATTAAATACTTGATAATCAGGATGAAGGGCTATTTTATTTAATTAATTTTTTTCAATTCTGTCCGTGAAATCGTGAGCGAGATGCAGGCACTCGGTGATGAAATCGACGTGCGTAACACGTGTGATGAGGATTCACCGACACGCCTCCCTCACGCGGCGGCAAGGCGGCGCTAACTCGATGAGCCGCCGGATTAATGCGCCGAGGGAAGACGCCGGCGTGAATATCCCACAATAATCACTTCTGCTGGGGGCGGGGCCAAACCCCCCCGACCCAACGGCGCGTGAATGTGGAGGAAGCAGGTATATAAATGAAGAAGAACGTACTCGTACTCCTCGCTCCGCCCGATATGTTTGTTGCCTGCTGGAAAAACCAAACCACCTGACGGCGCCTCACGCTACAGGACGCCGTCGGAGCAGGAAAGGTCACGCCGCTCTGGTGGCGCCTCTCTGAAGCAGGATTACACGCACGGGACGCGCACCGACAACGCCGCTGATCTCAGATCTGCTCTTCAGGACCTGAAGTCAATTGTAGGAAAGAGAGAGAGAGAGAGAGAGAGAGAGAGAGAGAGAGAGAGAGAGAGAGAGAGAGAGAGAGAGAGAGAGAGAGAGCTTCTACTCTTTTCCCTGCACGTCTCTCGTTGACCTCTAGGGGGCTCTGGACCGTTTCCCCTGCGGTGTTTGAGTCGTCGTAGGAAGCCCAAATTAATTCCAATACTTGTGTTTGTTGTATGTATTTGTTCAGCAAAGTCTTGGGAACAAAACGTACATCTGCAAAAAAAACACTTTTATATCATAATTTGATCTTTTTGAGCCGGATTCCCCAGAAAATGGCTGCTGGAGCGGCGCCCGACTTGTTCAAACTGTTTGGTTCAGGGCTTTGACTGCAGCCACGTGCGAATAAGACTCCTCTCTGGAAGATTAGGAGCTAAAGAATCAGAATCAGCGACAAAAATCACAATAAAACAAAATGTCGGCACGTTACGGAGGAGCTTCAGACAAAAGAAATGTCCTTTGGTTCAGAAACGCCGCCGCTTCAACACGCTTCATTTTTTGATGGTCTGATGGGTCTCGGTGCCGCCGCCTCTTGGATTATCGTGGCGTTTGAATTCATTCAATTGAACTCAGGAACCTGCAGCCGGCGGTTGTTGTTGTTGTTGTTGTTGTTGTCGCCTTAAATTAAATGTCAATTTACTGGAAGACGAGTGGATATCGAACAGAGGATGTTTACGAGCGACGCTAAATCCTGTAGCTCACATCGATGAGATCAATACCACACACACACACACACACACACACACACACACACACACACACACGCGTGTGATTGGATCGTGAACCCTCTCCTGCTAATGACACACCCCCTGTGTGTTTTAACATGCGTGTCATTCAGTGATTACAGATGAAACTCAAATTAAATGGCAGATTATTTGGAAGATGAAGCAGCTTCTTGTTGTTGTTGTTGTTGTTGTTGTTGTTGTTGTTGTTGTTGTTGTTGTTGTTGTATACATCTATGCGGACTAAATTATGAAAGCAATTTCATAGTAGCAACATTCTATGGGGAGTATTTCTATAGTGCATGATACACATATTTAGTTATAGAAATAATCATGCATGAATATATATTATGATTTATAGCAATAATCAACACAGTGTGAAGCATTTCAGATTAATTAATTAATTCATATTGATTTGAATAAAACAGTTTTCATATCTTTATAATCCCTCTGATCATGCTTTGTAATGTTAAAATAAATCACAAGAGGTCATATTTAAGTAAAATGCGAAATATGATATCTGCAAGAAAATGTTGTAAAGCATAATAACAGAGATTATAAAGCATAATAACAGAGATTATTAAATCATAATGACAGATTATAATGCATAATAACAGATATTATAACTCATAAGAACAGAGATTAAATGCATCATTGATACACACTGCTCTTTTCAAACATACATATTGAATTACAGCCTTCTGGAAGCAGATTATAATCCGTTCATAAAGCATTACAGACATTCAGAGTGTCACCAAATGGAGCGAGTCCTAATCCCTGAGCGTTCCACCTCTCCTCTCAGAGTCCTACGTGGCGGACTTTGACGGCAGAAGCTCGCTGCTGTACCGGTTCAACCAGAAGTCCATGTCCACGGTGAAGGACGTGATCTCTCTGCGCTTCAAGAGCCACCAGGCCGAGGGGGTGCTGCTGCACGGGGAGGGCCAGCGGGGGGATTACATCACCCTGGAGCTGCACCGCGGGAGGCTGGACCTCTACCTCAACCTAGGTGAAGCATCCTCCACACAGTGCCCCTCTCTCTCTTCTGGACGGAGAGGGGCGGGGCGGCTGGTGGTCATGTGACTGCAGGCCAGACGCTCGCCAGCCAGAAAGCAGAACAACAAGAAACTCATCTTTCAGTCAGATTTATGCTTTCTAGCAAGATGGAAAAGATAATTAACTTGATTACCAGAATGGTAAAGGTAATAATAATAATTTAAAAAGCCATGTACCCGAGCTAACTGTATACCATTTTATGTATATTATTATTGTTATTTTTTTATTAATAACTAAATAAACACACACTCTTTTAAGTAATATTTTTTTGTATGTAATATATATATATATATATATACTTTTCTTTTAATCATTGTTTTATTTTATATATATATATATATACATATATATTATTTATTTTTAATTAATAAATAAATAAATAAATTACTTAATTAATTAATCTATATTATTATTTTATATATGAATCGATTATTTTATTTTATTATTTATTTATTTATATTAATTCATTATTATTTTATTATATATAATATTTTAATTATAGATATAATTTAATTCTATATATATATATATATATACTTAAAATCCTAAAATGTAGTTTTATTTTAATAATAATTATATATATATATATATATATATATATATATATATATATATATATATATATATATATATATATATATATATATATGCATATATACAACCTAAAGCCTCCTCCTCTCCGTCTCCTCTTCCTCAGACGACAGCCGGCGGTTGAGCAGCGGCCGCGTGGCGGTGAGCGTCGGCAGCCTGCTGGACGACCAGCAGTGGCACAACGTGCAGGTGGAGCGCTTCAACAAGCAGGTCAACCTCACGGTGGACGCGCACACGCAGCACTTCCACGCCAAGGGGGACGGACACTCTCTGGAGGTGGACTACGAGGTATACCTGCACAAAATATACATATATATATATATATATATATATATATATATATATATATATCTGCTGATGAGCAGACCACTCAATCAGTGTTAAAGCTTTTTTTACTTGCGCAATGTCGTGGAGGAAATTGCGAATGTTTTGCATCTCGTATTAAATTCTGATTATCTCCTCAACCACAAGGTCTATTTGAATAATTAAAAAAGCTATAATATACAGAAACCCCTTGTGAACGTATGTGATACGTTCATATATATGTTAGTGGTATACTAGTTCATGATAGTACACAGAAAAGGGAAAAAAAACATTTAAAAAAAATCTTTTTTACCCGAATGGTTTACATCCCATACTAAATACTAATTATCTCCTCAACCACAAGGTCTATTTTAATAATTAAGAAAGCTTTAGTATACAGAAAATGAATAATAAGTTCATATATGTTTTAATAGTATATTAGATTATGATAGTACACAGAAAATAGGTAAAAAAACACATGAAAATTAGATTTATATTGACGTGAAAGGCCAGAACATGCCGTCTCTTTTTGCTCTATCGCACCAGAGACCATGCATGGAGTGGTAGGACTTGAACGATCGATGAAGACCTTCAAAGAAGAGGTTCAGAAGGTTAAACATGGGGATGAGCACAAAGCAGTCATGAGACTCAGGAAACAGAGTCGCTGAACTCAATGTAGGCGCTTAGGAAACGAGGTCTCCGTGAGGAATGATTGAAGAGAGAGAAACCGTTGCAGAGATGAGTTGTTTTTATTCTCTCAAAAGCAATAACAGACGTCCAGCTGGGCCACACCTGGACCATCGCTTATTCCAGAACATTATCAATACATGTTGAGTGTTGAAAATGTGTCTTACGGTCATTTAAGCACCACGAATCGGTTGCTCACTAAGCCCCTCCCCCATGCTCCAGTGATCGCCCAATCACAGTTCAGCACCCGGCGTGTCGCGTCCGCAGCACATTAAACTCTCTTTTCACAGGGATCTCCTTTTAAAACGAATCAGCCTGAGAGATTATTTCCCACCGACCCCGGGGGAACGGATTCAATCTCAGAAGGTCTGGCGGTGGATAAACCTCCAGAGAGGGAGCCGCATTACGGAGCCGGCCGCCGAGCCGTGACCCCACTCTAGGCCTCTGATTGGCCGGCGCTCCTCTCAGGTTTAGTCGGGAGGAGCGAGATTGGTTCGGGAAGGTGGGATTCGTGATAATCTCCTTGGGGGGTCATGGAGGAGGAGAGGGAGGGGGGACTTCTCCCTCCTGTCCCGCATCGGGCGCCATGTCGGCAATCCGGAGACGAGACCGGGAGTCGACGCCCACAACCGGATTGCCCGTTGACGATCGGATTTTTAAAAGGAACAACGCAACAAAGCTCCATCGTCTTCGGCCGCCGCCGCCTGGTGGGTTCGGACCTCTTTCACTCAACCAGAACCCTGCTGGCTCCTGATTGGTCGACAGCGACCCCCCCCCCGTCGTCTCTCTTCACGAGCTGATGAGATATTGTAGAGACGGTTGTTCTTGTTCAGCCGTCTGGATAATCAGGAGCCGGCTGTCTTTGTTCCTTCCTGCCTGGTTCTAAAATCCAGAAGCCATTGTTTGTGAATTCTGTTCGCAGTTATTCTGAAACGAATGAAATCACATTTTGTCAGAGAGGCAGTTTGAAACGCGGCGTGCGCCACTTTGCTCCTGCAGCGACCGGCCGGGTGAGGAAAGTAGAAAAATGGGCTTCGGTTCTTTCTGGGAAAAGTCTTTGAAAGGGATCGTGGAAGCTGACTGCAGGAGATTCTCCTCCATTCAGCCTGGAGAGCATTAGCGAGGGCCAACACTGAGGGCCGGGCCCTGATGAGGTCTGGCTCACAGTCACAAGTCCAAAGGTGTAATAGGCTCTGTGCGGGCCTGCCAAGCGCCTGCACTCCAAAAAATACTTTTTTTTCTTTATGGAGCACTTTGTGCACGGCATTGTGGGGTTGAATGAAGGGGAAACGTCTCCTCCCACTCCTTAATGTTTCTCCTCGTCGGGACTGAAGAACATGGGGAACGGTGGGAGTCGGTTTTTCTCACTCGCTGCATGAGTCAGCGGCTCAGGCCGAGCCGGGGAGGACATGTGTGAGCGGGTATTTAGAGACAGAGAGAGAGTTTTTACTTTATGTACAAAAAAAAAAATGTTCTTCCCCTTTTTATATGACGATAGCACGAAGACATTTCTCAAAAGCTGAAGAAAAGTCATGGAATTTTAAAACGGTTCTTTATCAAGGCCTGCAAAGGTCCTTGAAAAAAATACAAATAAATTAAAACCTCAAACGTTTTGGAAAAGTCATGGAAATTTGGTATTTTTCCAAAAACTTTGGGCATTCATTTACGCTGAGTTTAAAGTATATTTATATAAAATATATATATACATGTTGATTCTTTTAATCAAACCATTGTCTCTCATTCATTTGAGTCATTTAAGGTTTACTGTATGCTTTGAATCCTCATTGTTAGTTTAAATACTACATTTTATCACTTTGTACTGTTCACACACACATTTTGAGTGTGTAGAAGTGTGTGAAGCAGACGGCATCAGTCATGTTACAGTGTTTTACAGTCATGTAAAAGTCATAACTACCCACCGGTCACATTGTGTATGAACCCTGCTTTGTGTACCGGATCCTCCGACGCTGAGACTTCCACCGCTTCCTGTTTCTCTTTCCATGAAAGCTGAGTTTCGGAGGCATCCCTCTGCCCGGTAAACCCGGCACCTTCGTGAGGAAGAACTTCCACGGCTGCGTGGAGAACCTCTACTACAACGGCATCAACGTCATCGACCTGGCGAAGAGACGCAAGCCTCAGATACACAGCGTGGTGAGTTCAGCGCTGTGCTTAGAGCACTCGGCAGGGTTTTACCAGACATCGGTCAATACGTGTGATCGTTATGTTCCGTAGCAAAATGTGCTTTTATCATTTAAGAAATGTCGTAATGTTTTTGGCGTGCTGTGGATTTTCTACCTGAGCCTTCAGCTGAACCGACACCAACAAGAGAAAATAAGCTGAAAGGGTAAATAATTATAATACATGTAGTGTATTTGTGAAAAACAATTACATTATAAAATAGATTCACCCAAATACAACAATAAGTGCAATAAAATATAGCATTATTTGAATAGTCACGTTGTTTCTAGATGACCTAATTTGGCGATTTCTTTTGATTCACCATATAAACGACTCCTCGGTCCGCTCTGCTGCCGACAAAGAGGAACGCTCTTCAGGTTTCCCCGTGTCCATCCAGGTGTTATCTCCATCCTCCCCCTCCAGGAAACACAATCGCCGGCTTCAAAAGCTCCGCCCTGTGAGCGGCCACTTCTCCCGTTTGAGACTTGAAAGGCATCTTCTCTATCGGTGGCGATGGAAACTAATTTAATGATACATAAAGAGAGCAGCCAAAGAAACAGAAAGTGCACAAGAGCACGTATAGATATATATACACAATGTCTGCCAATTTACATATATATTGCATATTCGGGTGATTCTATGGTTTAGCTGTAAAGTGCAGGCTGCGGTCTCTGGAGGAGGTTGAGGACTGGAGACAGCTGTCTGACGCACAATAACGGGTCTTGAACGTGCGTCCGCGGGCGTCCGCGGCGTGACAGGTGTTTTTGTTCCATTAGCTCAGGAGGTCGTCTCTCTTCGGGCGGTGATTGATGTGAGAACGTTCAGCGTTGAGTAAAGACGTTTAGCGGATGAGCCGCACGGCGCGCGGGAACTTATCCAGATGCAGCCGGCATGTATAGTTACACATCGCAGGAGGAGCGCTAGTTAGCTTGTTAGCTGTTAGCAGCTAACGTACGAGGTTGCATTGCGTCACCATTTAAGGCCTCGTGTGATTACTGTGTCGATCCCTGATTGTTGCCATGTTCAACCTCATGGTGGCGCTAGAGAAATAGTCAAGAGAAACATCAACGTCACGAGGAAACATCCTCTGGGGACCAGGACGCCTGGAGAAGGTATCGAGACACTCCGTCCAATAGTTATGGAGATATTTCTATGAAGATATTTTAGTCTTATTTCATTTAAATATTTTAAATAAATAAATAATATCAAAATATATATGTCTATTTATTTCTTATATATATATATAATATATATATATATATAAGATATTTATATATATATGTATATATTATATTACTTATATTTTAGTCTTATTTTAGTGATGAAATTATACAAATATAAATATATATACATATCATTTAAAAATATTTATTTATTATATATGTATATATTCGTATTTTTTTATTATTTTAGTGCTATAACAGTCTTATTTTAGTCCTGAAATATATAGTATTACTTCTCTGTGTTTCTCTAACTGGAAGCAGAGAAACAATCCAGACATCCTGAGTGAGCCAATGGATTCATTATCTGAAGAGCCCCTCCCCCCCACGCCCCTCCCCCTCCTCCCACTCACAGATCACCCCCCCCCCCTCCCTCTCTGACGTGTCTAAAGCGCGGCGCTGACAGCCGGAGCGTCGAGGCCGCCACCGTGGCGCCGTAATGGAGTTTGAGCGCCGCGTCTCCGTCGGGTCGCCGTGGACCACCAAGAGTCAAAGAGCTGTGATTGCTGCGCCGCCGCCTGCAGGCGCCGCGCTAATGGGACGCTGACCTCAGCCGCCGCCGGCAGCCGGTGTTGAACGCTCCCGACACAGCCGCCTGCACGCCGCCGTGCATGCCGCCGTGCACGCCGCCGTGCACGCTTTAATGGCTTTTTCTTTTATCTCACGGGTTCAACCGTGTTGGTTTGGAGCAAATAAAATGTCAGGGATTCATCTCGGATGCAGGAGTTGGCGTTAGAGTTCAGACGCTCATGGAAAAACCTGGAAGAGTCGACTCAAGGCCTGGAAACAATATCCTGGAAAAAATAAAACCAGAAAAGTTTTGTGAAAGTCATGAAAATGTTTTATATTCATGTAGAGAGGAAGAGGAGAGGAGAGGAAGAGGAGAGGAAGAGGAGATAGCAATACTATTATCATCATTTTTTTGTGCAATACTGTTCAATCTTTTATATTTTGTGCCTTATTTTTTATATATTTATCTTTTACCTTACGTAATTCTGTGTTAGAAGGACCGAGCAAAATAATCTTTCATTGTGTAGAATAACTTTGTGTTTTCTGTGCGTATGACAGTAAAAACATCTTGGATCTTGCGTCTTCACCCCCTAGTGGGGCGCGGCGGTATTACAGGTGGGGCGCAAGGCAGATATGCAGATTCTTAAAAATATATTTAGTGCAAAAGAGGTTATTTGCAGGTAATTTTTTGACAAACTATTATTTATTTTTTGCACAGATAGAACTTTATTTGAATTGTTATTGCACATTTTTATTAGTTTTTGTCTGTGGGAGCAATCTGCTTTCAGTTTTCTTTAATCTATTGAGAAAGAACAGCTGGAGGTCATTTTTTTGGGGTCATTTTTCTTCCTCTAAAGTGTGACGTGACAGAAAAGGTTTGGGAACCTCCGGTTTGGCCGGTCGACCCCTGACCCCTGACCCCTGACCCCTGACCCCCTCCCGCCCGCAGGAGGAGTTTTGGAGGCTTTGTGGACGCGACAGGTCTCCTCGTGTGCTGGAGCGTAGAATCCTCTACCGCTCGCTGAAAGGTTGTATTCTGTTTGAAACATGTCGAGCTTCAGAGGATGCTGAACGCACAGAGGAGGCCGTCTTGACCTTCTCTTCTTACCCCCACAAAAAGGCATATTTACATAAGCGTCAGACTCCTTTAATCATCATGCACTTGCACTTTTCTATCATTCTTACGAAGTCATATGTTCGTCTCGGAAGTGCGAGCGGCCGCTGGTGATGAATTGACAACTGATGACGAATACTTGAACCGCTTGAAGGTGACATTTCATTAGCGTGGGCGGGGCTTTTCGCTCATGATTCTTCATCCCGACCATCTGTTCCCCTTTTCTCTGCATATCAATATGTCACCACCAGCCTCCCGTGAGACTCGACGCGCCCGAGCGCCGGCGCTGGAGGATCGGTGTGAATCTGTGTCCTTTGGGCTTTTTCTCGTCCTCCTCCAGGGCAACGTGACCTTCTCGTGTTCGCCGCCCCAGCTGGTGGCCTGCACCTTCCTGAGCTCCAGCAGCAGCTTCCTGTCGCTTCCGCCGCCGCCGCCGGCAGCATCGGCGTCCTCCTCCGCCGCCGCGGGCGTCGGCGGGTTCTCCGTTCGCTTCCAGTTCAGGACGTGGAACCCGGACGGGCTGCTGCTCTCCGTGCAGCTGAACCCGGAGCCCCACAGGCTGCAGCTGCAGATCAACAGCAGCCGGCTGCAGATGACGCTGCACGGCTCAGGGCGAGCCAGAGCAGACGCCTCCACCGGTGAGTTCACGGGACGAGACGTGAGAACATGCATTGAACATGCATTGAACATGCATAGAATGTGCATTGAACATGTATTGAACATGCATTGAACATGCATTGAACATGCATTGAACATGCATTGAACATGCATTGAATGTGCATTGAACATGCATTGAATGCGCATTGAATATGTATTGAATATGCATTGACTATGTATTGAATATGCATTGACTATGCATTGAATATGCATTGACTATGTATTGAATATGCATTGACTATGCATTGAATATGCATTGACTATGTATTGAACATGCATTGAATATGCATTGACTATGTATTGAATATGCATTGAATATGCATTGACTAGGTATTGAATATGCACTGACTATGTATTGAACATACATTGAATATGCATTGACTATGTATTGAATATGCATTGAATATGCATTGACTAGGTATTGAATATGCATTGACTATGTATTGAATATGCATTGAATATGCATTGACTATGTATTGAATATGCATTGAATATGCATTGACTAGGTATTGAATATGCATTGACTATGTATTGAATATGCATTGAATATGCATTGACTAGGTATTGAATATGCACTGACTATGTATTGAACATACATTGAATATGCATTGACTAGGTATTGAATATGCATTGACTATGTATTGAATATGCATTGAATATGCATTGACTATGTATTGAATATGCATTGAATATGCATTGACTAGGTATTGAATATGCATTGACTATGCATTGAACATGCATTGAACATGCATTGACTATGTATTGAATATGCATTGAACATGCATTGAACATGCATTGAATATGCATTGAACATGCATTGAACATGCATTGAACATGCATTGAATAACGGTGTTACTGAGGACTTCTCTCTCTAGAACAGTGGTTAAAAAAAAGATGTTTTTTTGAGAACTGCTGCTCTGACAGAGCCGCTGCTTTCTGATTGTGTGTTTAAAAAGAAGAAGCTGTGTTGTGCGTAAATAATGATGATGACCGGTGAGTGGGCTTTTCAGTCTCCAAAGATCGCTTTTAAACCGCACAAGCGTTCTTCAAAGTGTGCGTTTGACATATTAAACGGGTGAACTTTCACGTCGCAGGACCAGACTCGGCCGTCAGCGTCGTGTTTTACGTTCTCGTAAACGTGATATCTCACAAACGCCTGAGGGGAATTTCTTCAAATTTGTCTCGACGGTCCACCCGGACTCCAGGATGGAGCGGTTCAATTTTGGGGGTCAGAGGTCACTGTGACTGTAATTTGTGAATTAAAGTGCTAATTATGAGAATATCATCCAGACGTCTTTCTAATGTGCTTAAAGTCAGTGTGTAAAGCACAGTTAAAGCTGTACGATGTTCAATGGATGAGAATAAAAATACATTTCAGAGTGACAAATCAGTCTGATGATTTCAGAGGCTCCTGACGTTTTGCAGTGGAGGCTTTCCGGGGGTCTGAGCTGTCAATCAAACCGTCTCTCCACCCCTCAGTATTTTTGCACACTTGCTAAAATGCTGAAGCGATGACATTTTGGTCAGACATTGACGTAAAACCCGAACTGGGCTCGTCGGGCAGATTAACCGCGAGGGCGGTAAATTCTAGTTTTGGTTGAAAGGTTTTCTGTGTCATCGTGTCGGCGCCACGGCGATGTACGATAGTCCTGCTGTCGGCATCTCACTGCTCAGCGGGCGGCGGCGATCTCCTGCAGAGCGAGTCGTAGATCAGTGTTCGTGTGTGTCGACTAAAACCGCCTGCACACACAACGGCAATAGACCCTCAGTCAGCTTGCTCAGGCCGAGGAGGAAGAGGAGGAAGAGGAGGAGGAGGAGAAGGAGTAGGAGGAGGAGGAGGAGGAGGAGGAGGAGGCCTGCAGGAGAAGAGACGGGATCAACTAGACCAGGATGAATAAATAAATATCACGGCGGACTCACCAAACTGCAGACTCCTCCCTCTCTGGGACGCCAGACTCCAGAAGACTTTTGTACATACATTTATCTTTACTTTGAGCATAGCAGCTACGTGTTTATGCTACCCTCTGTGCTACTTTGTTGTCCTTCTGTATACATAGTTGTCTAGATTGATAGATAATAGATGTACACTCAGGCCGATGAAGATGATTGTGATTCAAAGCGCCGGCAGAAGTCTGCGAGCTCGTGAACGCGGATGTTAACAATGCTGGATTTTAAAGATAGTTCATGAATGTTTCATGATGAAGGAAACACACTCAATATGTTTCTCGGCGCTGCAGGATGCACCATGCGGCTTTTAGTAAACAAAACATACCTTTTGTTTGTTTTCCCGGAAGAATCCCACAGGGCCCTTTAAGTGAACCGCTGACTTTGTTTCCTCCACCTGGCGGCTTGTTTGTGTTCGTCTGTCCACGGAGACGCAACGCTGCGCTCGCTCCCTAGCTACTGCCTCCTCGTCTCCTCGCTCCTGTCTCCTAAATTAGGATTCCTAAATTCCTAAAATGCATCTGGAGGAGAAAATAGAGCGAGAGGAGAGAGGAGAAAGGAGATAAAAGAAAGGAGGCAGGAAAGAGGAGGCACAGGTGCATCCTTTGCCTTTTTAAAATCTTTTTTGTGTGTCTTTGTGTGTCTTTGTGTGTCTTTTCGTCTCCTCTGACGTGGAAAAGAGACCCGACAGCATCTTGTCATATTTTGCCGCGTGCTGACTTGAATTCAAACAATTATCATAATAATTTTATGAACACAGTTATGATCATTTGACAGGTTATTAAAAAAACAATGAACATTTGATGCAGCTTTTTATTGTTCGTCTGCCTGTTGCCTCGACTCCTCTCCTGTCTCCTCTCCTGTCTCCTTTCTCCTATTTCTTATTTTCGCTCCTTTCTCCTCTCTCCTCTTTCCTTTCTCCTCTCCTTTCCTCTCTTCTCTCCTATTTCTTCTCTCCTTTTTTTCTCTCCCTTCTCTCCTCTTTCCTTTCTTCTCTCCTCTCTCTTTTCTCCTATCTCCTGTATCCTATTTCTTCTCTCCTTTCTCCTCTCGCCTCTCTCCTGTTTCTTATTTTCTCTCTTCTCTCCTCTCTCTTATTTCTTCTCTCCTCTTTCCTTTCTCCTCTCTCCTTTTTCCTTTCTCCTCTCTCCTCTTTTCTTTTTCCTCTCTTTTCTCTCCTCTTTCCTTTCTTCTCTCCTCTCTCTTTTCTCCTCTCGCCTCTCTCCTATTTCTTCTCTCCTCTTTCCTTTTTCCTTTCTCCTCTCTCCTCTTTCCTTTTTCCTCTTCTTTCTTTCCTCTTTCCTCTTTCCTTTCTCCTCTCTCCTCTTCCCTTTCTCCTTTCTCCTCTCTCCTCTTTCCTTTTTCCTCTCTCTTCTCTCCTCTTTCCTTTCTTCTCTCATCTCTCTTCTCTCCTATCTCCTATTTCTTCTCTCCTTTCTCCTCTCTCCTCTCTCCTCCCCGCCTCCTCCCGCTCACATCCCAGGTGGGCGGGACTAGGACGCGAGGCGAGGAAATGAAGTTGAGGATGTAAAACACACCGAGAGAAGAGAATAGCCGACGGCGCGAACAGAGAAAAGCGTTAATCCTCCGAGTGACGATCCAACATGTCGGCGTGCGCAAAGTAATTTCATCCGACTTACTTTTAACACCTTTGTCCTCAATAAACTCAACAAAAGGAGGAAAAAAAAAGAGTTGATTTTCTGGAAATGAGTGTGAGAGGAGAGGCGAGCGTTCAGCCGTCTGCACGGGATCGACTGAGCAAATACAACACAGATAAGTGTGATTGTTTTGGGGAAGCAGACTTCCAGCAGATGGTGGGCTGCAGGGAAATCTAGCTGGAGGAGACAACCTTCCAAGAGACAATATTCCCTTTTATATAATTTACCTCAAGCTGTATTTAATTACCAACCTGCGCGGGGGATGAAGCGGCGGCCCGCGAGGAGCCTCTGACCTGGCGGCCGCCTCGTGTTTGTAATAACAGCGTGTGAGGAAAAAGTTTCACTGCTAATTAATTTAGCGCCAGAGATGCGGCACCGGAGTTCCACATGCAGGAATCCACCCCTCACTCATTTTTTTGGGGGGCTGTTTATCTATTTATTAATCCACTTTTTCACACGGATTCCTCTGGAGGTCGCCGCTGAAATTATTATCGAGCGAGAGCTCCGATAGCATCTCGGTTACACATTTCGGATGGCTCGTGGAGGAGGTCGGCGGCTTTTTGGAAGCGTGCTGGGAGAGAGATAAGCCCTCGGATGTGGCCGGTAAATGTGATTAAAACGCAGATTTGTCCTGCAGTGAATGCGCCGCATTAGCCACAGACACGGCGTTGCTTCATTTCATTAGAGCGTCCCAAAGTAGAGAGCGCGCCGCTCGCAGCAGCTGGAAATGTGCTCTGTGACGGATGTGCTGGACCAGAGGAGAGCACTAGGACCCAGGAGACCGGACGAGACCGCCGCTGCATCTGTGATGATCCTGCGGCGAGGAAACAGCGTGCAGAGCGGCGGGTATTTGAAGTACACAGAGTTACAAAGAGCTACATAGAGTTACATAGAGCTACAAAGAGCTACATAGATGTACAAAGAGGTACAAAGAGGTACAGAGAAGTACTTCGAGCTACAAAGAAGTACATAGAGTTACAAAGAGTTACATAGAGTTACAAAAGACCTCCAAAGAGTTACAAAAGAGCTACATAGAGTTACAAAGAGCTACAAAGAGGTACATATAGTTACAAAAAGGGTACATAGAGGTACAAAGGGTTACAAAGAGTTACGTAGAGTTACATAGAGGGACCTGCCTCGTCTGTAATGCACACAACTCAGTTTACAACGAGAAACAACCAGAGGGATAATTGTGGATTTTAAAACTGAGGATGTTAATTAAAAAAGTAAGTTCATGGATTTTATTTTAGGCCCTTTTTTCTCACCTGTTCCCACCTCCCAGAATGCATCACACAGCTCACAGCAATGTCAAACCCTGTGCAGCAGAGGCGTCTCAGTGCCATCATTAAACTGAGCTGCAGGGCTCGCAGAAGTTTCTGCCAATTTTTTTTTATATCTAAATTTAAACTATGCTCTTCTTTTCAGTACATATATATATATATATATATATATATATATATATATTTAGTTATGACTTTTTTATTTAGATAATGGATGAATACAAATTAAATTTAAAAATATTATACATTAATATAAAAATATAAAAAGAAATATATATTTTTTATTAATATATATTCATTTATATATATTTATTTTGACCTTAATTTTTATATATATATATATATATATATATATATATATATATATATATATATATATATATATATATAAATCTAAATAATAAAAGTCATTAAAAATATTATTATTTAGAATTAAATATTATAAACAAATATACAGAAAAAAAACAGAACAAATATACAGAAAAAATTTCAGCTGTAAAAGTAGACCGTAGAAGAAGCTTGAGGAGAAATCGGTGGTGTTTGACAATGAGGAAGCGCTACGCGGAGCGACGTGCACGCGCACGTGCACGTGGAGAAACCAAACGTATGTGCATCTGCTCGCGGCCCAGAGAGGACGTGCAGCTGCTCGCCGTGGAAGCAGGAGACCCACAAGTGTCCATCACGGCGCCAGCAGCCAGACACGCAGCCTCCGTCTCCGCATCGCCTGCCAGACGCTCGTTTCATTCTCCCCTGCAGTGATGACATGAAGCTGTCACATGAAACTCAGTGTTTCCTGGAGGCGGCGGCGGCGGCGGCGGCGGCGGCGGCGGCGGCGGCGGCGGCGGCGGCGGCGGCGCTCCGAGCTGTCGTCTCAGACAGAGTAGGCAAATATATTAGTATTTTTTTGGTGTCCGAGGTTCTACTCTGACACGTTGGGCTTCCAGCAGCAGGACAAGCAAAGAGATCATGCGATATTAATACTTATTAATAGAAATATATCTGCGAGCCGATGCCAGCAGTCGCTCACGGCGACACCGCTGCGTCCATGAAACGGTCGCTGGTGTGGAGACAGAAAGGCCAACGGCACGCACGGTCCTCTGGGATGAAAAGGTGCTCTGAAGGTTCATACGGTCATGGAAAACCTGGAAAAGTCCCAAAAGTCATGTCAATGTGTTATATTCATGTGTTCATAATGAAAATAATGAATCTGCTTTTAAAAGAAAGAGGCTCAAAATATCAGCAGCATACATACAGGCATCTATATGAATGTTTATTCTTTTTTTAATCTCATTCATTTGTGTCATTTAACCCTTTGAGCTGTCGTTTTCTCGATTTTACCTCATTTCTTAAATTCACCTTTTAAAGCCCTTTGCTTATAAGATACATACTCATGTGTGACATCAAAAATTGCAGAACAATCTCAGGTCTCTATATAATAAAGCATAAGGCAAAAGTGTAAAGAGAAAATATGACTCTAAAGCAGAAAAACTTTATTTTAATTTTGGAAATTCTTCATATCTCTTGTTAGGTTCACTGAAGCAGTGGATTGTATGAATAAAATGATAGATAGACGTAAATAAATGTCTAATATACTATACTCTATGCTTTGGAATCCTCATTGTTAGTTTAAATACGACATTTTATCGCTTTTTAATGTTTACGCACACATTTCACACAATGTTTTCTCATGGAAAATGAGTTAAAAGTCATGGAAATTTGGTGAAAAGTAATATGAATGAGTTCTAAAGTCTTGAAAATATGGTTGAATTCAATGAAATTCACAATATTTTAGTTTAAATACTAAATTTGATCACTTTTTCATGTTGACACCCAGATTTCACCACATGTTTAGTCGTGAAAATGTATTTTAAAGTCATGGAAATCCATTGGTCTCAATGTGTATGAACCCTGTTTTTGGCGTCACCGGATACTTAGCGAACTTCTCAATATCTCCCAAAGAGACCGAACGGCTCTCAGACCAGTCGAAATAACTCCCAGTGTGCACCTCTGCGTGACCGCCGCCGCGCAGCTTGATGGGGATGCTAATTCTTTCGCCTTGTCACTAACACATCAGCGATGGAGGCTCGGATCAGTGATTTCCATTCACCATCGCCGCGGCCGCCGCCGTGTGCGTTCCTCTCCTCGCGGATCCGCGAGATGAGCTGTCGCTGTCAATTTGACTGAATTTCCAGATGAGTCGGCCAATTACTCGTCTCTTTCAGGTTCCGGCGGATTATTTTAAAAGACCGAGTGGGTTGAAAACTGGTTCTCAGCTCGACGCATGTTTCACCCCAGGTACAGAAATATTGTGTTAAAGGGTCACTTTGGTGTTTCAGTGACTAATGGGGAACATTTTATTTTTAGAATTGGTCCGGTATTGAAGGAGAAGGCTGCAGACGGCTGCCAATAAACTGTGATGTAACCGCTATGTGCGTCCACTGTGTGCTGGTTTCTGCCGCTGACAGACTCGGTTTGTCTGACAACATTATGGAAATAACCCTAAAGAAAAAAAACAACCTTTTTCTTTCAATTTTGCTCAATCTCGTCTCTTATGCCGCGTCCACACCAAAACACTGGTGAAGATTCGCAACGCTTTTTCGCCTGATTTTACTCGCTCGACTTTATGTGGTTGATTTGCTTTTTCGCAACCATTTGTGGCAGAAAGGGGTGCGGCTACATTACCCCAAGTTACACATAGCCTCACTAGCTAACGTGAACTGACCTGGTCACGTTCCTCTAGCTACCAGCACATAGCCTCACTAGCTAACCTAAACTGACCCGGTCACGTTCCTGTAGCTACCAGCACATAGCCTCACTAGCTAACCTAAACTGACCCGGTCACGTTCCTCTAGCTACCAGCACATAGCCTCACTAGCTAACCTAAACTGACCCGGTCACAGTCCTGTAGCTACCAGCACATAGCCTCACTAGCTAACGTAAACTGACCTGTAAAACAGTTTTCATTTCCGCTATCGACTATGAGAAAAACAACTATTTTTGCGTTATACTTGTTCTGGAAACACCACAAAGGTTGGATCATCAAACGCCCCCCGTGTCTGAGTTCACAATATTATCCGTAGTCGCACAAAAGCGAATATTCGCAACGTTTTTTTGCGTCATTTGCACTGCTTTTCGCAACCATTCGCGTCTGTGCATTTACATGTCATCTTTCTGACAAGCTCTGACATCGGCGGCACACATCAGTCACATGACTCCATAACAAGCAGACTGCTGTCTGCAGCCTTCTCAATACTCCACCAATTTACCCCCAAAAATTGCTTCCCCCATTTGTCACTTAGACACAAATATATGGGAACAGTTGCCCTTTAAGCAAATCGTCATAAAAGGGCTTAAGCAGGTAAACTATTCCACCCTTGAGTTAACGTATTAATTAACACAAAAGGCGCTGACGGTAGTCTTTCTGTTCACACGTTAACTTTTCATCCGACTGATAAAATATGCGTTAAAGAGTGTTGACGAGTGACAGAGCGGGGGAGCGAGAGGCTCGGAGCGCCGCAACTGTCTCTCGTCTCTCGTGTCGGAGGAAAAGAAAGATGCAACTGTTGTGAGGGATTCGACGGCAGCTATTACCAAAATAAAAGTGGATCTTGAACTAAATCCCAAACACAGGTGGAATAAATCCTCCGCTGTCACCCTGGCAGTCAAGGTGTACCTCGGAATGAAGACACAACGTATTCTGTGTCCGAGTGTCCGGCCGCGTTGGGATTTTTCAGGTACTAATATACAACCCACAAGGATCTATTGTACTTTATTAGACTCCTACAAGCTCGTAGGATTACGAAGAGGTGTCTTTTATTATAATCCGACTTTGCAAAGTGTACTTATTGACAATCTAGTGAACATTTCTGTGACTATTCCTTCTGAGCCGACAGAACTCTTCTTTAACTTTACTGTATTTCACCAATTTATATGAAGTGAATCACCGTGGTGGTTTCGGAGATCCTTTAGCTAACGTCACTTGACTCATTCGTCTCCGTTTTTGAGAAACGACGAGTGGAAAAGGTCACAGTACAATGTAGTAAAGTTGCAGCAGCACATCTCTTCATCTCTTCATCTCTTCTCTTCGTAATGTGTGATGGTTGTTCTTCAGGTCAGGGAGTCAGCGACGGTCTGTGGCACTCGGTGAGCCTCAACACGAGGAGCCGGCAGGTCAGTCTGACGGCGGACGGCGAGCCGGCCGTCACTATCGAGCTGTGGGAGCAGCTGGAGGCCGGAGGCAACTTCAACTTTGGAGGTTTGTGGATTGGTCTCGCGGTGGTTTTTTAGCAATACTGGGACTAATAAATGGGACACTTCCACAGCTGAGTGCTGACATTGAGACACAGGGTTCTTTACGGTCATGGAAAACCTGGAAAAGTCGTGGCATTTTAGAATGATTATTTACAGGCCTGGAAAAGTCCTTGACAAAAAGTAAAATCCCAAAAGTATAGTAAAAGTCATGTCGTTCATTGTCATTAATATACTTTTAAAAGAAAGAAGCTCAAAATATAAGCAGGCATCTATATAAATGTTTATTATTTTAATCAAACTAAATGTTTGGTTGTGGACATTTTGTTTAAAGTCATGGAAATTTGGTTAAGCCGTGGAAAAGTCATAAAAAATAGGAGTAAAAGTCATGGACATTTGATTAAAAGTCCTGGAAATCCATTGGTTATTACGTGTGTGAACCCAGTTATGGGTTTTATGAAAAATATATGTTTAAATGTTCAAATGAGGCATTAAATACATGCTTATTTTCAAAAATGAATCTGAACGTTGGATGAAGTCGGGTGCAAACTCATTGTGTCACTTAATTGATGTCTGGGTGTCGAAGGTCTTTACAGAGGGAATGTTGGATATCACTTTGTATCACTGCATGAATCAGAAAAATAAGAATATGAATGGTATAAAACAAACCCCTCTGCATAAACCGTCAGGAAGGAAAGCGTCATCGCGTAGAAATCGACAGATGCAAATAGACGAGGTAGTAAAATATACTGCTAAAGGTTCATTTTGGATGTTTTCCTTTGTATAGAAGACATGGTATGGTAGAAAAACAGCCCCACATCTCTCGATTGACCGGCACATGAAAGGTTAACGATGTGCTTGGACAGTGAAAGGCTGCATCCGTGTGTCTTTCCCCTGCAGGATGTCCCACAGAGGACTGTCAGAACTCGACTCCGGACTTCCAGGGATGCGTGCGGCTCATATTCATCAACAGCCAGCCAATGGACCTCAATCGCGTGCAGCAGGGGCTGCTGGGAAATTATAACGAGCTCCAGTTCGACACGTGCAACATACGAGACAGGTAAAAGTGAGCTTCGGACTTCTCATCTCACGCTTTGAATTCGCGATTGAGAGGACGTTTCGACAGCGGAAATGTGTCAAACTTGTAAAAAAAAATCTGTAGGACATTATCCGAGCCGGCGGCAGCGGCTTATTCATGCCCACATTGTTAATTCGGAGATGGCGGTTGCGTTGCCTGCACAGCTGACTGAAAGTCACTGACATCTTGTCCTAGAAAGACAAACACGCTGACAAGATCATCCAATTAAATCGCAACGGAGACTCTGCAACACCTTTTTTTTTCCTGACGGAGGGCTATGCTAACAAGCTGCTCCCTGCTGTCCTGTGTGGCAACCCTCCCTATCCCGATCCCTCATTACCCTGCACAGCTGCGTTAGCCCCGCGAAGGAAGGCAAAGAAAAGGGGGATTGGCAGAACCCGCGCGAGCGCCGCCAACCTCTGCGTGCTCTTTGAAAGACATGCGTGGGAACGAGACGAACACGCAAACCGCGGTTATTTCCCTGGTGTTTGCCCCGAGGCTCTTCGATGTCAAAGTACCTGCTTTTCTAGTCCAGATTGTTTCGCTGTCAGGAGGGATGCAAACACACAACACGCTGCCGCCGGTCTGTCGAAGCAGCGGGCGAAGAAGGGGATGCGCTGCGGGGAAGTGACAGAACAATGGAAGGAGACGTTTTTCTTTTTCCCAGGCGGAGACATACATCTTTAGTGGTTCCCAAAAGGGCCTGCTTCAAAAAACGTCTGCTGGCAAAGCGAGTCGAGGAGGGAGGGCGTTGATCAAATGTAAACAACCGAGCAGACGTGGCTCAGAGCAGACATCCAGCACGCGCCGTCCTCACGGGCTGGATAGGAGGCGGGGCTTTGAAGCCTCGAGTTTCGCCGCCATCTTGAAATACGACCGTTCCCGTCACAGCTCTCGTAGAGACCTGTCAATCACCTTGTCGCCCCGCCCCTAAAGCATTTTTTGACTCTAACAGACCATAATGTACTAAATGAACATCATGCTGTATAGAAGAAGACTAGAAACTAGAGATTGAGACATAAACTCGTGTTTACAATGTTTACTGAGGGAATACATCAAGAGAGAAGTAGAGTCACTTATATAGACTTCTATACAACCAGAGGAGTCGCCACCTGGTGGTCAGGAGAGAGAATGCAGCTTTAACACATGAAGCATAGACTTCTATACAACCAGAGGAGTCGCCCCCTTGTGGTCAGGAGAGAGAATGCAGCTTTAACACATGAAGCATAGACTTCTATACAACCAGAGGAGTCGCCCCCTGGTGGTCAGGAGAGAGAATGCAGCTTTAACATATGAAGCATAGACTTCTATACAACCAGAGGAATCGCCCCCTGGTGGTCAGGAGAGAGAATGCAGCTTTAACATATGAAGCATCGACTTCTATACAACCAGAGGAAAATGATATAGTTCATCTAAATTTAAAAATCGCAAAATATCAACGTCCGTTCCTGCCACATCTAGTAGCACCAAAACAGTCGATAACTTTTAACAATTGATCCCTGACAAAATGTGCAATAGTTGAAACAATAAAACTAATCGATACCAGAAGAACAAACTAAGAAATAAACAAAACAAAATAACATAGTAATGACAATAATTAAATAGAGGAATAAAGCAGTAAAAACCTGTTGTTGTGCGCTTTCTCGGCAAAACCGGCAAAAAAAATCAGAGACAGACAATTTAGCTAACGCACAAAAGCTGAAATTAGGTCAAAGAGAAAGTGGCATATAAAAATTCAGGCATGGAAAGTTTTGTGATGTCTCCTAAAAATGAAACCATGAATTATGCAGAAGATGTTGATTCAGCAGCAACAAAGAAGCTGCAGAGCTCAAATGAAAACTTGTGTTCGGGTGACATTATTTCCTTTTTTTTACACCTCGTGCAGTCGATATCCTTCGCTGCATCCGGTGCGGTAATCTGCGGCGGGGACGCGACGCGTGACGGACGCCGCCGCCATCCTCCGCTACGCGAATGTTAATCGCCCCGATGTTGTCTTTCCTTTTTACTCTCTGCGGCCGATTCAACGACCCCCAGAGTGCGAGAAAATTAACTTTTATCGCGGCTAATCTCCTTTTCCTGCGTGCGTAATTAAACATTGTGACTCAATTTATGGCCGGTGTGCACTTAAGTGTGCCGGCTACTGTAATTCCACGACCCCACGCGGGCGCGAAACACAACAGAAAATACAGCACGCCGGTAATTAAACCAACGGCTGCAACCTTATCCGGCCCCGCTCCGCCGCAGTTAATAGGTGAGAGATGAAAGTGTATGAAATTATAGATGCACGCTCGAAAGGCGGGCAATTATGTGAAACTGAAGGAGGCTCGAGGAAGGGACTATTAATCAGAAGAGTGCGGTTTGAAATTTCTGTGATGCGCTCATTGTGGTAAAATCCCATTAAACAGGCCGTCTCGTCTGAAGGTGACAGTGAGGCTTTTATTTTTAGAGAAGTGCTGCGATCCGTCAGCTTCTCCCCCCCCCCCAAAAAAAAAAAATCAAACAAGGGCACAGTATGAGACGGCGTCGCTTCATACAGTCCTCTGGGAGTTTTAATGAAACATGAATAAACAGTAAATTAGTCTTTCGGGTGAGTTTCAAAGCTCGTGCTCGTAATTGCATACATGAGAATAAAGGGAAAACAGTGAGGAGAGGACTTTCTTTAACTGATAAATAAAAGATCAGGTTTGAAAAACACCAACAAAGGGAGTAGCTTCATTGGTGCCTGATACAAATTCCTGAGGGAGTTTTGTGTGATCTTTTGTTTTGGCTGTCTAATTTACGCTGCTGCTCCTAATAGCTGTGTTTGTTGTGGACGTATCAAAAATGCTGGAAAAAATGGCAAACTTTGAAGGTAAAAAATGGAGTAAACAAGAGCAAGAGAATGTGATTAGCGACGATGAGAAGCTGTTTATTAAATTTTCTGCTTTTTTAAATGTCATACTTTGCCTCTGTTTCATATTGTAATTAATTACATGTTCAACTGTTGGTTAGTAGTGGTGGATGGAAGTAAGTACTACGATACTGCACATTTATTTGAACCAACAACACGTTTAACCTGTCCAACTAATAATTCCAGCTCGCTAGCTGGCAATTCCAGCTCGCTAGCTACCAATGCTAATTTAGCTAACGCCAAGGCCACGAATATATTGTAATTAATTACATGTTCAACTGTTGGTTACTAGTGGTGGATGGAAGTAAGTACTACTAGAGTATTTCATGTACTGGACCGTTTTGACATACTCAGTACTCTATACTGCACATTTATTTGACAACATTGCTTCTTTTCTAGATTTAAAATATAAATCAACTAATAAAAGATGATGTTTTATTACTAATTGAGTGAGCCGGCAGAATATAAAGTCGTTGGGCTCGAGGTCACTCGCGGAGTCTGGGTGCCGAGAAATCTCTTCTCTTTTTTCTTAATGGTGCAATTTGGTGCATTCTGGCAATGATTTGTATGCTCAAAAAGCATAAAATGAGACATTTTGCCTTCAAAAAGTCTCCTAATACTGATGATGGAGTCTTATTTCTCTCATTACTGAACCAACAACATGTTTAACCTATGCAACTCATAACAGGGGACGCTAGTTTAGCTAAGGTCAGGGCCACAAAATGGTATGATCCAATGTAGGGGTGCTTGAGATTATGGATATGTATGGAGAATATGTTGTAATATGTATGATTACTGGTAAGAAACATGTATCATTGTTGTTTTTTCTACATCTTCTGGGAGAAGGGTCTTAAAACAGGTGGTCAGGTGATGTTTATAAGTATATTTCAATGGTAATATTATTTTACTTGAGCAAGATTTTGACTGCAGGACTTTTATTTCTACACATATTGCTGTTTTATTTCAGAATATACACAGCCCAAGCATTAATATTGTCTTTTTTTCCAAATATTTGCTGAATTGAGTAGTGTAAATCCCCCCAGGTATTAAACGGGTGCTGTAAACCCTGTGTTCTGTCCTCCAGGTGCCTTCCTAACCTGTGTGAGCACGGCGGCCGCTGCTCTCAGACGTGGAGCTCGTTCTCGTGCGACTGTTCGGGAACCGGATACTCCGGCGCCACCTGTCACAACTGTAAGCGCCTCTTTGCACTTTGTTTTTTTTCCAACGTCTCCAAACCCGCTGTGACCGCTCGTACGGGTCCACCGAGCTGTGTCATTTCATTCAGCACACACGTCGTTCCCTGTTTTGCTCGTCGCTGTCTTCGATTTGTGCCGCTGAGAGGCGAAGCTTCAACCTGACATGACCTCACCGGCGACGCCGTTATTCTCACTTTCAAATTTCTGCAAGTGTTTTTTTTTTATTTAGCTATTTTTTTATTTTTTAGCTATTTTTCTTAAAATAGCTGAGATTGACTCAACGTGCAGGAGTTTCTCCTTAAGGGTGTCATATTTTTCTGACGCTCCTCGGCATCCCCTTGATATTTCGCCGTGGAAGACGGCTGTTGGCAACTCTGCGTGTGTGTGTGTGTGTGTGTGTGTGTGTCCTGATTTCCTGTTTATATGCAGGCGAACCCGGGTTGTCTTTGCATGTCAGAGGGAACATGACAGATCAGAGCGTCTGCTGGATTTCAAACAGGTTTTTCAGCTCAACAGTCAAAACAATCCACCCTCCCCTACCCAAAAAAACATCTATAACTCGAGCATTTTAAGATTATTAGAAGACTTGTGGCTGTAGTATGTGACGCGTGGAGGATAGTCTTACTTAACCAAACCAGAGAAATGTCTATAAACACCTGTCGTCACTCTCTGGGGCCGGTAAATAGATGTATTATTCAAAGTGTATGCTGGATTCAGGAGGTTTCGCAACAGGGAAATGAATTCAAAGTGAACTTTATCTGTAGTGTTTCTGTCAATAGAGTCTTGTGCACGTGAAGAGAACATATAGATAACGTCTTCAGTTCCCTTCAGGTCTGTCCGAACGTAAAAAGGGGAAAATAGTCTAAATATAGTGTTTTCTACTCTTTAAACCCTCGGTTCCACAACATGGGGACCCTTTTATAACAGGTCACAATATACAAATCAAGAAAACAACATGGTATAAGTCCAAAAAACTAGAGAAAAACATGTGAGGTATCAAATTAAACCTAAAAATCAGGGCTACAATAATATCTAACCCCCATGCACAACATCTAAACACAACTCAAACAATAAATAGAATTATGTTTTTACAGGTCGACGGCATTTTGTGCTTTTTGCCAGTTTGGTGACAAAAAAAACATTTGGTTTATGAATCCTGTTTGAATCCTCGACATTTTTACAGATGCAAAGCTTTAACTGGACCACAAACACACCTAAAAAAAAAGTATATAATGAACACATTTGAGGCTCTTCAGTAGTCATTTATATAACTCCTACGGAAGTATGAAAAAACAATAACTTATCAGCAGTTTGTCAAAAATAAAGCTAGATTTCCGTGACTCAGCCAGGAGGAGGCTGCAGGAGCGAGTGGGCTGTTTCTTGGAAGAATAACCGTCCCCGTTCTGCTCCTCGCAGCCATCTACGAGTCGTCTTGTGAGGCCTACAAGCTGATTGGCAGCTCCTCTGGCTTCTACTCCATCGATCCGGACGGGAGCGGTCCCCTGGGGCCCGCGCAGGTATACTGCAACATGACAGGTAAGATCATTGTAATTCACTTGCTGTCACCTTTTGTCCCCCCTTTTTTTTTTTTTTTTTTTTGGAGTTCCTCTGAGAACCGGACTGAAAGCTCAGTGCAAAGAGTCCACTCACTTAGAGATTGCTCAGCGATCGATCCAGAAGCAACGCGGCAATCAGACGGTTTGCGATCCGGCGAGGAATCATTACGGCCGCTCGGGTCGACTCCCTGAGAGTCGAGAGCATATCTGTAGGGGAGTCTGTTTCTTTTAGTGAAAAAAATCCCATGCGGTTAACGCTGCAACGTGTCCTTGGTTCGGTTAAAACGAACCCCCGTTTGGGCAGGTGTTCTGGGAGAAGGTGTGTCAGTCTCACTCTGGTGCAGACGCGTGGATGGATTACTGAACAGGACCTCTGGGCTCATCCCCCAGGGACTCGACGTGTCAGGGCCTCTCAAAGAGACACGCACCGACCAGAGAGAGACTCAAAGTGACCCCGAAGAAACATAAAACCACTGCAAAGAGACACAAAAACAACACAAGAAGAGATACAAATCAGCTGCAAATGGACACAAAAAGACACACGGTGCTGAAAGAGGGCAAAAAAAACATAAAAAAGGAACAAATGACAACAAAGAGGCCAGAAAAACCACAAAGAGATGCAATAAAGCAACAGAGACACAAAGACAACACAAACGGTGACTCTACAATGGGGGCAAAACAACCACAAAGAGACACAAACGGCTTCAAAGAGATAACAACGATCACAAAGCAATGCGAAACAGCTGCACAAACACACAAAGAAACTCTAGAGACTACAGAAAGGGGACGAACAACCACAAAGATACACAACAGCACAACAAAGACACACAAAATAGCTCCAAAGAGACACAAAAAAGATACGCAAAACAGCTGCAAAGAAACACAAAAAGACTCACAACAATAATGAAGTAAGAACAAACAACCGCAAAAAGACGCAAAACAATGAAAAGCTGCAAAGAGACTCACAACGTCTACACAAAGGGACAAAACAACCACAAAGAGACACAAATTGACAACAAAGAGTCCAAAGCAACTATGAAAGAGATGCAAAGAGACAAACAGAGACACACAACTACTTAGAAAAGAGGCAAAACAACCCAAAGAAAGACCAACAACAACAACAACAACAACAACAGCAAGAGGCTCAGCGGCGATAGCGTCCTCTTGTCACGCTCCGGTGTCGGCGGCTCGGGGCTCTTGTCTCGTAATCGGCTCATGTGTGGACCAAATAACCCGAGGGTCTGGACCGGCTTCCCACTGAACTCCGATGCGGTTTGTTTGTTGCTGTTGTTTACATTCCTCCTCATGCAAATGAAAAAATAAATAAAAAAAGCACAAGAAAAAACATGGTATTGTCCAACTGCAGTTCGTTGCGTAACCCTGCGTCCGTTGCACCTAACAATGTTCATAATAGATGTCATCATGATTTCAAAAAGCCTAACCATTAAATCCATCTGCTGATTGGGAAGTGTTAGGGAGCGAGCCTATAATCAATTTTTATAAGCCCCATATATATAATTATGTAAATATTTCGGTCGCCTTTCGGCTCCTGGGTCCGTTCGGTCCATTAGATTCTAAGAGAGGAAACCTGTACAAGAAGCTGTTTTTCATCCCCCTCTCCAAACCACGCAGTCCATTCGCCGTCTAACAATAGCAGCGAGGCCTGTATTTATTGTATATCTCTGCATGAGCTCTTTACAGTATATTCATACAGTAAATATACTATAATATCGGACGCATTAAAACAGTGCCTGTCATCTCAGTTTATCCCGTCTTTAACTGGAAGAGAGAAAGGAGTTACAGCGCCATGATAACTTGGGCTTTTCAGGTTCCAGTGAAGCGTTAGCGCTTAACAAGCTGGTCTGAACCGGTGGCCTCTGGAGACCGCCGGGTCATTAAAGTCAAAAGGGTTGTTCCCTTTGGGAGCGCTAATCTGCTCAGTAAATTTCATGGCGGTCTGCCATTAAATGATGTGGGTTGTTTGAGTGACATTTTTAAATGATGTGTCCAACATGGAAATTATTTTTCAATTAATTCCACGGCAATCCGCCCATTAGATTTGGATTTTCTTCTCTTTTTTTTAAATTCATTTTTTAATGATGCAAAAGCCATGATTTCATCAAAACTGTTGGGATTGAATAGCACATTTTCACTATTGACTTGATATTAGTCCTGTTATTTATGTGTTGGCCACTTAAATCCTTTATAAGGTCTGACGTTGACTATTCAGACTTCACTAGAGAGACGTTTTCATATTCTTCTCATGAATAAGTCTGATGGGATTGTCACAAACTTGCCGTCTTGTACGCAAACGCAGACACATATTCGCACGGTCAGCGCAATCAAAGAAGACTAAAAGACTCGTTTCAGACAGCTAACGTTAGCACTAGCATCGGGAAACATTTGACAGGAAAACGTGTGCAGTTTTTTGGGATGTGAACCAGAACTTGTAGCTTCCTTTTTCTATCTACCTAAAACCCCTCAATATATACAATTACATATGATCTTACGTTTCACAACCACTGACGCTGTGTCAACCACTGCCAGTAACAAGCTAACAAGCTACAAAGCTACCAAGATAACAAGCTACCAAGAAAACAAGCTAACAAGCTACCAAGATGACAAGCTACCAAAATAACAAGCCAACAAGCTACAAAGATGACAAGCTACCAAGCTAACAAGCTACCAAGATAACAAGCTAACAAGCTACCAAGATAACAAGCTAACAAGCTACCAAGATGACAAGCTACCAAGATAACAAGCTAACAAGCTACCAAGATGACAAACTACCAAGATAACAAGCTTCCAAGATAACAAGCTAACAAGCTACTAAGATGACAAGCTTCCAAGATAAAAAGCTAACAAGCTACCAATATAACAAGCTACCCAGATAACAAGCTACCAAGATAACAAGCTAACAAGCTACGAAGATAACAAGCTACCAAGATAAGAAGCTTCCAAGATAACAAGCTAAGAAACAACAAAAACAAAAGAAAAGACTAATTGCCGACTCCGTCTGAGTCAAACGTGTCGTGCTGAATCTCTCCAACGTTTCCTTTTGACGGATAAAATAGACCAGAGGCCGAAAGCCATCGCTACATGCGAGCCGCCATCTTGATGCACAATGCTCAACCTAGCTTGAGCAGCGGTAATGGTGGTAGTGGTGGTTGGTGGCGTGTAGGGCGAGGCCAGATCCAGAATTTCTTCAACAAACAATTAATCACAGAGGAGGATTTTTTTTTTTTCTTACATGCGTTAAAATCTGCCTGGAGGGGGGAACTTTAAGAGCGAGGAAGTCAATGCAATCGTTACAAAAAAAACACACAAATATCCATACTGAATGTCACGGTAATGAGTTTACGGCCCCATTTGACCTTTAATTATTTCCAGTATGTAATTACTGAAGCATAATTTGGCAGGGCTGTCGGATTTATGTCTCCGGTCTGAATTTGGAAACCCGGCTCTTCCGCTGCGTTTCAGCGCGATCTCGCCGATGCGCGAGGAGCACAATGTGCTCTGCGTCACCTGAGCGATCACCGGAGACGTGACATTTGACGGACAGCGGGCCGGACACGTCCTGATCCACGGCTCCCATGACATGTAGGACAAAACACCAGTGAGTGAAGTTTTGACACCGTGGAGACGGGCTGTCACAGCTTCCTCGGATACACTTTTGTCCTTTTTTTTTTCATCCGCAAGGTTAATGTAGCGGTGACGTTACATCAGGGGAGCCACATCCCCCCCCTCGCTGTCTAGTTTCTGGCATTTTGTGTGTTCAGTCTTCCCCTTCACGAAAGCTGAATCGTTCGGCAGCAGATACGCCTCTACTTGACCTCAATTAAGGAATCCATAAGAAATGTAAATAGCTCTAAACCTGACAACCTGATGTGAATAATCACAAAGTTGAGAGGGATTTTCTCTCAGGCTTGAGTAAACATGGAATCTAGATAATGGAAATGGAGGGAGGGGGGTAATAGGATGGATTCCTCGTCTGATTTCATTGTACAAACTCTCCTAGTGTCTCGTACTGTATAAGCAGCAAATGTAAGATTATTAGCAAGGATTTCTTCTGCTTGTACAACTGAAAGGTTTGATATGAAGGTTTTGAGGCGCAGAAAACAAGTGCATCCATTAGGTTTGCGTCCAGACTTGTGAGATGTTGGTTTCCCGGCTAACGTAATCCAGTAATGTTGGTTTTCTCGGCTAACGGAATCCAGTTGACGTTGGTTTTCTCGGCTAACGTAATCCAGTCGATGTTGGTTTCCCGGCTAACGGAATCCAGTAATGTTGTTTTTTTCGGCTAACGGAATCCAGTTGACGTTGGTTTCCCGGCTAATGGAAACCAGTCGATGTTGGTTTTCCCGGCTAACGGGAATCCATTTTTCCTCCTTGTTTTTCTTCTCTCGTTCCAGAGGAGAAGGTGTGGACGGTGTTGGCGCACAACATCACGGCTCCGGTGGCGGTGCACGGCTCCTCGCTCGACAAACCGCACGTCACGAGGTTCGACTACGGCGCCTCGCCGGAGCAGCTCCGCGCCGTCGTGACGGGCTCGGAGCAGTGCCAACAGGAAGTGATCTACAACTGCAAGAAGTCCCGTCTCTTCAACACAAAAGGTCAGCAACCCTTTATTTATTTGTTTGTTTGTATATTGTGCAGGGACAATGCACACTCATCAACAGTAAAACTGTATGTGAGCCAGAGTTAGCCAGAGAGGCTTCTGCAGATGTTTTTATGGCAGCCTGAAATTACAAAATGTCCAATAACTATAATGCAACTAAGATTCGTTGATAGACGGACAGTAATGTATAGACAAAAATAATTTACATCAAAGCAAAGTACAAGTGTACCTACAGTATAATCACATATAAAACACTAGAGGAACATCAAATACATCAACACTATACAAGACAAATGCACACATACACCAAATAAGCAAGCAGTATGTTAACGGTTGCACAAGTCGTCCTTTAAGGCTTTGTTTGAATGTTTTGTGTGTTTCTTTTGTGCGTGTGTGTGATGGAAGAGCATTCCACGAGTGTGCTGAATTCACATGAAATGCACATTTGCTAAAAAGAGCTATGTGAAATGACGCGATCACCTCTTGAAGCAGATCGAGGGTCTTCTCGGTGCACCGAGCTTGGGCCCGGGAACAAATGAACTGTTGCATTGTGGGTGTGGCCGCATTCAAACAAAGTGTCGGTGACCCCGGTCGGTCTTATCACGTACGACCAGCTGGTCGGTTCCATCCTTGAACACATGTTGGCTGTGATGCACATGTGTTGTGTTTATTGTCATCACAGGAGAAGGAAGATTTTTTTTTTCTGTTGTCCTTTGCCTCTGAAGATAGATTTAGCAGATGTGGCCGACGTCGTGGGTGTTCAGACGGAAAACAACCCTCGCGTTTAAAAACAATCTAAACGCGAGGGCCGGTGGAGGCGTCTGGTGAGACGTGCAATGCGATCCAGGAAGTCTACATGAGTAACGGATCAATGCGCTCCAAGGCTTATCAGACACCGAACCACTCCACGGCGGTTTATGATGCGACGAGGCAGGCTTTCTTTCAGGCAAAATAATTCTTCCAACAGGAATCCATATTTGCTAAGGCTGCCCACAAAAATTATAAATTTGAATATATATATATATTTGAGTTGTTTGGGAAAAAAATCAATACACGATATTTTTCTTTCCTGCATGAATTTAAAGAAATCCAAACATATGAAATCATTCTTTTATTTTATTGTTAAAATATTTTTATTTTATCATTTATTGGGGAATTTTTGTAGTTCTTTTCATCACAATTAGGAAATACTGTCAACACAATTCAATTTGTCTGGTTTTTAGTACTACATGTAGTATAAATGAGGTAATGTGTGAACAAAGCCCTTTGCATAAACACTCAGAATATATGTAATGAAAGAGTGAAGTTACATAAATGAGGTTATGAATAAACAAACACTCAGAATATGTAAAAATGAAAAAGTACAGGTTGGTGGGTGTAAGAGCTGCTGAAGTGGAGATTTCTTGATAAGAGTGTGAGAACAAAACTCACGGAGAGAAAATGTTTAGTTACATTACACACTTCATTACTGACACTTTCACGTTTTCAGAAATGTATATATTTAAAAAAAACAACCTTAAAGTGTATTTTGGATGCTTTCTTTCCACCAGCCTGTAAGAATATGTGTTATGGAAGCAAAACAGCTCAAAATCTACAAATTGACCAGCGCATGAAAGCAATGTTTGGCCTGAAGTGAGACCCCCGGGGGCCAAAGTGGTGGCGAGCGAGACAAAGGAACCGAGCTGGGGTTGGGAGGAGTGAACAAACTGTGCACACGCTGCACCGCTACGAGCTTCACACTCACATCTCTCTCTCGGGAACGCACTCTCTCACAGTGAGTCATTCCCTGAAAGGGTCTGCTATACTTGTATAACACATTTTAGGTTAAAAAAAAAAAATAATAATAATAATAAAAGATTTCGGATGAGTGTCAGAAACCGCGTTACGTCTCTCGTCAGATTGTTTTGCTCTTTTTCGAAAATTAATGTGCAAAAATAAACAGATTAACCTATTTTTTTCTTCTTGAAGAAATAAACCCATTTTTTTTGAGAAACCCTATCTCTTGCACATATTTGAGGGGCGAATGCATCCGGATGCTGCGGCTCTGTGTCTGTTGCTTCCCTACGGGGACGCTTCTCGCACAGTTGATCTGAACGTTGACCTCAGCGAGACGAGTCGTTGTGTACTCTGCAGCGCCGGGGAGCTGTTTGTTGCTGCGTTGTGCGCTCGTGACTCAGGGCCGGCCTGCGACGCCCCGGCCTTCTGCTTTCGCTCTCCTTCTTTCAATTTTCACAATAACCAGAGAGGTGGTCTCCAATCTCTTTTCCGTGTGCATTCATCTTGAACTGCCTCGCCGCCTCCGGTGCCACCTCCCCCCAAACATCCAAACATTTGCTCTTAAATCATGAAACATTCATGAAGTCCCAAATCCCCCGTTCCCCGGGTGCCATGCGTGCGCAAACAAACAAGTCCATTATCACACCAGACGTCAAAGGGAGACGGGACGCTGCCTATTTTATAGCTGCCAGGACACATCTGAATCTTTTTTGATGGTTGCATTTGTTGTTTGAGCACAGAAGGTCGAAATTCTCTTTTTAGCTTCCTCACTTTGCCACAGACGATATCACTTTTGATATCGCACGCACATTGAGGAAACACATTCAAATTAATTATTGGACCGAAATGCACTTATCACGCTAACTTACAGGGAAAAGCAACAACAGCAGATGTTTCGAAGCAGTCGACCGGATTTATAGATGCAGCGTTTGCCGAGAGTTTAGCCGCCGAGCGTCTTTACCGTTCACTCAATGTCTTTGGAACGACGCTCAGCTGTGGTCGGATTCACGCTGATTTTCCTTCTTCCATACTCGTGATTAATAAAGACACAGCGCGCACGCTTTCAGGTTCAAACGAGTATTTGAGGTTTATACTACAACATGTTTTGATGCTTTTCCCGACAAAGGTCTCAACATCTTATTGCCCGATTTTTAAATCAATCAGATTTAATTTCGTGGTCGATCTTGTTCGAATACAACGCCTGCCCCGTGGTGTTTGAATGTTATGAAAAATTAGGGTACGTTAAGGGACGCGATGTTGACATAATTTATTGGTAAGTTATGTGTATTGACGTACAAAACCACGCCTCTGAGAGGTTAAATGGTTCATATCTTCTTAACACAATGAGCCACCATCAATCCTTAAAGTACCGTTTGATGACATCGAACCAATAATGATCCACAGATTTTTTTGGACCCAGCGTTTAGGAGAAGTTGGACGATAAGTGTCTTTTTTACAAAATTCAAAATGGCGGAAATTCTAAGTAGGCGGAGCTTAATGCTAAAGCGGACGCAATCGTGCAAAATTACAAGAAAATCAGTCATAGGTGTCAGAAATGGATAGCTTCACAACTCAGGGGGGCGCTAGCGAGCTATTTTTTCCGACTTTTGCCCGACACCCCAATCCGATTACAGTTTTTCGCCGATCGGTGTGAAAATTGAGAAAAATGTTGGTTAAGCCAAAGGACCTACTTTCCCCTCTCAAAGTGGTCCTATAACAATAATAATGAAACGATAGAATATCATACTGTCCGTCTGCGTGAGCACACCAGTATTCGCCTTCTTGTTTCTTGTCTGAAATGCTCTTTTTTAGCGCCTGTCTCTTTAAGAGCCCAGAAAGAAAGAGCCCAGTCTGCTCTGATTGGTGGTCTAATGAGCCGGCATGTGACATAGGAAGAGGTGCAGATCAATAATGGCCTGTTGACTCACACCTCGTCTGATGCAGGCACACCACAAAGAACCGACTGAAGCTCGGTAGGAAGTCCAGATCCCAACATGTACCCTTTAAAGTTGCCGAGAGGTAATTCTGGCTCGTCCTATTCATGCATTCCTTTAAGTTCATCCACCTGACGAGTCCGCTCGGTTGCGTTTCATAAACGGAGAAAGACACATTGTGCATTGCCTCATTAAAGATCTGTGGGAGAGACCAGGTCTCAGATGTTGACAAGTGTCTTGTTTTTATTTATTTATTTGCATCAAAGGGAGTCTGTACAGTCGAGCCGAGCAACACGGCAACGCTCTTAGTGGTTTGTTTGATTGATGCAACACCGATTTTTACTGACAACTCAGCTCTTGATCTGTGTTTAAATGCCACCCGCCGGAATCTCAATCTACCGTTTCCACCTCTGGCTTCTGTGTGGATTGCTTTCCTCCCATCCCCCCACGGTGCCTCTTTGTTCCCAGCTCCTGTGCATTGTGGGTGATTTAAAGCGCTCGATACCGTTATCAGATATCAGGCCGGTACCGAGTCCAACAGCTGGATCGGGTATCAGGGACAACGTGGACGATCTATTCAATTGAATTCAATATTTATATCCTTTTCACACACTCTGGATAGTGTATTCCTGTCGCGGTTTTGACCAATTTCTACACCAATTTTTAAGATTATAAAAGATCAAAATCTATTTGTTGCATTTCTTTTTTTTACAAAGTTAGAAAAGCAATTAAAGTGAAGCAAGTCGAGCCTGATGTTGCCTCGAACGTGAGATAATAATCCACACAGTGAGGCGCACCGCTTATTAATTAGTACCCGGTACTCGGAACCGGCTGATACTTAAAGCCAAAGTATTGGTTTCAGGGTATTGATGCGTCTCAGCTTCATGCAGCAGTTGCCCACATGGAGACGTCCATTACTCTCAGTAAAGCAGAGTGAGACGCATCGGCTTCGGCTGCTGTGAACAAGTCCTGACAAGATCCATCCAATTTGCGGCAGCGAGCGGCTCTCACTCCTCCTTCAGGAAGCATCGATCGTTGCCCCCTCGTGTTTGTGCACCTGTTCAGTGTCGGAGGACTGTTTCAATCGGAATAGGAAGGGCAGGGAAACCAATAAAGAAGTATTATGTTATATTTAAATACGTCAATATTTGTAAGGCAGGCGTTGGCTCGCTTTAATATCCTTATCTCAAGCCGTGTGGAGCATCAGCAGCCCTTCAGAGCGTTATCTCCAACACGGAGGGCGGATTTAATGGCGACGGGGCGGCGTTCTTTTTTTTTTTTTGCCGCATTGGCCGACGATGACATGTGTATCCATACATATAAACTGATGCGGCTCTAATGCATGCTGGGTAGGACGAAAAGCATCGTAGCATGTGACACTTGATTATGTCTTGTGACATGTAGCTTAATGGGCTTTTCCCCCGCCGGCTCGCCTCGTCTCCATCGCACGCCGTGTGACGGATGATGGAGGCCGGACCACTTAACCCCTTAGTGGAGGCGATGCGCTAATGTTGAGGACAAACGCAACGTGTCACAAGCAGAGAATCAGAACAAACACACACATAACACAAATAACACATTTTTGATGTGATTACCCCCCAAAAAACATGTTTATTTAACAGGGACCATCCAGATAAAACTGCACACGTACAATTAAGCAAAGCAACAGAGGCAAAGTATATTGAGCAGCTTTTAAAAGACAAGTTGATAATATTCCCTCTCCTGACCACCAGGGGGCGACTCCTCTGGTTGTATAGAAGTCTATGCTTCATGTGTTAAAGCTGCATTCTCTCTCCTGACCACCAGGGGGCGACTATTCTGGTTGTATAGAAGTCTATGCTTCATGTGTTAAAGCTGCATTCTCTCTCCTGACCACCAGGGGGCGACTCCTCTGGTTGTATAGAAGTCTATGCTTCATGTGTTAAAGCTGCATTCTCTCTCCTGACCACCAGGGGACGACTCCTCTGGTTGTATAGAAGTCTATGCTTCATGTGTTAAAGCTGTATAATAGATGAATGCACAGTGTGTGTAAAGGTGTCGGTGTATGCTTGTATTATATCTTGCATATATTGGAGGAATATGTTGATTTATATCCCAAATGTTCCAATTATCAAAAACGTTTATTTTTCTTTTGTTACTGTCATCATTCCCAGTTTTATTTGCTGTATTTTATCCTCATCATATTGTGTCACGGCCGGAGTGCGTGTGCGGCAGATGAAGGGCGGGAGGGGGTCTCGAATGCATGAAGGTCGAGGCAGACGAGGGACCGTCCGGTGATTTAGTGTGAATAGTTTGCAGGTGACAGGCAACAAAAACTCCACACGGCAACGATGATGAACCGACAAAGGCAGTACATGACTGGTTTAAGTAGCCGGTGACGGATGAGGGACGTGGGAGTGGGGGAGCAGGTGAACGAGCACGAGGTCGGGCGACTGCGAGGCTGATGAGGGGAGTTACGACCGGAGTGGGCGTCGCAGCGTGTAGAAGAACCACATCGTGTTGAACTCACGTTTAATCTGAAGAATGTTGTGAAAGATAATTACGTCGTATTTATGAGGAATGAGAGGGAATGCAGCTTTAACACATGAAGCGTAGACTTCTATACAACCAGAAGTCACGTTTACAATGTTTACTGAGGGAATACATCAAGAGACAAGTAGAGTCATTCATAAAGACTTCTATACAACCAGAGGAGTCGCCCCCTGGTGGTCAGGAGAGAGAATGCTTCGAGTTTCGTCGCCATCTTGAAATACGACCGTTCCCTCGTAGAGACCTGTCAATCACCTTGTCGCCCCGCCCCTAAAGCATTTTTTGACTCTAACAGACCATAATGTACTAAATGAACATCATGCTGTATAGAAGAAGACGTGGAACTAGAGATTGAGACATAAACTCATGTTTACAATGTTTACTGAGGGAATACATCAAGAGAGAAGTAGAGTCACTTATATAGACTTCTATACAACCAGAGGAGTCGCCCCCTGGTGGTCAGGAGAGAGACTGCAGCTTTAACACCTGAAGCATAGACTTCTATACAACCAGAGAAGTCGCCCCCTGGTGGTCAGGAGAGAGAATGCAGCTTTAACACATGAAGCATAGACTTCTATACAACCAGAGGAGTCGCCCCTGGTGGTCAGGAGAGAGAATGCAGCTTTAACACATGAAGCATATACTTCTATACAACCAGAGGAGTCGCCCCCTGGTGGTCAGGAGAGAGAATGCAGCTTTAACACAAAGCATAGACTTCTATACAACCAGAGAAGTCGCCCCCTGGTTGTCAGGAGAGAGAATGCAGCTTGAATAAAGAAAAATGCAGGTTTTAACAGGGCGACATATTCATTTATGAATAAAAGTCCGAGGAATCAGTCTGGGGGCGTTTTGGTGGACAGGTTTAACCCGGAGGAGCGTGAGGCTGAAGTAGAGGGATGAAGTGAGACAATAATGTCTCGTATAATGAAAGCCGCTCTGCCTCTCTGTTTTCTGTCGCATCATTCTTATAGATAAATTGTTCATTCGTGTTTGATGTCCTTTTTTATTATCTTTCTTTTATTTCCCATGAAGTCCAAGTGGAAGGGCTTCCATTTGGACTTTATTTTTTCTTCATTTTGAGATAAAGGCAGCGAAGCGAAACAATGCAATCCTCCAAATATAACCCGTGACCGTGACCTACTTGAGCCCCGGCTGCAGCGCTGGCTGGCTGGCCAATTTTGCCGCGGTCACTGACTGTCCGGTGTGTGTTTTTGTTGTTGTCGTTGTCGTTGTTTACAGACGGCAGTCCGCTCACCTGGTGGCTGGACTGGGAGGGAGCGAGGCGGAGCTACTGGGGAGGCTTCCTGCCCGGCGTGCAGCAGTGCTCCTGCAGCCTGGAGGAGAACTGCGTGGACATGAACTACTTCTGCAACTGTGACGCCGACACCGACGCATGGTACACAATGCACAGACACACACACACACACACAAAACTGTCTTTTATAAGATATTTTGATTAGAACTATAAACATTCAGAATGAGGACTCCATAGTTTTTATTTTCGGTTCCGTAACAACATACCACATATTAATAAGACACCTTAAAAGTCATATAAATGGGGTTAAAGGTCATGGGAATTTGGTGAACATGCAAAAGTCATGGAAATCCATTGTGTATGATCCCTGCAATTAAAAAGAAGGATCCCTTCCCCCCCAAAAAAAGTAATATCGGTGCTATCTCATAATCAATCTGCGGTTTATTCATGAACTACTGTACCGCCCTCCACGGAAAGACGACTAATGATTAATTAATCAATTCATCAATTAGGCATTCCAAAAATGTTAATTCAGAGAGAATATCTTTCCAAATCAGTGGAAGCGTCCGTCTGCAGACTCAGCCTCCAATTGAATCTCCGGGATGAATAATTGCTGCTCATACATACAATCAGGCAGCGATCTAATAAGACTTTTTAAGCACTGAAAGAAACTAAAAAAAAAAGGGAGGAGGGGGGGGTTGTGCATTATAGTTTCGGCGCATTAAAATCTCTGAATGTCTTTGTTTACCGCACGTTAATCCCCTTTGCAAAGCCGCTCTCGATTCAGCTCAGTTTGCATATTTCCAGCGGCGGTTGTCTGCATTGTGATAGATTGCTCCCTTTTTTTTAATGTGTTTACTCGGCGTTGTGCACTAATGCAGAAGAATGGATGCCTTTTATCTGGACCTCCCAGGAAGGCATCTACACCCGAGGGCACCGTGTTGCTATTTATTTCTGTTTTGTCTTTGCGTGTCTGTGTGTGTGTGTGTGTGTGTGTGTGCCACAGGGCTAACGACACAGGAATCCTCTCCTATAAAGACCACCTGCCCGTGAGCCAGATCGCGGTGGGAGACACCAACAGGACGGGCTCGCAGGCCGTCTTCCTCCTCGGCCCGCTGCGGTGTTACGGAGACAGTAGGTGATCACCTCGGTGCTGGAGCCGCTGTGCCAGATTTTTGGCTGCAGATTTTGGTGCTCGGGGTTTTGAATATCGGAGGCGAAACCTCACGCCGTGGCCTCATTTTGTCCACGGATATAGTTAATCTGTCCCGCTTGCAACTGGCCGGCTTGGACCGTAACCTCGTGGCAAAAAAAAATCTGGATTCTCAAACTTCCTGGGTTTTTTTGCAGCCAGGAAGGGGTGCCAAAAATGTGGGGCGACACAGAAAAGAGGGCGGAGGAGGGGGGGGGGGAGCAGCGCTGCAACATGAAAGAGGATGTAGATATTTATTGCTCGGTGTCCCACAGTGAGCTGTGGACAAAAGGGCAGGGAATTTTTAGCAGCTCATCTGCAGTCAAATGAAGTGCAGACCCCCCCGTGGTGTTGTGTTAAATGTTCAATCCAAAGCGGAGTCGTTCTGCAAGATGTCGAATATGTTTTCCGGCTCCACGCAAAGACATCCAGAACGCCTCCAGCAACGTCTTATTCCCATACGTTGTGATCGTAAACTCTGACTGTTGTGATGGTGAATGTGTGAACGTGAACTGTCATTTAAATGCATAATGATTGTACGTCAAACTGGGGCTGCGCAATGAATCCAATATTAACCCGCAATCACGATTTCTCTTTTGGGCTTCCCGCGGTGAAATGAACACGATTGACCGTGATATTGATCTTTTTTGAAAATGCCTTTTGAATGTTGATATTGATCCAGATGCTTTCCCTTTTTTGAGGAGTTGTCCGCCGCACGATACACTTATATATTGTGTTGCGTGACAGAGAGCAGAGGGGCAGTGCTCGTTGTTTATTAAACATATCTCTAAAATCAATCCATAATCGTGATTGTCATTTTTTGGCCATGATTGTACAGCCCTACGTCAAACACTGCTGAAAGAAGAAGAAAAACAGCTTTTCATTTGGTTTCTAGACTCCCACCTGATGAAATGGTCATTTTTCTTGCTTTTAAAGGTGCTAAATGAGATATTCAGAGCGTATTTCTACTCCACGTGGCTCTCAACATGGAGCTAACGGCGCTAACGGCACAAATGTAGAAAAAGCTCATAGAGAGAAAGAGAGAGCGGTCCTCTGCTCAGGCGGCCGTGACTCCTCTACATCTTTACATACGTAATAGTTGTTTGCTGCTTTATTAACGCCCTGAATATCTAACATTGAACCTTTAATAAACACATTCTGATTATTTATTTTTATTTCCCCGGGTAACGCAGCATTGAACCCTCCCGGCGAAAAAGTTCCGTGTCCTCCCAACAAAGCAGCTAATTAAAAAGAAAGCTGACATCTTCATAACTACCCGAGAGGCGAAGGCCGTCTCGCCGCGGAGGCGACCGCGCCGGGTTGTCGGTTCAAACTATTAAACCGTTTGCTATTTTCTCGACGTCTTCCCGAGCGCTCGCCGCACGGAGACGCAGTCGTGCCGCTGTAGCGCCGTAAAAAAGCCTCTCTTTCGGGGAGGTGGAGACGGACTGCCGGTGGCGTGCGTCTTAACCACCCCCGGACGGGAAATAAGATAAATGAGGTTTATTATGCGGCGAGCGGCCTCCCGCCGTCCGGCATCTTCCTCCCTCATCTTTCCTTTTTCTTCCCCCTCGCCCTCCAGAGTCCCTGTGGAACGCCGCGTCCTTCTACCAGGAGTCCTCCTACCTCTACTTCCCCACGCTGCAGGCCGAGCTCGCCTCGGATATCTCCTTCTACTTCAAGACGAGCGCTCCGTCAGGAGTGTTCCTGGAGAACCAGGGCCTCAAGGACTTCATCCGAGTGGAGCTCAGCTGTGAGTCAAACGCTCAGAGCTCAGAGCGATGGCGAGGACGCCGCGCACGCATGCAACAGAAGGAGGAATAGCCGCACATGCATGAGAACACCCACAAAAAGCTGTCAGCGATATTTATCTCGCCGTTCTGAGCTGATAATGTCAGCTGTGAAATAGTTGACAGTTCAATTTCCCGGAGAAGCCGGCTTGTCAGGTGCGGCGTGTGATGGCGTCCTAACGACGCCGTCAGGCTGTCGCGGGAGGCTTTAAAAGTGTTGTACTTACTGTCCGCGTGGTGACGCCGCAGTCCTTAATGAACACGCCAGATGGGAGGCGAGAGGGGGGTCTCCTTGTAGACTTAACTGGAGGAAGAATAAAAAAAGGATATTAAATCAGATCTATTCATGCAAAAAAGGGTTGACTTGTTTACACGAAAGACGGCGTAGTTGTGAGGTTTTTTTTTTATTCAAGGTTGCGTTAAACAACTCGAGGGGCGTCGCCGTCGTCTTGTGCGTCCCTCAGCAGCGTCTTGCAGGTCTGTGTTGGAAAAACACACACCTGTGTTTTTTTAAATTGTTGATTGCGGTGTGTTTTTGTCTCGCAAAACCTGAGGGGGGCGGGGGGAGGGGGAAGGCGTTCTCAGGATATTTGGACCCATTATGTATTGCCGCGGCGTCGGAGACGTTGTGAAATATTGACGAGCTGTCAGCCGAGCCCCACCCCCCCTCATAAATCTATTCAGGTCATCAAGTTTTCCCAGCAGCATTGTATCGCATTGCATCAGAAAGGGAGAGTAGAAAGGAGCATAAAACACCTCATATCGCATTCTGAGAAAGGCTGTGTGTGTGTGTGTGTGTGTGTGTGTGTGATTCCCTCAGCTCCCTCGGTGGTGACTTTCTCCTTTGATGTGGGAAACGGTCCAGCGGTCCTGACCGTGAAGTCCCACCTCCCCCTGAACGACCGGCAGTGGCACTTCGTGAGGGCCGAGCGCAACGTGAAGGAGGCGTCGCTGCAGGTCGACCAGCTCCCGCTGCGCTTCCTGGAGGCTCCGGCTGACGGACACCTCCGCCTGCGGCTCAGCAGCCAGCTGTTCGTGGGTAAGGCGCCCGCCTGTCGACCCCGCATTAATTTGCAGCCAGACGTGAACACAACCCCGACACGCCGTCGCCTCGCGAGACTCCGATACTCGCCGTCCGTTCAGGTCGCGTTGCCGAGCTCCCGCCGGCTCCAGAGGGGAACAGCGGGCTCTTAAGCCGCTAAGTGCTTTCGCCGTCGTCATCGCCAAGTTGCTAATTTGCTGCTAGTGTTGCTTTGCTGGTTAGCACTGGAGGCTTTGACTGGAAACGCTGGCCTGCTGCTGGGAATTAGTGTTGGTCAGGGTGAGCCGAAACAAGGCAATTTGTGGGCAATTAAAAGCGAAATAATGAACTGAAAGAAACAATTATGAACTGCAGAGTCGGTTGATGATTTCTCTGTGGGTCGACCAGTAGGAGCGGCGCCTTTTTGTTGTGAAAGGAATATTTACTGGTGGCAGCTTGAAAGGAAACGGTTCAGATACATTATTACACAACTCAAATGTCATGTGTACTTGAAAAAAAAGAAAGTGAGTTATTGCTTGATGCTGTAGTTTCCTCCTCTCCACACTGACCTTGAAGTAAACCTTTCGCACTGAGAGAAAAGACAGTTTTGTGCCAAAAAATTCATTCTGATTCCCTGTTAGCTGTTAACGGGAATCTTTTAAATGAATTTTTGCGCCGATCAAATATGTGTTTTTACTCATCTCGTACAATAGTCGCGGTACAAAGGCGCACGTCCTCACGGCTGAAATGGAGAGAAGACTTGGATACAGAAACTAAGAAATACCAACCTGCCCTGTTAGCTTGCTGAGAAGAACGAATGTATTTTATTATTTTTTCATTATTGCTCTGGTTCAGGAGCCCGGCTGCAGTCTCCCCCCCCCCCCCGACCTGACATTTTAATGTGTCTCTTTAATAATACACCGGCTCTCTGGAGGGGACAGACCCCATTTAAAAAAAAAAAAAGAGCTTTCTCCATTTTACTGTAGGCCCACAGTTCATGCACTTAATGGGTCATTTACTCTCAGAAATAATTCCTCAGAGGAATGCAATGACAAATGGGAGCAATACCCCTCAGTTGATCTCAGAAGAACTTGTCATTAGTTGAAGATTTAATTGTTTTCATAAGACGGTGCAAAGGTGGAACTTTATGACATTCTCTCAAAAGATCAATGCGATTACGCCGGCTGTTAAGACTTTCCCTGCCATTAAAAACTCATTAGTAGTTTGGAAAAGAACAAAAAAATACAAACATGTTCATATGTTCCCGAGGTCCGGTATTCAAGGGTCCTATGTCGCTTGTGAGGAACCTATGTTCTGAGGGTCATATGTTCTCAGAGTCCAATGTTTCCAGGGTCATATGTTCACAGGGTCGTACATACCTCGAGTTTTATATCCCAGGGTCCTGAGCTTTCAGAGTCCTATATCCTAGAGTCCAATGTTTCCAAGGTCATACGTTCCTAAGGTCCGGTATTCAAGGGTCCTATGTGACTACGAACCTATGAGCCTATGGTCCAATGTTTCCAGGGTCATATGTTCTAACGAGTCCTATGTCCCAAGTTCCCTGTATCCCAGGGTCATATTCCCAGGGTTTATAGGTCCCAGGGTCTTATATCTCAAGGTCGTATATGCCTAGGGTTTTACATCCCAGGTTCGTATTAACGGTCCTTTAACCCAGGATATTGTGGTCCCAGAGTCCTCTGTTTCCAGGGTCCTATAACCCAATGGTCCTGTGTTTCCAGGGTCTTATCTTCAAGGGTCCAATGTTCCCAGTAGCAGCTACTCAAGCATAGAGTCCTATGTTCCCAGAGTCCTATGTTCCCATGGTATAATTTACCCAGAATCTTTTATTCCAGGGAATTATGTTCCCAGGGTCCTGTGTTTCAAGGCTACAATATCCTAGAGTACTAAATTCCTAGTGTTCAATGTTTCCAGAGTTATATTTTCCCATACCCCTTTATACCAGGGTCCTATGTTCCCATGGTCCTGTATTCCAGGCTACTATGTTCTCAGATCCCTTTATTCCAGGGTCCTATGTTCCCAGATCTCTTTATTTCAAGGTCTTATGTTCCCATGGTCCTTTATTTCAAGGTCTTATGTTCCCATGGTCCTTTATTCCAGGGTCCTCAAAGTAGGAGATTGACCGAGGCTATCCTTGCAGTTCAAATAGCAAAAGAACAAAGGAAGACCAACATTTCAAATGCGGTTTAAATGATTAAAAATCCATTCGGCCACTGAAAAAAAAACTGTCTTAGCCGCAATTTTGAGGGTGTAGGTTTCAAGCAGCGTAACATCAGTCGGCTGCAAACTGTAGGTGGGTGTGCTCAACATATTGACCCAGGTAAGAAACATCGCTGACCACATATATACCCTTTGGAAGGTCTTGTTAATCTGTCATATTAAGAGGATATTGAGCTGGGGAACGCGGGATCCCGGGAACAAAGATACACTCCGGAAACGGGAGCTCGTGGCATCAATAGCACCAACCAAGTCTACAATTAGTGGTCTCTTTTTTCCCGATAGTGGGAAATGACCTTTGTCTGTCCATCGGCAGGAGGCACAGACTCATAGCAAGGCCGTATAGCCCGATACAATACCATGAGCCTCTGCTGTTTGCCAGCAGGAAGACAAGTGAGAGCCCGTCCCAACAGACACGCCTCTCCTGCTTGATGTTACCTGGAGTAACATATGGAATCCCTGCTGTTTGTTTCGTCAACATATACCACAAGACATGTGCCAGACGGATTCAGAAACTTGATTGAAGTATCATTTATGGGCCTCCCGGGATCACCAGAAAAGGAAATTACACCTGGTTGTATGTTTTGTTTGGCTTTCCAGGAGGCGTAATAACAATGTGATACGTTTACATAGAAACAGTCATCCGTCTCCCACCTCTAAGAAGCGATAATTATCAGCGTTCTCGAACATTTGTTTTCCACGTGCGTCTCACATATTGAGTCCTAATTTGATTTCACACGCCGCTCCAGTGCCTGCAGAGCAGCGCCAGAGTGGAAATGAAGAACGTGTTTTGTGATGCATCCTCATCAGCTTTTAACTATTAAGCTCGGCAGACCACCAAGGGGGTCCGCACCTCTTTTCCCTCGTGTTCCAGTAGTCGTAGGAACCCCAAATGAGTTATAACACTTGTGTTATTTTAGTATGACGTGTTCTATTAATTTTCGGAAAAAAAAATATTTTCAAAAGAATCACTTTGAACTATGAACATCCAGCCAAGTATGAGCCAGATTCCTCAAAAATGTCGACTAATAAAACATCTTTTTGGAAAGATTAGGACCTAAAGAATCAGAATCTGCAACAAAAATCACAATAAAACAAAGTATTGGTCTGTTAGGAAGGAGTTTCAGTCAAAAAACGGTGTTGTTCCGTTCAAAAATAGAAAAATTACTTATTTTATGGCAAAAAATTGTCCGATTTGGGCATGCTGGGTACCGAAATTAGAAATATGGGCGGACTCAGAAATGTGAGCCGGAAAAACAGCAAAAGAAACCGTTTTGTGACTTTACAGGTGCTAATAGAGGGTTTATAAGGATTGTGATTGCTTTGTTAGATTCCCACCAGTAACGTTTACGTGTGTGTGTGTGTGCGTGTGTGTGTGTGTGTTTTACTGAAAAGGGGTTAAGGGAATACGACCATCAAATATGCATCTGAGCACAGCTGTTCTCCCCCACGCAGGAGGCACGGCGTCCCAGCAGAGAGGCTTCCTGGGCTGCATCCGGACTCTGACCGTCAACGGCGTGCACTTCGATCTGGAGGAGCGGGCCAAGATGACGCCGGGCGTGACCTCCGGTTGTCCCGGCTACTGCAGCGGCTCCACCAGCCTCTGCCACAACAGGGGGAGGTGCGTCGAGAAGAGCAACGGCTTCGTGTGCGACTGCTCCCAGTCGGCCTACGGAGGGACCACCTGTAACCAAGGTGAGCCCCCCCTCGCCCCCCCCTCCTCCACCCGCGATCGACGACCAAAAAAAGGCTCCACGCTTTAATGTAATTAAGCGGGTTAATGTAGATTACGACAAATAAATAATCGATCGTCGCCAAGGTTATTCCGTTGCGGCCCCGTCGATAAAAATGCAAGTGATGCCAGAGGCAATTAATACTTGTCCCTGCTCCAGACTCCGAGAACATTTAAAATGCATTAGACCAAATTATCTCCTACGAGCACAGACGCCGGCACAGCCGAGGCCCCGCCAGAGCAGCCGGCGGTGCAGACAGATCATATATGTGGAGAGATATAGTTTTTAAGACGCGGGGATTTCTCTGAGTTCTGGCGGCGAGCGTGACCACACTGCAGTGTTTACACTGTTTCCTCTTGCTCAGTGTGTCGATTGGGAAAAAGCGGCACGGGCGCCAGGATGCAGTTAATCCGACTGCTGTTCGAAGATATTTCTGATTTAGTGCAGCTTGGATCTGGAGCACGGTGAGCTGTGTGGTTGTGGTGCCTCTCAGACGCGACACCTGGAGGTCACACTCTCTCCCTTCGGTCTGTGTCTCTGGGAGTTAAACTCTCAGGTGTGAAACGCAGCTCGAAGATAAATGTGTGATAGTATGATGGACGATTTTTCAAGGCTCTGAAGTTCTGACATAATGAAAGTGCTTTAAAAGTAAAGGTTTGATAAATTTACCACTACAATGCCCAAGTGCCCTTCAGCCACCAGGGGGCGACTCCTCTGGTTGTATAGAAGTCTCTGCTTCATGTGTTGAGGCTGCATTCTCTCTCCTGACCACCAGGGGGCGACTCCTCTGGTTGTATAGAAGTCTCTGCTTCATGTGTTAAAGCTGCATTCTCTCTCCTGACCACCAGGGGGCGACTCCTCTGGGTGTATAGAAGTCTCTGCTTCATGTGTTGAGGCTGCATTCTCTCTCCTGACCACCAGGGGGCGACTCCTCTGGTTGTATAGAAGTCTCTGCTTCATGTGTTAAAGCTGCATTCTCTCTCCTGACCACCAGGGGGCGACTCCTCTGGTTGTATAGAAGTCTATGCTTCATGTGTTAAAGCTGCATTCTCTCTCCTGACCACCAGGGGGCGACTCCTCTGGTTGTATAGAACTATATATAAATTACTCTACTTCTCTGGTTGTATAGAAGTCTATACAAATGACTCTACTAAACTCAAAACCAGAAGACAATGGGGCGGGGCTTCTTCTATACGGTCTACAAGCACCACTGAGGCTCTCGTGGTGTAAACAGCATAAGACAGTGATGTAATGGTGTCTTGATGTGTTGCCGTACTGTGGCAACCATCCCTTCCACACTCCCCAACTTTAGGAGCAATGCTTTATTTTGAAAGACATGAAATGTGTTTTTTTCACACACACACACAAAGCAGAATTATGCACAAGCTGGCTTGTTAAGAGAGGGATCCCTGTGGATTGTTGACTGAATCATAGTTTCATAATGTGCTGTCGACGTGTTGGCTTATTATTTGGAGAAGTGCGTGCACACGATCCGCTCGTCAACCCGTCCGTTGCATTTCCCTGCGCCAAGTTTTGCTCGAGATAACAGAAGTTTTCAGACCACAGAATGAAACATCATGTCCTGCTGCAGCCTCGCTCTGCAAGATGGATTGTAGGTACACGGTAAATATACAGTAAATGCCCAGAGAGTTCTGGAGTACCTTCATACACACACACTGATGCATCTCTGAAGAAAGACATTGTTTTTGGACAGATTTTCATCCCCCCGCCAAAAACGTGCCCTCCCTCGAGCTGTACCCTTTGAGCACAAAGTACTTTTTTTACTTACTCACTATTTTATTGAGTTGTATAGAAGTCTATGATTCATGTCTTAAAGCTCCATTCTCTCTACTGACCCTCATCTGACAACTCCTCTGGTTGTATAGAAGTCTATGCTTCATGTGTTAAAGCCGCATTCTCTCTCCTGACCACCAGGGGGCGACTCCTCTGGTTGTATAGAAGTCTATATAAATGACTCTACTCCTCTGGTTGTATAGAAGTCTATGCTTCATGTGTTAAAGCTGCATTCTCTCTCCTGACCACTAGGGGGCGACTCCTCTGGTTGTATAGAAGTCTATATAAATGACTCTACTCCTCTGGTTGTATAGAAGTCTATGCTTCATGTGTTAAAGCTGCATTCTCTCTCCTGACCACTAGGGGGCGACTCCTCTGGTTGTATAGAAGTCTATATAAATGACTCTACTCCTCTGGTTTTATAGAAGTCTATGCTTCATGTGTTAAAGCCGCATTCTCTCTCCTGACCACCAGGGGGCGACTCCTCTGGTTGTATAGAAGTCTATATAAATGACTCTACTCCTCTGATTGTATAGAAGTCTATGCTTCATGTGTTAAAGCCGCATTCTCTCTCCTCACCACCTGGGGGCGACTCCTCTGGTTGTATAGAAGTCTATGCTTCATGTGTTAAAGCTGCATTCTCTCTCCTGACCACCAGATGGAGACTCGTCTGGTTGTATAGAAGTCTATGCTACCTGTTTTTCCTACTTTTTGATTGAGTTGTGTTGATTTTTCCAGCGGACATTTTTTTTATATCTTGAGGTCTGTGAACATTTCAACATCTGGAGGCCGTGATCTTGGTTTGAAAAACAGTTATAACAAACCTCCCAGCTAAAAACAACTCTTCTTCTTCTTCTTCTTCTCTCTCTTTCTCTGCAGAGGTGTCGGTGTCCTTCGACACGGAGTCCTCGGTGACCTACACCTTCCAGGAGCCCTTCTCGGTGATGCAGAACAGACGCTCGCAGGCCTCCAGCGTGTCGGCGGAAAGCAGCAGCAGGGCCAGAGAGGACGTGGCCTTCAGCTTCGTCACCTCCCAGAGGCCGGCCATGCTGCTCACTGTCAGCACCTTCAGCCAGCAATACATCGCTGTCATCCTGGCCAAGAACGGTACGCACACGCTTCTGCATTCATACTGTGGGAGAAAGAAAGAAAGAGGAAAAAATAAATGAAAAAAAAGACCTGCTGCACTGTAATAACTCATTGAAGTGACATATATAGTTATCTCCGCCAGGCGCAAGCCTGTGGGGAGATCATGCATTCAAGTGTGTGTGTGTGTGTGTGTTTGCAGATGTGTGTGTCTGTCCAAGGCTAATCTCTCTTATTACTCAACCCAGGTGAATAATATTTTTTTCAGGTTATTTCTGGGCTGCTCGTGGTTGCGGTGATTGTTTTATACCGGCGTGGACCGCTGCCTCTAGAGGGCGGTAGTGATAAAAAAAATCACCTTCAGTGGCAAAAGGGCAATGTAATGATGTAATAACACGATTGGTGTCGTATAACGATGCTCTGTTTCTTTTTAAGGGTTTTCTTTTCGAGGAAGCAGTCAAGGAACACATTTCGTTTAATTTTTTCCCGCTAAGTGGTTCAGTGATTAAACCAGCTGTCGAAATATCCACTCCAGGTTGAGGTATTTTGAATTTCTATAACCCACTTTGCAATTAGTAAAGCCGCTCAACAGGGATGAAGCAAATTAATGGAGTTTTTTTAGTCTTGTTTTCTTCCTGTAAGGTTATTTTTGAGGCTTTTTTTTCTAACTTCATGGCAAATAAAAAAGATGTGACATCAGTGTCTGATTTAATATAAAATACAATCATCTTCATAAATGTAGACTTCTTATTGAATATGTATTACATCACTATTTTTGAAGACATTTTTTGGAATGGATGTAAATTTTTAATATAAATATATATATTTTTACATCTACGCACCCTCCATTGAAGAACTTCTGCTGTAGAGCCTCTGTTGGTGTGCAGAGAGTTATGACACGGCAGATAGAGGGCGACTCCTCTGGTTGTATAGAAGTCAATGCTTCATGTGTTGAAGCTGCATTCTCTCTCCTGACCATCAGGGGGCGACTCCTCTGGTTGTATAGAAGTCTATGCTTCATGTGTTGAAGCTGCATTCTCTCTCCTGACCAACATGACTTTATGTCTCTAGTTTCCAGTCTTCTTCTATACAGCATGATGTTCATTTAGTACATTATGGTCTGTTAGAGTCAAACAGACCATAAAGCAGGGGACGCTTTAGGGGCGGGGCTTCAAGGTGATTGACATGCAAATGTATTTTTGGACTAACGAGTCACATTCACTGCATTTATTTATAGATTTACATTTAACTCCAGAAGAAGCAGCTTGGTTACGCGTCGTTATAGTTGTCAAATAAGACAAACGGGCAGAAAGCAGGAGCCCCAGAAAAAAAACACCTCAGTTTCTGATAATAAGGGAAAATCCACCGCTCTCGCCAGCTGACACAATTGTGTCACCATGGCTACCGAATCTCTCTTTTTTTCCCCGTGCATAATTACACAGGAGATTGCTTCCTTCTGACAGCCGGCTCGGTCCACTTTGCATTCGCACCGCAAACGAGATACGCCAGAGTTCACTTGCAGACCGCCGTTTTTTTTTTTTTTTTTTTTTAGGGGGTTGAAGAATCCACTTTAATGAATCAATCATATCCCCAGTGCACTCCAGCAACCAAAGTGTGTGTGTGTTTTTTTTTTAGATTTTTTTTTTAACCTCTGGCAAGAACTGATTGCAAGGACGTGCGCAGATTTTCCCGCCAAAACATTGTGCGAAACCCGGGGCTGTCTGGAGGAGTCCAGGAGCCTCTTCATTAGCACATCTCAAGAGGGTTCTGGCGGCGTGGAGCAGAACCGAGAGCGAGGCGGCGGATGTGTTCCTCACAGCTGATTACGGGCTAATGAAGAGATGAACCCTCGGCTCGCGGTCCGATACGCTACTCCAGTCCAGATGCACCATGAAAAAAAGTTGTTGTACATCCGAAAGGAAAAGATTTTAAATGAGGGGGGAAAAAGGGACTCAGTGGAGGACTCCGCCAAGGTCTGAGTCCCACAAGCAAAGAACAGTGTTTGTGTTTTTAAAAAATTCATATTTTCGCGAAAAAACGGCGCAAAAATACGAATCCGCTGCTGTTAAGGGCGAATTATACTCCTGCAACTACAACTGCTGCTGCCACGCAGTCGGATTGACGGACTCGTTTTGGTTTATGGTTCCCGTGCGTTTTTCATACGCCAGACCAGCAGGTGGCGCAACGTTTAGAGTCGACCTGCACACCGACGTTCACCGATGTCTCCCTCCAGGAATTCACCTCCATCTGCGTGTCCTGATACTTTATAAATGCTCATATTTGTGGACCTCTTCAGCCAAACGTTCTTCAACGGGATCCATGGTTCGTGTTTCTGCTCTGGCTTTTAAAAACAGCGGTATTACGCTATGAAACCGGACATGAGAGACTCAGAAAGGACGTGGTTAGCGGACCAATCACAGCCTTGTGGGCTTGCGTAGCTTTGACGGATAGTCAGAAATTTGGGGTGATGCACGCAAAATGGCCGATTTGACCACGCAAGGGCGGCCATGGTCTTGCGTGTTTGTGTCTCTGCGTAAAACCTGAGTATAAATCAGCCTTTACATCCGCCAAACTCTGTAGTTTCCTTCCCTCCCCCCGTCTCCCTTTTTCTGTGCTCTTACGTGTGTCTGTCAACATGTTGTGTGAAACTACCCAATGAACACTCAGGAAATCCCTAAGGACCCACCCACATACGCTGTTTTTTAGTCAGATAGACAACATACAACCCACCGTCTACCATTTCATTCATATATATCACTGCTTTGTGAACCTAAGACCTTTGGGAAAACAATGTCCACCACCAAAACAGAGGAGAGTTATGTTTTCTCAAGCGATATGAAGAATATTTAAAAATCAAACTTCAATTTTCCAGCTTTAGGGCCATATTATCACTTTACATTTGGGTCTTGGGACAGTGCTGCCTAATTATATAGAGAGTTGAGATTGTTGTGCAATTTTTGATGTGACACATGGGTATGTATCTCATATGCAAGTGACTTTAAAAGGTGAATTTAAGAAATTATGTAAAATCGACGGTCATAAATGAGAACAAGAATATTTGAGTGATGGGTCCAGCTGTCTGAGAGACAGACAGGCAGATGTTTGAACACATGATCTCCCAACAGGCTTACACACCTTGCAGAGATAAAAGAAAAAGACACTTAGACTGCAAACAAACAGAAAAATACCAGGATAAACTCAAAAAGACGCGCCAGCGATCGGACTAAACTGTTCCACTATCTTCTTTCTTCAGAAATAGGTTCCTCTCTCGCTCCGGAGTGCTTCCTGCTGTCAGCGCAGTATCTCAGCGTTGTCAGCTCCCGACACAATAAAAGGCCTCAAAAGCTTTAAGCTGACAGCTTTAAAGCCGTCTCCAAACTTTCGGAGCGTTGCGCGGCGGCGGCGGCGGCGGCTTCGGCGGCGCGGAGTCCTATAAGTCATCTCTCCGGCGGTAGAACAGAACTCCCATGTTCCCCGGGTCTCCGTAAACACCGAAGGGCAGAAGGAGACACTTCATCCGCGGTGACCTTCCTCTGCAAGGAGCACCCTCCGGGTTTGAAATGAATCACTGCACAGAGCCCTGCACCTACAGACCGGGAATTGTAATATTGACCCGGCTCCACTTGACAATGCATAGCTATCTGACTGTTTGATCTGCCAGCCATTATGTGTGTGTGTGTGGGAGGAACACTGAGCACATATTGACTTTTTTTTTTTTTACTGTGTGGGAGCGAAGGGCTCAGAGATAAATATTAGTATCTCTCAAAAGGCAATTGAAGAAGTTTAGATATAGCGGTCTATTTATAAATGGATATATAGAAGCGGGCCACATCATTTCGGTAAATCGGTGTGTTCTCTTCTGCTCACAAAGCGACGCTCGCACACTTGGAGCCTCAGAGTCGTGTCAGCGGACTGGACTCCAGTCTGGGGCTTCTTTAGAAGTTACACAAGCACAATGCTGAATGCCTCATTATGAAGACGCTTCAATGGGAGCGTCTTTACAGAGGTCCGCTTAACCCGCTGAACCCAGAGCAGTTTTGGGGCGTTTTCTTTGTAGCTCCTGCTCCAGTTTACTGGCCTCGTTTGTACATACAGTAAGTCCTGTAGCGCCAATAAAACAGCATTATTGTGGCTAGAAACTAAGGGAAAATATGTCTTTTCAAACATGTCTTTTCATATGTCTTTTTGTGCAGAATTCAGGGCTCATGGAAAGCCTGGAAAAGCCATGTCATTTTAAAAGGAAAAAGTCCTTGAAAAAAATAACCCCCCAAAAGTGAAGTAAAGGTCATGTGAGCGTGTTATATTCATGTGTTCATGACGTTCATTTAGTTATAAATAATGAATCTGCTTTTCAAAGAAAGAGGCTCAAAATATCAGCAGCATACATACAGGCATCTATATAAATGTTTATTCTTTTAATAAACTATTGTCTCTCATTCATTTGAGTCATTTAAGGTTTACTGTATGCTTTGAATCCTCATTGTTAGTTTAAAAACTACATTTTATCACTTTTTACTGTCTACACACACATTTCACACAATGTTTGCTCATGGACATTTGGTTTAAAGTCATGGAAATGAACCCTGCGTATTAAACAGTTACAATGCAATAAAGCAAAAAATGAATCAACTAAAAATGGGAAAACTATGGAATCTGTTCATCAAACATTTGCTAATGTCGTAAAAAAAAATGGAGGCTGTGCGAGCTTTGTACATCGAGCTATTCACATTTTTACAACCTCTACTTACGGCCTCTCTGCTCTCTGCTCTCTGCTCAATTACGGGCAGTTCAGTCGATGTTTCATGGAATTGTTGTCACGTGACAGTCGGTCTCAGGAGAATCGCTCACGGCTTCCTCGTGGCGCCGAAGGACCTCAGAATTTATTGTTTTTTACAGAATCCGGTTAAAGCAAACGGTTCATTCGGGGGCGAGATTTTAAAACCAGACGTGTAGAATAAAATGCCTTGGATGAAATATTCATCGCGCGCGACGCGTTCCAGAACAGTCCGGGGAGAAAAAGGTGAAACGCCTGACGATAACGATGGTTTTTCCCGCAGCTTCTGGCTCGGATTAAATGGTGTCGTTTTTTTTGGCCGCTGTTCAGAGAAAACACGCTTTCATGCGTCGCCGCCGGTGGGTTTGGGGCTTCAGAGGAGAGCTGACGTGTCTTTTTACGCTCTGTGTGCAGGGAGTCTGCAGATCTGGTATCACCTTCAGACCGACAGGAGCCCCGACGTGTTCAGCCCCGTCGTCACCAACCTGGCCGACGGACGGCTGCATCGGATCCGAATCCACCGAGTGGGAAAGAACCTCTACGTGCAGGTACAGGAATACTGTGTAGAGAAAGTTTGAGCTTATCGGAATAATATTTACTCAAAGACTTTCAGGTAGCATCGGTATCACATCCCAATTAACCTCAGACAGGATCACGATCTTATCGCAGTCATTTTTTTATTGTTGGTGCTAAACTGTTTAGCTAACGAATTAAAAAATGTAAAAAAAATTAAAAAACAGACCAGAGTCCATTCAAAATTTCGACGCTTCAAAGTTTGTTGGAGGTTTTTTTGTTGCTTTTCAAAGCCACGAGATCCACGTCCGAACCTGCCGACTCAGATCCGCGTTTTGACAGTTTTATGTTTTGTAAATGTTCATATCTTCGCGATAAAACATCCCAAAAATACGGTTCGACGTCTCCCGCAAACACTGGACTTCCTGCTTCCGCCGGCTTCCTCCCGCGACATTTTACGCGACTCGCGCGGCGAGATAGAGGCGTCGGCGCGTCATGCGACGCGGTTGCAAAAAAAAAAAAAGTACTCGTGACACGAAATTCTTCACTGTGATTTGTAAACTACCGTTCAAAAAGTTTGGGGTCACCAGACAAATGTTCAGTTTCTTCACAAGTTCTCTCATGAACATCCTTCATTTCTAAGAACAAGAACAGACTGGAGAGTTTCACATGAAAGTTTCTCTTTTTTCGGCCATTTTGAGAGTTTAATGGACCCAAAAATGTGATGCTCCACATACTAAACTAGACAGTTTTATAGTTTTTATAGCTTCTGCACAAAGGTTTTAAGGGTTTTCAAGAGATATTTTAGTTTTTTTCAGGGTTTTCAAAGGCTTTCAAGGGTTTAAGGGTTTTTTCTAACATTACTTTAAGAATTTTCAAAGGGTTTTCAAAGGTTTTCTACTCATCCATTAATCTTCTAAGGCGATGATTAAACACAATGTAAATGGGCTGTTTCCACCTAGAATAGTCTTTTACCACGTTAACAATGTAGAGAGGGTATTTATGATTCATTTAATGTTATCTTCATTGAAAAAAAACAGTGCTTTTCTTTGAAAAATAAGGACATTTCTAAGTGACACCATATGTCTGTCGACATTTAGTGAAAAAACTGACTTTTTTTCGCCTTGTGACAGTGGTGCCTCATTATATAGAGAGCTGAGATTGTTCTGCAATGTTTGATGTAACACATGAGTACGTTTCTTCCATGCAAGTGCCTTTAAGAGGCGAATGTAAAATCGAGAAGGCGTGTTACCACATCCCCGCCTCACGACAGCGCGGTGAAGCACATTAGGAGTTTTTATTCAAAATAAATCACGACCGGCGTGTTAATGCACGCCGAATAAATGCAGAGCTCACAGGATGAGCGCCTCCTAAATTACCGGGTGACCGGTTGCTGTCAAGCAACGGAGCAATTAATGTTTTTTTTCAAAAGGAGTCTGATGCAGCCAACAACAACAACAACAACAAACCTACTGGATCTGTCTCCGTGTAAACCGTGATCTCCACCGCAGCGACATGGATCCTCACTCGCTGGTTTATTACATCTCTGTCGGCCTTTTTGTTTTTTTTATTCAACGGAAGTGGACGCAATCAAAAGCTTTGTGTTGCGGATATGTGTGTGTGTGTGTGTGTGTGTGTGGGTGTCATGAAGCCGCAGAGAAGACGATTCCCGATCCATAATGTATTGAAACGCCGCCGCCGCCGCCGCTGGTGTTAGCTTGGTTTAGATTTCTGGTAATTGCCTTGTTATTTGATTTCTCTCCACTCAACCAGATCGACCAGGACATCCACAGAAAGTACACACTGTCATCCGAGGCAGAGCTGATCTTAATCAGGTCGCTGACATTGGGCAAAGTCACCAGTAAGTCCCGCCTCCTCCCTCTCTCGCTGTCACGTCACCTCCGGTCTGCTGTGGTTACCGTAACTGTCACTATTTATAACGTCTCTCTCTCTCTCTCTCTCTCTCTCTCTCTCTCTCTCTCTCTCTCTCTCTCTCTCTCCTCCCCCCTCCCCCATCCAGAGAGGGCGGGGCTGGGGGAGGAGGTGGGGCAGGCGGCGTCCCGGGGCTTCGTGGGCTGCCTCTCCTCGGTGCAGTTCAACCACGTCGCTCCGCTGAAGGCGGCGCTGACGAGCCGCAGCAGCTCGCTGGTCTCCATCAGAGGAACCATGGAGCAGTCCAACTGTGGAGCGCTGGCAGAGACACACACACACACACTGCAGGGTGAGACACGCACACACACACACACACACACACACGCTGCAGGGTGAGACACACACACACACACACACACACACGCTGCAGGGTGAGACACACACACACACACACGCTGCAGGGTGAGACACACACACACACACACACTGCAGGGTGAGACACACACACACACACACACACACTGCAGGGTGAGACACACCCACACACACACACACACTGCAGGGTGAGACACACACACACACACGCTGCAGGGTGAGACACACACACACACACTGCAGGGTGAGACACACACACACACACACACACACACACACACACACTGCAGGGTGAGACACACACACACACACACACACACACTGCAGGGTGAGACACACACACACACACACACACACACGCTGCAGGGTGAGACACACACACACACACACACTGCAGGGTGAGACACACACACACACACACGCTGCAGGGTGAGACACACACACACACACGCTGCAGGGTGAGACACACACACACACATACAGACACACACACACACACGCTGCAGGGTGAGACACACACACACACACACACACACTGCAGGGTGAGACACACACACACACATACAGAGACACACACACACACACGCTGCAGGGTGAGACACACACACACATACAGAGACACACACACACACACACACACACTGCAGGGTGAGACACACACACACACACATACATACAGAGACACACACACACACGCTGCAGGGTGAGACACACACACACATACAGACAGACACACACACACACACACACACTGCAGGGTGAGAGACACACACACACACACTGCAGGGTGAGACACACACACACACACACACATACAGACACACACACACACACACACACTGCAGGGTGAGACACATACACACACAAAGACACACACAAAACACACACACAGACACACAAACAGATACACACACACACACACACACTGCCAGGTCAGAGCACACAAACACCCACAGACAAACACACCTACAGACACACATACACACACACACACAGATACACACACACGATCCCGTATACAGACAACAAGGCCGAGGGTTCGATTCCCGGGCTGAACGGTCCAGTGAGGAGTGTGCGTGTCCTCCCGGTTGTGCGACGGTATTGTGGGTCTTTATCTCCAGAGATAATCGTGTGACCTGGGATCGGCTCCCCGGCCCCGAACAGGATGATAAATGAGCTTTATCGATAATTCAGGATCGACGGGATTAAAGACGGATCGGATCATCGGTTATGAGGTGACCTGAATAGCTGCAGCAACACCAGCGGGTCTTTGTGTCGCGGCCTCCTGGACGAGAGCAGATCCACTCAGAGCAGAGCGTCCACCTCGTCACTGTCTCTTAAAGAGACAGTAACGCTGTCTCTTAAAGAGACAGTGACGCATAAGCAAAGTCTCTCTGGACCTTTAAGATGTTTTACACACAACTTTCTACAGAGAGCAACTGAAACACTGTGTTTTAGTTTAGTACACACACACAGATACAGACACACACACAGACACACTCATACAGACACACACAGACACTTATTGAGACACACATACAGACACACAAACTCACACAGACACACACACGCTCACAGACGTACGCACACACAGACACACATACAGACACACACGCACATACACACACTCACAGACACATAACAGACACAGACACACACTCACACACTCATACAGACACACTCATTGAGACACACTCACACACAAACTCATACGCACTCACACAGAGACACACTCATACAGACACACACACACAAAAACATGCGCGCACACACTCACGCAGACACACACACACTCACAGACACAAATAACAGACACAGACACACACTCACAGAGACACACACTCACACAGACACTCAAACACACACAGGTTAAATGCGTCGTCTTCATCATCATCTTCATCGTCTGACTGCCATGTTTCTTCTTTAACCTCACATTAAAGCGGCGACACAGCGGAGCCAAAAAAGGCCAAAAGGAGAGAAGTTGTTTCATTTTGCTCCGTGGCAGAGTGACTGATGGAGGACGGACATTGTTGAAATTGGTCCGGCGTTGAGGGACAGCGGCGTTGAGGGACAGCGGCGCTCAACGGGCGCCATGAATAGAATAAAGAAACGCTGTGTGGCGAGTCCTCACCGCCAGCAGCGAATGCTCCTTGATGCCGGGAGGAGAGGCCATCAGATGGTTTTTTGTGTCAGCCCTTTGGGATGCTGCTAATGCTAATGCTAATGCTGCTAATGCTAATACTGCTGCTGCACACAGCCTCCAAACACAAGGTGTAACGCCTGTTTCTTTCCATGTGTGTGTGTTGCTCGTGTTTCCTGATTGTTTTTTCTCGTCACCGGTTCTCGACAGACTCAGACTGTGTGATTGCTAAGCCCCGCCCCCTCATTGTTTCCACCTGCGCCTCCTTGTCTGTCTTCCTCTGTGTGTCTAGTCTTTATCTTCTGTCTCTAGTCTTTGTCTTCCTCTGTGTCTCTAGTCTGTGTCTCTAGTCTTTATGTTCCTCTCTGTCTCTAGTCTTTATCTTCTTCTCTGTCTCTAGTCTTCTTCTTCTTCTCTGTCTCTAGTCTTTATCTTCTTCTCTTTCTCTTGTCTTTCTCTTCTGTCTCTAGTCTCTGTCTCGAGTCTTTCTCTTCCTCTGTGTCTCTTGTCTTTCTCTTCTCTGTCTCTAGTCTTTGTCTTTCCCTCGTCTTCTTTGTCCTCCATGTCTGTGCCTCGTCTTTGACCTGTAGTCGTTAGTCTTCTAGTCTTTTTTGTGACTTTGTTGAGTGACGTACCTTTTTGCTTTTGCTTGTTTCCTCTGTTCCTGAGTCTCTGCCTCTCACACCGGTCGTCTCTCTCTCTCTCTCTCTCTCTCTCTCTCTCTCTCTCTCTCTCTCTCTCTCTCTCTCTTCTCTCTCTCTCTCTCTCTCTCTCTCTCTCTCTCTCTCTCTCTCTCTCTCTCTCTCTCTCTCTCTCGTTCATCCAGTTATTTCTCCGTTACATGTCGACCTCCCTGCAGGTCTCAAGGCCGTCGTGAAGTCACCCACTTGTCTGTAGTGTTGTTGTGTGTGTGTGCGCTCCCTCCACTCCACTCGTGGTGAAGCGAGGACACGGCGAGCGCCGCCGCCGCTAAACGTCCTGCGACGCCATCGCTCTCCTCTAAATGTCCTCCGACGGGCTCAGACTGTTATTGTGACTGTTGGCGTCGGAGGACGCCGTGGGAAGAACCCCGCAGAGGAATGAAAACCTTCCTTCTGCAACCTTCCCCTTGATCCCGTCTGTAAACATATTCAGTGGCGACGTCGTTAAAGCACCGAGCGGCGCTTTTCTTTCTGCACTCCAAACAAAACACTCGGGAAGGGACGGACAGAAATGTGTCGTGGCTCTGCGGGGTTCTTCCTGTAATGATGTCAGACACTCGTATCCAGCGGCTGAGCCGGTCCAGAACATGGAGACGAGGAGGAGTTGCCTCCAGAGATCACATTACAGCCTCGTCTGGCAGCTGCAGCATCCTCCCTGCAGCCAGAACATGAGGAAACACTTAGGAGGAACATACCTGAGTCACCAGTTCACCTGGTTATCGTGTAACCGTGTAAAACAGACAACCAGGGGCACGACGACCAGCCTCTCATTCTGATGAACACGTCTGCTCAAAGATAGAGAATACAGCGTTTAGTTTTAGACATTTATCTACTAATGTATTCATATATTTCACAGCTTTTATGAACATGAGACCTTTTGGGTTATGTTGTTAATACCAAATGATTTTAAAAAACTGACAAAAAATGAGAGATATGACTTTAAAATGACCAGAAAGAAAAATGAGAAGATGACCAAGAGACACAAAATGACTACAAAGCAACATAAAAAACTACAAAGAGACACAAATGACTACAAAGAGACACAAAAGACAACAAAGAGACATAACATTTCTACAAAGATACAAAAAGACGACATAGAGACACAAAATCACGACAAAGAGACACAAAAGACCACAAAGAGACATAACATTTCTAGAAAGAGACACAAAAGACAACAAAGAGACACACAATAAAGACCACAAAACGAAACAAAATTACTACAAAGAGACACAATGACCACAAAAAGACCACAAAGAGACACAAAAGACTGCAAAGAAACACAAAAAACTACAAAGGGACACAAAATTACTACAAAGCGACACAAAAAAAGACCACAAAGAGACACAAAAAGTCTACAAAGGGACACAACATGACCACAAAGAGACACAACATGACTTGCATGCATCTATTCATACGTTCCACAGCTTTTGTGCACATGAGATCTCTGGTGAACCAGTTCTTCAACCACATGAGTAAAGTTATGTTTTCACAAGAGATGTGAAGAATTTCCAGAGAGCTGAGATTGTTCTGTCATGTTTGTTGTAACACACAAATATAAATCTTCTATGCGAGCACCTTTACAAAGGTGAACGTTAAGAAACGACGTACATTGCAGAAGATGGCTGAGCATGTCTGTTTCTGCTCCTGCAGATCAAACTGTAACGGCCAATAAAGACAAGCAGCAGCCGGGCGGCAGCAGCCAGAAGGATCTGGCCGTGATCGCAGGTCTGTTGCTTTGTTTCCTTCCTTTGTTCACTGAGTCCCAAATGTTTGTTATCTGTCAATCCCTCCCTCTCTTCCTCCTCCTGGTCTGAGCTCCGGTTCATTTCCGTCACGCAGCGTCGCTTTGAATTGGAATGGACGCCGGTGATGATGATGGTGATGATGGTGATGTTGATGATAATGCTTGAGGATTTCTTTGTGTTGCTCAAAAAGGGAAACGTCGCTTTGTGTATTTCCCGTCTCCTCTCACGTCGTGCTCGACAAAAGAAAGCGATCAGCAGCATCAGTGTGAGAGCAACAGAGTCAATGAGAGGAATAGTTTAGCATTTTGGGTGGAGTACACTTTCTCTCTGAGCCCAAATGTACCAACACAGTTTGACGGAGAGGGTGGAGGAGAGCTAATGGCTTTCAGGGGGAGTTGGCGAATAATGAATGAACTGGGGTTTATTTTATTTGCACCTGACAGGAACCAGGAGAGACCCAGGAAAACTCTGATGCAGCGTGTTCTCAGTGTCCATGAAACATGTCATTGTGTTAGTGTGTTCACATGCTGAGGTACATGGATGACAGTGAATTTACAGGTGATACAGACTCCATGTGTAATGAAGTCCAGGTTCTTCACCAGTGGATTTTATGTTTCTACCTTTTAGGAATCATCAGCGGAAAAAACAAGAGAGGCTCAAAATATCAGCAGCATACATACAGGCATCTATATGAATGTTTATTCTTTTAATCAAACTATTGTCTCTCATTCATTTGAGTCATTTAAGGTTTACTGTATGCTTTGAATCCTCATTGTTAGTTTAAATACTACATTTGATCACTTTTTACTGTTCACACACACATTTCACACAATGTTTGCTCATGAACATTTGGTTTAAAGTCATGGAAATTAGTTTAAAGGTCATGAAACTGTGGTCAAAAGTATGGAAATTTGGTTTAAAGTCATGGAAATTTGTTTAAAAGTCATGGAAAATTGGTTATAGGTCATGGAAATGTAGTCAAACGTCATGGAAATGTGGTAAAAAAATAATAGAAATATGGTCAAAAATCATGGAAATTGGGTGAAAAGTCATTTAAAATTGTTGAAAAGTGATGAACATTGGTTAAAAGTCATGGAAATCCATAGGTCAGGATGCGTATGAGGTATTATCCTCATGTGCTTCCTGTTAGCAGTGCGCTGGTCATCCGTCTGTTAGCTAACTCTGACTCGTACGAGGCCTCCGTTTGGGGAGAAAGTTTCCATAAGAGTTCCTCAATGTTCCTGCATGAGCTCGATGTTAAACAAAGAGCGTTTTTTTCTTGTGTCTGAAGCGATTAAAAAACAACTTCATCCTCTAAAAGCAGCCGCTGTCAAACAGACGTTGACCCCGCCCCTTCCCTCCCAGGCTAACACGTCTCCCCGCTGTGTCCTCAGGTGTGGTCACGGCGGTGGTCTTCATCGCCGTGTGCGCTCTGGCTGTGATCAGCCGCCTCCTCTACCAGCAGCGCCGCGCCCAGCGGAGCGGCGGCGGCGGCAGCGGCGGCGGCGGCATGAAAGAGGAGAACCGGCCCAGCGTGTACACGGACTACAGGACAGAGCTGCACCTCCACAACTCAGTCAGGGAGAACATGAAGGAGTACTACATCTGACCCTGTGAGCGGCGGGGAGCCACGGACTCACCTCTCTCCTCACGAAAGGGAATAACAGGCGGGCGTGCCGCCGCCGCAGGATCTATTCTTTCTCTTTTTCTTTTTTTTTTACCGACAAAACATCCTCGCGCCCTGGAGGAGAGCCTCCTCCTCCCACCCCCACCCCTCCTCCCGCGGACGCCTGCAGCCTGTCGTCCGGTCTCGCGGCGCAAAAGCGAGCGGCCGAGTCTCCGCAGCCGTTTGTGTATTTGATGTTGGTGAAACTGTCCGAGTCGAGCCGCCGCCGTGTCGTTGCAAACATTGTGTAAAGCGAGGAGAGAAAAAAAAAAAGTGAATGTTCTGCAAAAGGTAGGAGGAGAGAGGGGGGGGGGGTGTCCATCCTGAAAGCGCACAACTTAAAACCTTTTGTTCTGAACGCCCCCCCCTCTCTCCCTTTTCCCTTTTCAAATGCGCGATACGTCCGCACTACGGCGAGACTCACTAAATTGTACTTTAGCGAGTCGGGAAAAGTAGGCCAGGCCTGTAAGATATGCGCGCATTCGCTGCTGTCTTTGTTTTTTCCAGTGGTGGTGAATGTTCTAGAAGAGGAAGAAGAGGGGGGGACAACACTGCCTATACTGTATGAGTGCCTAATTTGCATACAAGTTTTTATTTGAACATTTTAGAAGTTATTCATGTGAGTTGCACAAAAGCAATCGCATTTACACAGAGGAGCTTGTTGTCATTCACTTCTGCAAAAACCCCGTTCTGCATAGAATAAAGACAAATTTGAGTTCCCCGCTCATGCTCACAGCGTCAGACAGACGGTTTGACCGTCAGCGATGTTTCTCTCCACGCCTGTTTGCTGCAGCATGGAAACTGACGAACCCCAAATCCTGTAATCTTCTGTCAACTGGATGCCAACCGGATCCGTAACTCAGCGACGATCGAGTGCTTCAGGTTCAGAGAGAAGAAGAAACGCGCCGCACAGCATTCAGACCTCGTTTATTGTGATGTAGGGACTTCTAGCGGATGACTTGTGTAGTTCTGCTTGTGTCTTATTTTTTTAAAGGTGCAATGTGTACGATCCGTCCACCTGCTCCCAGCAGACAGGGGGCAGCATTTCCCCTCCAGCGCTCTAAATGTGCAGCCGGCGGATATTAAAATAAAGTTAACTTCTCACACCTGAGTATTATAATAACCGCTGTCTTTTCATACCATTCACGCGTGGCGCCTAAAATGTACGTCAGCCATCTTTGAGTTTACTTTTTCTTCCCCCCCGTTTCTGCCATTTTGGATTTATTCCACAAAACAAACAACAAAATCACACGAGGACCACATGAGCGCAATCGACAGGCTGGACTCGCTCGTCCTCGTCCGCTCACGTCGGACGTTGGACGGGCCGGACAGCTCCGGCGACCTCGCCGTCACCTCCGAGGGAACAAGTGGGATTAAAAAAGACAGGACGGAGCTTTGTGGTTGGCGGTGGATACCTCCGCAGCACAATCTGTTCACACACATTAAACATTCAGGTAAAGTTAGTTCACTTTTCTTTCACAGTTTCTTTGCCGCCGGATCTTCCACGTTGCACCTTTTCCAGTACGCAAGAAATCCAAAAGCAATGATGCACATCGACTCGTGAAAGTAGCGGAACTGAGACTAGCTAACGGTAACGGAGAGGGTTACTACCATAGTTAAATCAACACAAATCACACACACACGCAGTAAAGGGTGTAACTATCAACCGGTCAGGAGTCAGTATGAATATCTACGGGCTGAAAGACTCTGCATGTACCGACACCGGTGTTAAATCAAGCAAACCGAGGCGCTCCGGAGCCGGCACGTCTTTGGTGATATTTGGCAAGCGGGCGGCGGTGTACAGCGAGCGCTGAGCTCGGCATTTACTCACGGGAGGCCCGGTTGAACCAGTGCGCGAGTCCAGTTTTGCGGCGGTAGGAAAACAGCCCTGCACAGCTGCAGTTTGGCTCCGGGGTCGCGACCTTTCTCCGCCGCACTTTGTCACAGGACTGGAGTGACTTTGCACCAGTGTTTGAGGTTGCAGTGCTTCGTATCTCAGTCCCCGGCTCGATGCTCCGACAAAGCCGAACGGAAAAACTGTGCAGAACTGAAGAAAAAAAAAAAAAAAAGACCTGGTCCGAAGGTTTTAGAGCTTTTTAGCAACCGAGTAAAAAAAGGCCACCTGGCGTAATTTGCTTGTTTATTATCTGGATTACAGGGAATACGTGGTGTTTTCTATATATTTCAAGCAGAATACTTTTTTATACACATCTTACACGGGTGGATCCTTAGAGGAAAAAATTAAGGAAAAAAAAAAGAAATCCATCAATACCCAAACGAGGCAAAGAACAAGTCTGGAGCTCTCGTGGTCCTGTGAGCCTGTGATGCGCATTAAACACCAGAGAACAGGAATTAAAAGCACGGATGACAAATAGAGACTTTTTATTTGTTGCTTTTTTCGATCTTTACCACTAGTGGGGCTAAAAAAACACAAAGTTTGACCTGCAGGTAGTGCGAGAGGATGTTGTTTAAATCTCTAAATGAGCTCTACAGATGTGGATCATCGTCCACCAGCTGGGTCTCCGTCCTCGTCGGTTGTCGTTTGTCGTTTGAGTGAAATTGCTAAAAACAGGAGGGTTGAAGTCTGAGGCTGACGGGTATTGTGTTTTTTTTGTTTTTTTTCCTCCCTTGGGTGTCCTGTCATAAATGAATGAAGTCATTGCAATTCGTCCACTTGGGATCATAAATGTCTGTACAAAAATTCAAGCAATTGTGAAAGATATTTCCGTCTGTTTTTTTTCCTTTTTTCCACCAATTTTTGGACCGATGCACATCGATGGATGGAAAAAAAGACTGATGAAACATTATCGCCCTCTCTGAAGCTCCACCGCCTCTAAAGATCACGTGACTTTATGGTTCAAAGGATCATCTGGGCCCCCATCTGTGCATGTCCTTGTTATTTCAGTACGTCTCAAGATGTGATAGTCTGCAGGTCTCCAGTTATCAGTGAATGAATACATTACCTCTCAGAGTGTTTTGGTTATATTGCAATGGGTTATATCACGTGGTTACTTCTTCTTAATGATTTGTATAGCTGCAGTTTTATTAAGGATCTATTGTATAGATGTATAATTTAATAATAAAAGTGAATATATTGATTACTTCTCTGTTGTAAAATGGCTTGACTTCAACAGCTTTAAATAGGAGACTTGTGTGTTTTCATGGCTGCTCGGAGCTAATGGTGCTAACGGAGCTAACGGTAACAAGTACGACAAACGTGCTAACGAAGCTAACGGTAATACCTACGGCAAACATGCTAACGGTGTTTACCTGGAGGGGGAACTGGAAGATGGATCACGTTATCAGCTGTCAGTGCAGAGGACGTGCACACAGCACATTTCTTTGTGTGTGTTTTTTGTTGTATATTGCCTCCTTAAAGGTGTTTACATCCGTGTCTTTTTCCCTGTGGCAGCCCGGCGGAAATTTCAGTCCAAGAACAACATTGTTTGTTTGCCGGTGGGAAGCCGGTGAGGGATTTACTTCCTTAATGGGATTTGGAGAGGGACTGCATGAACCTCCCATGTGGCTCTTCGCTGGCAGGTGAAAATACGCATTGCTTGTTTTATTTGACTAAATATAGCTGCAAAAAAAGGTTGGGAAATCCTAATGGGGAAATACATCCAACTACAAATGTTGTAAATTGGCAACAGCTACTTGTTTTTGAAGACTTTGTCACTGTGCTATTGTCCAGACATTCAGATGTTCATTAAAATAGATATACTGATGAACAGTAATGCTAAGTAACTGAGCGAAATCATGTCCAGAAATAAAAAGGGCTTTCAGTGCAAAATATTTAAGTCAGATTGCAACCGCTGACTTGAGGGCATTCACAATTATGTTTAAAAATGTGCCAGATGGTTTAGAGTCTAATTGAGTTGCAATTGCACAGTGTGGTCATGAGTCATGGCAGTTGATGCAAGGGACACCATGCCTGTGCTAATTTGGCAATTACACGGGAAAGGGTATTGAATATTATAAAACGCATTAGCTATTTTTCAGTTGATCCAATCTCATCCTGTAAGGGCATTTGATGAATATTGCCTCGCCTCGCATATCCATTAAAAAAAAAAAAACTTAAGTGGAGTAGTTTCTGCATACGAAGACCAATGAAATAATAATCCATCCATTATTTTCCGCTTATCCTCGGCCTGGTTGTGGAAGCAGCAGAGTTTAGCAACGCATCCCAGACGTCCGTTACCCATTACCAGATGGATTTGCACGGAAAACCTCGAGAGGGAGACGTCCAGGGGGATCCTGATCAGATGTTGACCCTGTGAAAGAAACCATTAACCTTTCACTGACCTTTCGGTTCCGTTCCCAACGGTCTACTTCTACGCAGATGACGCCCTCTTTTAAATCGAAGGTAATCAAAAGGTATGAAAGCCAGACGCTGCGCTCTCGTTCTGTGGAGACGATCGATCTCCGTATGTGCATTTACGAATGCGATCCTCCACCACGGCTCTTTACGTGGAAAAGGAGCGGCTTCTTCCGAGTAATCCGAGTAATCCAAGATGGCAACGGCAACATCGCCAATATTGGACGGGTGACGTCGCGATGACGTCGTCTACTTCTTATATACAATCTGTGTCTTGCAGAGGAAGCTCATTTTTTGGACGTTTTGTATCCGCGATATTGTTCTTTCGACCGCTACCCAAAGCTCATGAGCTTAGGTGAGGGGTCTGAAAGTATATGGACTGTCAAAGTCCAAAGCATTGCCTTCTGGCTCCGCTTCCTCTTCTCCGCAACGGTCCCATATATATATATACGCCCGCGTCACTGCCGACACTCCACTCGCTCCATTTCACACTGATTCCTTAACGAGATCCAGAGATACTCGAACTCCCTCGCTCGGGGCGGTGACTCACTGATAATCTGGAGGGCGCAATCCACTGTTTTTCTGCAGGATTACGTAACAACAGGAATGAAGAAAAATGGGTTGTGCTTGGATCTAAATTCATTAAAACGCAATGCATCAGTCTCAACATTGTCCATCGCTATCAGCTGCGTCGCTGTAGGAAATGCATATTTTATATTTTGAGGAACAGCAACAAAAAAAACTCTGCCAGTAAAACCAGCTTTCATAAACATTTGTTTCCTTGTATCCTCTGCTGCCACAGAATGTCAGGAGTAGAACGTCCAGCTCATGTAAATGTGTTCATTGTGTACCGATAATCAACTCAGAACTGCCTGAACATGTTTTCAAAGGAAGCTAATTGGTGTCACTGAGTATCTGCTACTCTTCTTTTTATGTTCGCAGGCCTCCTCGTGCCGGTGAGTTGTGCTCACAAACAAAAGCAAATCCAATTTCACACCTTTTTCTTATGTGCATTTAATGGCTTCTTTCTTTTTCTCTCTCGTCGTTGACCTACTTTTGTTTGCGTTTCCTTTCTGTTTTGTTCAGCATTATTTTTTTAATTGAAGGCACAAGCTTTCCTGTTCGGAGTCATCCGACATGAGCACAACTATACTCCCTTACAATAAAATGTCACCTTGGATATGTTGCCTGTACTGCGTTCTAATATCGGTGCACTGAAAGGTAAAATTGTGTTTTGAAGAAGTGTGTTAACTGTCGTTTTCTTCCATCCTTCAAGGATCCTTCAGCACTAACACAAAAAGCTGCTTCCTTTGTGCACATTTCCCAGCAACTGGTGTGTCAACTGCGGCTCATTAGTTAACATGAAAAAGTGTGAATATGAATGTCTGTATGTCCGTCTGTAAGTACGTAGATCTGTCGGAGGTAAGTACACAACCCAATGTTGAATAAGACACAAAGGGTTAAAGATGTAAGACGAAAACATGCACAACACCCGGACCGGAAAACCACCTTTCAGCAACCTGTCAATCACCTTGTAGCCCCCCCCCTAAAGCGTCCCCTGCTTTATGGTCTGTTTGACTCTAACAGACCATAATGTACTAAATGAACATCATGCTGTATAGAAGAAGACTAGAAACTAGAGACATAAACTCATGTTTACAATGTTTACTGAGGGAATACATCAAGAGAGAAGTAGAGTCACTTATATAGACTTCTATACAACCAGAGGAGTCGCCCCCTGGTGGTCAGGAGAGAGAATGCAGCTTCAACACATGAAGCATAGACTTCTATACAACCAGAGGAGTCGCCCCCTGGTGGTCAGGAGAGAGAATGCAGCTTCAACACATGAAGCATAGACTTATATACAACCAGAGGAGTCGCCCCCTGGTGGTCAGGAGAGAGAATGCAGCTTCAACACATGAAGCATAGACTTCTATACAACCAGAGGAGTCGCCCCCTGGTGGTCAAGAGAGAGAATGCAGCTTTAACACATGAAGCATAGACTTCTATACAACCAGAGGAGTCGCCCCCTGCAGGTGAGTGCCTCACTGCTCGAGTTTGACCCTCATTTGAGTAACGATTAAAACGTTGAAGTGAATCATCATGAATCTGCTTTGTAGACGTACAAGAGAAAAGAAGAGGAGGATGTTTACCAAAGGAACCCGGTGGTTTCGACATCTTGGCGACTTCGTGAACTCAATCTTGTGATGCGGACACTGGAAAGCTCCAGAGAAAGCCAGTGAGTGGACCTCGAGTTGAGATCGTTTCATCTGCTAAACTTCAGTCCTCCGAATCAAATGACACAATACGGTGAAATAAAACACGAGCGTTATCCGATGTGACGTTGACGTGACGAACCTCTGAAAGGTATTTAATTACAGAAACTCTGCACGTGCATCCATTATTAATTATTCATCGCAGTTTGTCAGAGCTTCAATACGTAAATCTATGCACATCGCAGATTTTTTTTTTCTTTCCCCCCGATATTTTATTGACGAGTTGAGCCTTCAGGTTTCTCGGCGGAGTCAAAGTCAACATTTTCACAACCCGAGCCGAGTCTCCAGACGCTGATGTGTTGACAAAAACATCAGCACATATACGACACTCCGTGACAAGCAATTGTACGATTTTACATCTTGTACTTTACATTTGTAGGAGCTTCCTGTAGGAGCTGGTGCACATAGACAAGTGAGAGATCTGCTGCAGGGTTCATACGCATTGGGACCAATGGATTTCCATGACTTTCACATGACTTTAAAGGAAATGTCCATGATATTAAACAACATTTCTATGACTTCTCACCAAATTTCCATGACTTTAAACCAAATTTTCCATGATTTTAAACCAAATTTCCATGACTTTAAACCAAATTTCCATGACTTTAAACCAAATTTTCCATGATTTTAAACCAAATTTCCATGACTTTTAACCAAATTTCCATGACTTCAAACCACATTACCATGACTTTTAACCAAATTTCAATTACTTTAAATCAACTTTCCATGATTTTTACCAAATTTCCATCATTTTAAACCAAATTTCCATGACTTTTAACCAAATTTCCATAACTTTTAACCAGATTTCCTTGACTTTTAACCAAATTTCCATAATTTTTAACCAAATTTCCGTAATTTTTAATCAAATTTCCATAACTTTTCACCAAATTTCCATGACTTTAAACCAATTTTCATGACTTCAAACCAAAGTGTCAGACTTTTTCATGACTTTTAACTAAATATCTATGACTTTTAACCATTTTTTCATGACTTTAACCAAAATTTAGACATTTCCAGGACTTTTACCCAAATTTTTTATGACTTTAAACCAAATGTTCATGATCAAACATTGTGTGAAATGTGTGTGTAAACAGTAAAAAGTGATAAAATGTAGTATTTAAACTAACAATGAGGATTCAAAGCATACAGTAAACCTTAAATGACTCAAATGAATGAGAGACAATAGTTTGATTAAAAGAATAAACATTCATATAGATGCCTGTATGTATGCTGCTGATATTTTAAACCTCTTTCTCTTAAAAGCAGATTCATTATTTCACACTCAGCGTGAATGAACGTCATGAACACATGAACATAAGGACTTGTCCAGGCCTGAAAAATAACCATTTTAAAATTCCATGACTTTTCCAGGTTTTCCATGACCGTGTGAAAACCCATTGTTGTTTCTTCGCCTGCAGCTCGTGGCGGCTCCACATGTCGGTGCTGCTGGTACAGAACGACCCCGTGACCTGCAACTTTACATCTCTGCATGCAGCGACACCGAATTAGCAAATATATTCAAATGAGGCAGCATCCTGCCGGGTGTGAAAGTCGAGTTCAACTCCGCCACTGCATCCAATTTAACGTCCAATCTCTGAACGGAGTCATCACATAACCCACCGCCCACCGAGAGGCTCCAGTGTCCTCCTGGATACCGCCAAGCTTCACACTCTAGCTCCACACCATCCCAGTTTAAAAGATTGAGGAGGATGACAGCTTCACCACTCAATATTCCCAGTTTTTTTAACAAGCCCAGTATCATGACAGTTTGTGAAATAGTGTCAAAAAGAAATGTATTGGACACGAATGAGCCTCAGCATGAAAACAAGTAGGGAAAGTCAGCATGGAGGGTGATTTTTCGGGGCGGACACACTCATTAAACGCAGCCAACAATGTGGTTCTGTTGCCTAAACCCGATCAGGATGTAGTTATTTTTAATGAATAACATTTTTTTACCCCTAAACATAATTAAGCCTTAACCTCACTTTTGTTTTATAGCGTTGAGTCGTCCCCGAAAATTACATTGTGGTGAGCAGCAGGAAACCAATTAGCTTAAGCGACTGTGGCTCAGATGTTAGCATGCCTGTTTTTCAATCAGCTGGTCGGTGGTTCAAGTCTCTGCTAGTCCCCGTTGCTGTGTCCTTGAGCAAGACACTTAACCCTGAGTTGCTACCTGTTGCTCTGGTGTATAGAGCAAAAATATAAGTTGCATTAGTTAAAAGCGTCAGCTAAACGTTACGTACATTTTGTGACTATTTCTCAAACTGCAGCTTGACTTTGTGTTGATTTCAAAGACATTTAAGGTTTAGAGCTACGAAAGCTACTTTGTGGATGGATCTTTTGGGCATTTCACTAAATTCAAGGGTAAAATCTTCTTCAAAAGGAGTGTATTGAACACGTGTTCCTTCTGGTGTAGCAGCTCGTTTGTTTTCCAAAAATAATGTGTGTTTTATATGCATTCAAACAACATCAGATATTGACATAAAGTGTGAAGATTACATATTTATACGTATTCTATTCAAGGTGCTTGTTACAGTTTCCAACACTCTGACGTCTTGCATTAGATTTGATATGACAGTGTGATATTTCTTATCATTATGCTGCGATGTGTTTCTTACATCAAAAGATGACAAGTACATACATAGATTGAAAGCTGTTTTTTTTAATTATTGTGTCTGGGAAGAGCGTTAGCGAGGAAAGCTGATGAACATAAACTCTGTGTGTTAGTTCCCAGCTCACTTTTTAATGCATGGAGTTGACTCGCGTGAATAAATGAATGAATGAGTAGAAAGTGCCTGGGAGGGAACATTATGTATTTATACATCTGATGGGTGCATGCGTGACAATATGATAATGTGGCGCCGCCATTATGATGGAAATAAAGAGCGAAGGCCGAAGCCGAGGCCAAGGCGCCGCCGAACCGACGGCAATTAACAAACGGGGAAGGTGAAGAAAAAAAAATGTTGCGACTACATTTAAATAATAATGTGTCACAAACCAGATCCTGAACATTCAGCGACGAGCCGACGACACGCTGATCTCTAGATAAGTTTACTCACCGGTTAAGTTTAGCCTCTTGACTCGGGGCGGCTGTGGTCGAGTGGGTTGTCAGTCAATCGGAGGGTTTGTGGTTTGATTCCCGGCCCGGCTGGGCGAGATGCTTTAACCCTAAATGGGTGGAAGGTGTATGAATGGAAGTGAACGCAGTGCAGTGTGAAAAAAATAGCAATCTGACCATTTGGGCCAAAATTGGACATTTTGCAATCCAGTCACGTCTTCTCCACGATATGTTGGAGGCCAGGACGCGGCGACGGTGGCTCAGTCTGCAGATCGGTGGTTCGATTCCCGCCTCTGCTGGTTTATGCCGATGTGTCCTTAAGCAAGACACTTAACCACTAATTGCTCCCCGTTGCTGTGTCTACGGCGTACAGAGCAAAACTGTAAGTTACTTTGGATAAAAGTGTTAACGAAATGAAATGCAATGGATATATATATATATATATATATATATATATATATATATATATATATATATATATATATATATATATATATATATGTAGGCCTCATAGTTTGCATTTCCCTCTGCATGTTGGACATGTTGGTGATTCTCTGCTTTGCCCTTTTATTTGATTTGCGCTCTTTGTCCGTCCGGTTTCCACCTCTTCCACTTTTTGACTGAAGCGAACATGAATATCATTTATTTATTTTTTTTAGCGGGTGGCCAATTAGCTGCGAGCCCGACGAGTCGCATCAAACCGATCATGCTCGTAATGCGACCTTTTGAATACGTGTTAATTTCAGCGCTCATCTTTTGAAAAGAAGAGCCGTCGGCGGCGCGCGAGACGGCTTCCCATCTGCGAGGTTGCTGTGAATAATTGCCCACTTCAATCACGCTAAATTGGGCAGAAAATATACAGTACCCCGGTCACAAGTAGTGATAAGTGAACCTCTCCGACAGAAGTGATGTAACGGCTCCACGGTGGTAACAACCTCACAGCTGGCGCTCATTTGAAATCACCACAGATGGATTCACATGGATCCCATTCACCAACTGCTGCCCCCCATGTATTTGAATTCCTCCTTTTGTCCCTGAGACACACACACACACACACACACACACACACACACACACACACACACACACGCACAGAACAAACAGTAGAAACAAGATAAAGTGGCTGGAATCACCTCCGCTGCTTATTCATTAGTTTCGCTACTTTTTGTTGTGACTTCAGGGCCGCCTACGCAAAACTCCCGGCAGCGCCGCGACTGCTTTTAGCGTGAAGAGAAGTCAGGAGACAAAGTTTCTCCTCGCAACAAACTTCTGAGTTAATGAGCTGTGCTCTTTTAACTTCCTGTGAGGAAGCTTCAAGACTGAAACTAAAATGCAAGAGGATTCAATGTAAAGACGAGTTGTGTTTTCAAAGCCATTGGTACGGAAAATGTCCAATTTTGGCCCAAATGGTAAGATGGCTGGATGTCACGCTGCATGTCACGCTCGCCTTCACACACTGTCCACCCATTTAGGGTTAAAGCATCTCGCCCAGGGACGCCTGAACAAGCCGAGTCGGGAATCAAACCACAGACCCTCTGACTGATGGAGAATCCGCTCCACCACTGAGAGTCTAAACTTATTGGCCTCATCCAGAAAACTTATCTCCAATGTTTAGATGGACCGATATTTCAACACAAGTACAAAAATAGTAAATCGGAACAAAAAATCTCAAACGGAAAGTTACCTTGAAAAGTGAAGATGCACATCACCATTATATACAGTATATAAACAGTATATATATTAACATATATATATATATATATATATATATATATCACCATTATATACAGTATATAAACAGTATATATATTAACATATATATATATATATCTATATATATATATATATCACCATTATATACAGTATATAAACAGTATATATATTAACATATATATATATATATATCTATATATATATCTATCTATATATATATATATATATATCACCATTATATACAGTATATAAACAGTATATATATTAACATATATATATATATATCTATATATATATATATATCACCATTATATACAGTATATAAACAGTATATATATTAACATATATATATATATATCTATATATATATATATATCACCATTATATACAGTATATAAACAGTATATATATTAACATATATATATATATATCTATATATATATATATCTATATATATATATATATATATCACCATTATATACAGTATATAAACAGTATATATATTAACATATATATATATATATATATATATATATATATATATATCACCATTATATACAGTATATAAACAGTATATATATTAACATATATATATATATATATATATATATATATATATATATATATACCACCATTATATACAGTATATAAACAGGATATATATATATATATATATATATATATATATATATATTAATATATATATATATATATATATATATATATATATATTAATATATATATATATATATTACCATTATATACAGTATACCACCAGTATGTATGTATATATACATATATATATAACCATTAGATACAGTATGTCGCCAGTATATAAACAGTATGTATGTATATATATATATTATATAATGTATATATATATATATATATATATATATATATATATATATATATTACCATTAAATACAGTATATCACTAGTATATATCACCATTATATAGTACTCGGAAATAAACCCAGATATCGAGGCCTAGATTAGCATTTGCCTATACTTTGTAGTATTTCTCGTGCGTGTGGGGAGCAGCAATAAGCGCCACGGCCCCGTACAACATCTCCTCACGCTGATGATTGAAACTGATGCGAATACATTAAAAAGACAAACATGCAACAGCGAGTACAAGTTGCTGGTTTAAGCTTCTAACTTGGATGCACAAAGACAGAGAGCAGGAGCGTGCTGCAGGCTGAAGGAACCCTCGCAGACGGCTGCAGGTATCCTGACAGGAAGCTGCTCCGCACACATCCGCTCACGAGGCTGATGAGACGCTGGGAGCGCCGCGAGGCCGCGAACCCACGACGACGCGACGCCGCCCACATTGGGCCACCTGTTGGCTGATCCATGCAGCCGTCAATCCAAAGGCAGCGCATCGCTTCTGTGGCGGTTTCTCTTCTTTCTTCTCCCGGCTCAGTGGAAAACAGACGAGTGCAGCAGCTGCAAATTACATTTATTTATTCTAAAATATGAGAGTTGTCTGCCCTCATTATAATATGTGTGTGTGTGTGTGTGTGTGTGTGGGTGCAAAATATGAGTTACCAACAAGAGGATATACTAGCTGTCAAATTACCTGCATTGTCCCTCATGCCAAGAAGAAGTACCACGAGTATATATATATATATATATATATATATATATATATATATATATATAAATAAATAAATATATAAATAAATATATATATGCATATATATATATATATATATATACTTGTGGTACTTCTTATATATATATATATATATATATATATATATATATATATATATATATATTATATATATATATAACCATTAAATATCCCCATCATATAAAGTATTTCACCACTATGTCTATACATATATATATATATATATATATATATATATATATATATATATATATATATATATATATATATATATATATATATATATATATATATATATTAGTCCCACAGACAGAGTAATGGTCGTATAAACACTCCCACAGAGTAAAAGTATAAGAGATAAATATGTTGGCTCAGCTGTCAAATAAAAGTTGTATTTATTCACTTCATTTTGCTCAGGACCGTTCATATTAATAAACATGTACGAGTGGCGGCATCAGCCGGCAGGCTGGTTGTTACTCTTCGTCTCTGGCGGGTCTGAAGCCTGAAATCAGCCTCAACTCAAGAAACAAGTGTCAATCAATAATCATGATGTAAGGCCAAAAATCAATTGACCTTTGCAAAGCTCCGCCCCCTCTGCCTCTGGGCTGGTGATGTCGGGCATCTGTACGAGAATAATGTTTAAAATAAAGATTTTCTTTTTTTGCCAGCCAGAAAAGAAAAGAAGGGAAAAAAGACAGGATTCACAAAATGGAGCTGCAGTATAACGTTTCCATACATTTAATAATTCCTGTTCATGGACCAGCACACAATGAACAATGAACAATGAACACACACACACACACACACACACACACACACACACACACACACACACACACACACACACACCTGCTGGTCGTAGTTATAGTTATATATAAGTGAGTGAGTTTACCTTTAAACTTCCATTACCTCAATATCAAATGAGCAGATAAAGAGAAAATTAAATATGAAATCTGCATTACACATAAGTATATATATATATATATATATATATATATATATATATATATATATATATATATATATATATATATATATATATATATATATACATATATATACATATATATATATTTATATATATATATATATATATTGTTTTGTACAGAAATTAAATTAAACTACAATTTTACTACTTGTCTGTGTGTTTGGTTGCAAAAAAAGTACTTAATGAACATTTAAATGCAGAAATCTTTGTTCATTATGCTTTTCACTCTTCACCTGCATTTTTAGCATAATTACCAGGAGTTCATTTTTTCTGCTTTGGACTAAATGATGACGAAATTTGCTCCCATCAGGAAAAACCACATTTTGTTAACATCACAGACCGAAGTGAGAGACGAGCGTTGTGATGTGTGCACATCGTGTGCTGCGTCGCTTATTTTAACGTTTTATAAAATTGTGTTCCTGCTCGTAACCGCCATTTTGACTCAATGTTGTTGTCTGTAACCGTGACAGAAGTTTACAGTACAGTACGTATTCGAGTTAGCTGTACTCAAGTGTGTGTGTGTGTGTGTGTGTGTGTGTGTGAGAGAAACATGCTCCTAATGATTCCTCTCTGCGCTCGTGTAAACACTGCAGCCCTGATGTGATCATAAATGGGATAAGCCTCATAAAGGGCGATCGGCGTCACGGTGAAGGCACTCGATGGCGTTAATGCTTCTGGCTCTTTCACCTGCCTCAACATCAACTCCATCGCCGTAATAACAGTAATTACAAGTGCAGTGCGGACGGCAGCTGCAATTAGCATATACTAAGGCAAAATGATCTGTTGTCTGTGTGTGTGTGTGTGTGTGTGTGTGTGTGTGTGTGTGTGTGTGTGTGTGTGTGTGTGTGTGTGTGTGTGAGCCTGTCCTGGCGCTGTCACAATCCGGCATGTCTCCTCCAAGAAAGAAAAAAAAAAAATCCAATTAACCAACAGCGTGCGCTCAAGTGGAAGTGAGAGATTGAGAAACTCAGACAAAAGCGTGGACACGCGAGTGACTGGAATAACAAACACACACGCCACAACACACGCCAGCAACAACCGGCATCATTGGCCCGGGAACAACCAGAAAATAGCCGAAGCATTTCTCACAGCGGCGACGGCGGCGCGTGCGTCGCTTTGTTGTCAGAGGAAGTCGTAGACGGCGTGTAAGAAGCGGACGCAGACACCGGCGGCCGTCGGTTTGCGGACTGAGTTTAGCCGCCGCCATCTTGTTTTTCGGTGTAGCTAGCATAAGCTACCACAAGGGCTATTCGGTGGATTCTGTAGGTCGTAAACTTTCCATTAAGGTGCGTCAATCATGTGTAGCATCAAGCTAGGGATATAAAATTGATATTTACATAACTTTGGGAGCTCTCTCGAGTCACTTTCGAGTCATATTTAGAATATATGTTTATATTTATCGTTGAATTGCATTATAAACATGGAAATCCACTTATTTTGTTATGTCACATCGGTCACCATTTTGTTCTCTTTTGCAGGACGAACATATCTAAACTCAAAAGGGGTTTTGTAGCATGTCTACCAGGCAGCTGCTCTCTGATAGACCTTTGATTTTCTTACTTTCCTTAAACCACCAATTTGTTTCCTTTTGCAGGAAGAAAATGTCAGATCTTAATTATGTGTAATATTCCCGCGAGTAGACTAAATGTAAAGTCAATGCACAGACGCAAATGGTTGCGAAAAAAAAGCTGAAAAATTCGCCCGACGCTGAGTTGCAAAAGCCAATCAACTTTTGCATAAATTTCTAGATGTTTTGTGTCTGTTTGTAGAAATAAAACCAGAGGAGTCGCCCCCTGGTGGCCAGAAGGAGGCCTTAAGACAATTCAGCATTGGCCTCACTGTTAGAAACCGGAGGTTAACTCATATTTATACATCATTTATAAATGGGAAAAATGTAAGGTGAATAGGGTCATAACAAATTATTACAAATTACATTACAATTAGTTGTGTGAGTGTACAGCAATAAAAAATAATGGTTATAAATAAGCCCCCCGAAATCTCCATTTGCAGCTCATTACTGAGTAAACTGTCGATTGTCCATTTAATAAGCAGCAGTGAGGAAGGTAGTGATTTATGATGGAGCCTGAACGCGTTGTTTATAATTTAATATTCATCATTTACATTCTAACAGAACATAATTGACGACATAATACGTTGAAAGACACTCGTCGCACGTGTGACAAATCCCTCTCACCCATATTTCACAGCGGCTATTTCGACATAGCAGAAGAAACACGAGCGTCACTGATCACATTATCACCGGTCCCGTTCTATCCAAGAGTTCAGTAAGAAGTCAGCGCGACAGCGAGTCGGCAGGAGCAGGACCGTGAAACTCAAGGCAGCCTAATGGCACTCAGCCATCCTTCATTTTATTCCTCACACCTGTGTCTCACTGCGACACGTCAAAGATGTCGGCCGTGGAAAGGACCCATATGGTCTGCACGATGTGACAGGTGCAGGAATCAGTGAGAGCCCGAATGCAAAACAGCGAACTCCGGTTGGGTTCCCCAGCAGGTGGATATTCTTCTGGTGTGAGGTAGCATCTGTGGGTCCCAACGCAAAAGTGAACTCGTTGCAACTGCCCTGAAGGACCTGTTGCTCATAATGGGAGCCGGGTGAGCGTAGTCGGCACGCCACTGTGGTCTCGCCACGGTTGTACAAGAAATATGACAAGCTGTACTACTTTGAGTGCAAATACTGACAGTATGCATACATTGTTATGATGGAACAAGTATGCGATTCGTCTCTAAATATAATTTAACCAGCTGAAGTGACGAAAGTCTTATTTTTGCAATTAAGCTGCTTTCATCTATTTAGCAAAAAAGGAATCGAAATGGCCGCTTGTTTAATTTGCAATGAACTTTATTTTAGATACAAACACTAATTCACTCGAGATATTAACTTTCCGTATTGTTCATTTTAATTTGTGTTTTACTGAATCGGAGCAAAAAAAAGGGGATTCGAAACCTTCGTAAAGTCAAAATGTAATTAGGAAAACAGCATGATGATTCTCTGCCGTGGAAAAAAAAAAGATAAATTAATTTTGTTGTAATTGAATTGATTTTTTTTTTTATTTTCGAAGCAGCAGCATCACTTGACCCAGCCCGAGCTCTCAAAGAAAACGAGAAAAAACTCCCCAAAATGGGAAGAAATCTCGGGAGAGACAATTCAAAGAGAGATCCCCTCTCCTGGGACAGCTGGGCTGCGACCACACAAAGTCCCACCTGCCACCAGATGACATACATCACATATATCACGTGTTCCATATGGCACATACGTCACATATATCACATACGTCACATACGTCACATAAACACAGAAGGCTCAACCCTCGGCAGCAATTTAGGTTCAGTGTCTTAAAATTGTCTTAAGTTTTAAATAGACAGTATGTTTGTATAGTTATGGTTAAATATACATTTTGACATGTGTGTGTGTGTGTGTGTGTGTGTGTGTGTGATACTATCTCATCCACCGGTGATCCCTCAGCTGCTCCAGGGTGGGACGCTGATCCGGGTCCTCACACAAACACGCCTTGATGAAATTTCTGCAATCTGGAGAGAAAGAAGAAGAAGGAAGGGTTAGAGCGACTGTGATCCATCACAACGTGAACTCAAATTAACAAATGTTTGTCTGCCGACATTTTTTTTCTTCCCTTACTTTCCGAAAACCGCCAATTTATTTCCTTTCGCAGGAAGAAAATGTCCGATCTTAAATGTGTGTTTTGGAGCATGTCCACCAGGACAGCTCCTATCTGGTAGGCAGTGGTGGGCCCGGCCATGTAATGCCTCCGACTGTACCACTCTGGGGGGATGTGAGTACCTAAAATATATAGACACAATAAAAAAGACAGTGAGGAGGAGCTGTGTTTGATGGGTGAAGTTAGTGAAGAGCAGAAAACTGGACATCTCACCGTAGAAGGTTTCATATTTTTCTCCTTCCTCGGTGAAGCAGCTCAAACCAAAGTCAATGACGCGAACTTTCAAGCGGTTCTTGCGGGTCTCAACAAGGAGATTCTCCACCTTAATGTGCCGGTGGAAAATGTGCTTCTCCTGGAGGTCGATGGCTGCGTCCACCAGCTGCCTCATTATAATCTGAAAACAAAAGGAGAGAGACGAGGGATCAGAGAGGAGAATGCTTTGACGTGTTTTCATGTGACTGAGTTGACTGCAGCAGCTTACCTTCGCCTCCTTCTCTTCTAAACAGCCTCCTTTGGCTAAAATGTACTGAAGGAGGTCAACGGCCGGCATCGGTCTCTCCAGCACCAGGATCACCTCTTCTTCCAGTTCGTACCAGTCCAGCAGGCCAACGTGTGCTGAATGACGCTCTGATACGGCCGCTAGTTTCAGCATGACGGCGACCTCCATGGGGATCAGCTTCCCGGTATTGTCCTCGTGGTAGAGGATCAGTTGGTCTTTGGGAATATGCTTAATAACAACCTTGGAGATACAAATTTTCGGTTACACTTCCTGACCATTAGGTGTGTGTGCGTGTGTGTGCAAGAACATGGGAGTAACACTTACATCTAGATAATCCGCCTTCCGGTATCCAGCGAAAACAAACCCAAATCCTCCTTCGCCAAGTCCCTCCAGCTGCTGGTACTTGGCCTTAAACATGGCAGACGGACCCAATGTCCTCTTCATCGTCTCACCTGGTTCATCATCGGCCTTCCTCTTGGGGCTTCTCTGGGTCAGAACTGCCACGGGTTCGTTTCTGCTTTCTATAGATGAGAGAAAAAACATCAACATGAGTTTACTTAGTCACAACAAAAAGAAAAGACGTCATTTGATGTCTCTTCAATAGTTCGTCATTTATGGCAGAATAGTAGTTTAGGTTAGTCATTTTTCAATTTAAATATGGGAATAAAGCTCACCAAGGTCCTTTGAAGTGGACGGCATCTCATTGTGAATGGAGTCCAGTCGTCTACATTTTTCCTGTGGATTTTGATCATCTTCTGTTGCTTTTCTCTTTACTGCCTCCTCCACGACGTCCTCCTCCTCGACGTCCTCCTCCTCGACGTCCTCCTCCATGACGTCCTCCTCCTCGACGTCCTCCTCCTCGACGTCCTCCTCCTCAACGTCCTCCTCCATGACGTCCTCCTCCTCGACGTCTTCCTCCTCAGAATTCAAGTCCTTTCCAAATACATTGCCCATGATCGATGAATACTGCTGAAGACCTTTCTATCAACTTGTGTGTTTGTTCCTCTAAGGCTGGCGTCTCCATGAGTGATCTGCCCAAGGGAGTTCTAAAGCTAAGGCTTTGAAGAAGTGTTGCATTCTGGGACTTCAGTCTGAGAGATCACGTGTTCCAGAATATACAGATGAGTGTTTATAGTAAACAGTTCTTTCATAAAGATGAAGGTTACCCACTGAATACATTTATAAAGTGCATAAAGTACGATGAGTACAAGCATGCAGCACTTGCATCAATCAATGTAGTCGTTGCTTTTCTCTTTGCAGCTGTTTTGCATCTGTTTGTGGTCACTTTCTGTCTCTTTTTAGTCATCGTGTCTTTATGTGGTTGTTTTGCCCTGTTCCATAGTTGGTGTGAGGGTCTTTTGTGTCTCGTTGGAGTAATTTTGTGTCCCTTTGCAGCTGTTTTGAGTCACATTGGCTAGCTGGCACACCGCTGTAGCAGAAGAGCTGGCATGCTAGCCAGCCAGCCATGAAGATGCTAGCCGTTTAGCCACAAAAGCTCAAAATGGAGGTGAAGGTCACAACACTAGCAAACGGCCTCTCACACCAGAAAACTGGAACAGCAAAATGTTCTGGTACATTGGCTAGCTGGCACACCGCGGCTTTAGCTAGAGAACTAGTATGCTAGACAGCCATGAAGATGCTAGCTGATCAGCCACAAAAGCTCAGAATGGAGGTGAAGGTCACAACACTAGCTAACGGTCCCTCACACCAGTGGTTCTAGTACATTATCTAGAGAACTAGCATGCTAGCCAGCCGTGAAGATGCTAGCTGATCAGCCTCAAAAGCTCAGAATGGAGGTGAAGGTCACAACACTACATAACGGCCCCAACCAGTGGTTCTGGTACATTGGCTAGCTGGCACACCGCCGCTTTAGCTAAAGAACTAGCATGCTAAAAGACAGCCATAAAGATGCTAGCTGATCAGCCACAAAAGCTCAGAATGGAGGTGAAGGTCACAACACATGCTAACGGCCCCTCACACCAGTGGTTCTGGTACATTGGCTAGCTGGTACACTGCTGTAGCTAAAGAGCTAGCATGCTAGCCAGCCGTGAAGACGCTCGCATCGGTCAGGCACAATAGCTCCAAATGAACAAACGCAAATGATTAAAGCTCTTGGAGCGTCTTTGTACCGGGCTTGAGCGGAGGGTAAAGCTCGGCTCATTAGCTCAGCCAGAAATAGAAAAAATAAATTCACACATTAAATTCACAAGATGTATCTGTAGCATCACCTCCGGTCCAATAAGCGCCTGAGAACATTTCATTTTTGAGGAGCAGTTTATACTTCGACAGAGGAGGTGAGATAAAGGTGGACGGCGCCGCACAGCTAATAAACCGCAGTAATAGCCCTCCTCCATTTTGGACTCCGACATCAGTGGAGGAGAGAGAGGGAGACGACAGGTGGCATTGAACACAGGATGCATTAAAACAGGAGGCAGAGAGGCAGGAAGAAAGAAAGGACAGACGAGGGAGGAGGAGCTCCGATGTGCTTTGCTTTCTCTGCATGAATGGAATCAGTCGGGAGGACAAATGTCTGGTGTGTGAGGTGGTGACGAGTATTCTGGGAAATTATGACCATATGGGGCTCCCGAAAGAAGGAATGTGAGAGGGACGCAATACTCACACCGACCAACCTCTACTACTCGCTCTGTGGTCGGAGAGCTTCTGCACCAGGCCGCAGGAGCCAGAGCTCCTCCTGGTGGCCGCTGGCGGCGCTGCGGCGCCACGTGTGAAGCGTAATACTGGCTTCAGGGCCAGAAATACCACTTCAACACACATCAACACAGCGTCTGAAGCATTGTGTTGAGGAAACACAAATCCAGAGCAATCTTTTCTGATTAAAGCAATTTACACGTCTCTGTTGATGTCTGGCCAAACAGATCTTAAAAAAAATACTTTATTATCATTAAATTATGACTTCACTGTCATAATATTATAAACTTTCTTCTTGAAACAGTATGACTGTACGACTTCTGCATTTTACACATATACACACACATATATACGTGTATACTTTAACAAATACAAGTATACACATATATATACATATATATACACGTATACACATATCACATAAACATATATATACACATGTACACGTATACACATATATATACACGTATACACATATACACATATACACATACGTGTACATACACGCATACACGTATACAGTTCATAAACTGTAGTACTTTTGAACTCTGTAAAAGCCTTCTGCACACAAGTACTCAGATATATAAATATACACGTACTCTGATCCCACCCCACAGTGCAGATAAGAGCGTTAAACCCTCAATAAATACCTTTTGTAATGTTTATTTTGTCCAAATAAGGGAGAAGGATGAGGTTTTCTGGGCCTTAAAAAAAAATACATGAATAAAATGTATTTATTTTATCCAATAATGGCCATGAAATCTTCTAAGCAAAAGCCTCACTAAAGATGTCGGTTATAATTTTAGTTTTATGAACAAAAACATCACAAAAAGTCACCAAAAAGCACAAAACCCGACAGCATGAACCGCTGCTTCACTGTTTTATATGTATGAGCATTGACAGCATCTAACGTGACGAACTTAATATACTTTTATCTTAAAAAAATTCAACTTTTTTCTACCTTTCTAACTGTTTTAGGGTCATTATTTCTATTTCTAATCTAAATTGTAGTTAATTGGTAGCATTTCAGTTAATCTGTAAAGAAATCAACGCGTTCAGCTTCTCACGGACCCTCTGGCTGGAAACACACACACACACACACACACACACACACACACACACACACACACACACACACACACACACACATAAACACACATTAAACTAAAAGCATTTTGCTTTTGGGAGGAAGAAAAAACAACTAAATGACTTTAGTGAGCGAGCCCCCGCAGGTCCTCTCACTAAATTCTCATTATGCAAACCTACAATTTGCAACATGAGAGAATTTCCTCCCGTTTTACTGGTCAAAACAAATCCCATATCCATGATGATTATGCAGAAGACCTGAAGTGCTTTGCAACAGACACACACGCGCAAAAAACAACAACAACATATTATCTTTGCAAAGTGGCAATCATTTGGGAAATGCGACAGAAATGTAAATTGCTCTCACGGAGCGACGCCCTGCGTGGCGCCGGGCCGGCTGGAGCATGCGGCGATGTCGTGGACGAGTCGGTTGACTTAAGCCCCGCCCCCTCCAAACCTCCTCGGACCTTCTGCGTCGAGGGGTCACGTGCTCACAGGCGTCCGGATTGGAGGGGGGCGTGGTCTCATCGCTGCATCTGCAAGCGTGGAAACACCAACACGTGCTGGCGGCGCTCAGGCCCGCGGGCGTGTCGTCCGTCCGGGACTGCGAGACAACAACAACAACAACAACAACAACAGCAGCAGCAACAACAACTGTCTGTAACGTGATGGTACGTACAGAGCGGCGTGGTCAGGTGATATCAGAAAGGGGGCGTGTCCAGTCCGCACTTGGAGTTGTACGAACCTGTCAGTCACGGTCTCGGTGCTATGCTAATGCTGAGCTAAAGGAGTTAGCCGAAGAACACAACGGCCTCCTGAAGTTATTCTACACACATGACACGACAAGCGTCTGGTGTGATGATGCGACAGCAGCTGCTGTGACAATCCCCCACCGGGTGGCTTTGTGTGCGTGTGTGTGTCTGTGTCTGTGTGTGTGTGGCGTTTTGTGTTGATTCAGTTCTGTTCTTTTTCGACAGTTTAGCAATCACAGGGCGGAAGGAAGCTCCGGCTGTGATGAACCGGCTTCCTGCTGCTCGGCTCCGTCAATCCCGCCCTCTGAACGCCGTCCAATTTGTCATCCCGCCGCCGCGGTTTTTTGTTTTTTTTTGTTCGTATTTCTTTCGTGGACACAAACACTCCCACGTCTTCCGCGGCTCACGCCATCAATAAAACTATTTTGTTCTTCTCGTGCCAACATCCTGCCGTGCAGCCCTTACAAGTACATCAGGATGTGTGTGTGTGTGTGTGTGTGTGTGTGTGTGTGTGTGTCTGCCGCGCGTCGGCATACATTAGCGCTAAAAGTTGCAGCTTCTGTTCGTGTTGTGCTTCACAACGAGCCGCGAGATGCAATTAGCTGACTCAGCCAGACGGACTCAGTCGGAGTGAGAAGAGTGATTGTATTATATCGAGAGAAACAACAACAACAACAACACACATTGGGCTTTTCTCCAGGCGTGACGAGGACGCTGAGGGATCCACGTGGACGTCGGTAAACGTCACGCCGATTGACCTCGCGCGGTCCGGCCTGCATGAGGGTGAGCGGTGGAAGGTGAGGCGGTCTCCTCAACAAGCCCCAAAAGCACACAACGGCAAAGCGTCACACAAACCGTGAGTGCAAATTTCGCATTCGTGATTTTTGGGCGATACAAAATAAACTGAATTGAATTAAAACTGAATGTTTGTCCCGGCATAAAACCCACAACCTTCTCAGGTAAACAGCGCTAGCTCCGTTTTTTGTTGCACCGCTGCCTTTGTTAGCGGCGTTGGGCGGCGCCATGTTGAGAGCCGTGTGGAGGCAATCTCAATCACACGCTCAGAATGTGATTGAGAGATTGCAAATATCTTCGGCTGTTCACATGTATTCACAGACTGATTGTCAATACTGATTTGACTTCAATGTGTGTAAAAAAAAACAAAGGAAGAAATATGAGATTTTAAAGTTGTAGAAAATAATCGTTAATTTACGTTTTTTAAACGTACGATGTGTAAACATCTTCTCTTTGTGGAGACATGTGAAGATTGTTTTGGATTCATAATAGCGGGTCCTCTGCTGTTCTTCTCCAAAAAAATGAATTCCTGCGTTCGCTGTTTTGCATCTTCACTCCTTTGAACAAACAAAGACAAACAAACAAACAAACCCAAAGAAACAACAACAGCGACTAGCGAGTCGTCTCAGTGTGGCGCTGCCAGTCAGCAGACGGCTCCGAATCAAAGCGCCAGAAAACTTTTTGTTCCCGCCGTTTGATTTCAGATCTTTTTATTACACAGCGCTGCAGGTGGTGAAGACGCTGAGAGGCTTTTACCTTTGCTTCAATAACACACACACACACACACATACACACACACACACACACACGCACTCACACACACACGCAGACACTCATACTCGCACGCACACACTTTCAAAATGTTCAAAACTTCACAAAGCATAAACTATAATATATAATAGAATACAAATATAAATGATATGTATATATATATATATATATATATATATATATATATATATATATATATATATATATATATATATATATATATTCCAGAGTTTGTTGGTTTCAAATAGTAAGAAACAACCTCGTAGACCTCCAGCTGCTTCCCTGCAGCAGCTCAGCGCCCTCTTGTGGTTCCTCTGGGGATGAAACACCTGCAGCTGTTTGTGTGGCTGTAGCTCCTCTCTTCACCAGCAGGGGGCAGCATGGCATGTAGATAACAGGAACTTATGAAGCAGGAAGTCACAGCTGCTGATAAACTACAATATATATATATATATATATATATATATATATATATATATATATATATATATATATATATATATATATATATATGCACACAAAACCTTAAAAAGTATTTAGTATTTTCAGCAGAATGTGCTCATTACTCATCAAGTAGAAACATGTTCACAAACACTCAAAAGTGCATAAGATGCGAAAAATCTAATAAGTACCTTTTGATTTTGTAGTTAAGTACAATACTTCAGTAAGTACAATACTTCAGTAAGTACAATACTTCATTTCTTTCACATTTCTGCAATCGGCAGAGAGTGATGCTAAAATGATGTCATTTTTTCATGTGTTCATAATCAGCAGCTTCCAAATTGCAGTGAAGGAAAAGACAGATTTTATATTTTGTCGGCTTCATTTATCAAAGCGTGACATTACAGTTGTTCTTTGTTCTGGTCTGTCATCATAAACAGAATAAACATCTGTTGAAAGGCTCCTCGAGTGTCTTCAGATCTCTTCTTGTGTTCATCTTATGGAGTCAATCCTGCAGAAACCCTTCGTTGTCTTTCACCTCCCTGAATTCCTCTCTGTGGGCGTCACTTCCCTGTTGGGCCTCTGAATGAACCTGCATGACGAGAACTCCACCGGGTCAGCCAACGATCAATAATTATTAACAGAATTAAACATCTGTTAAGTCACAGAAGGACACTTTGGATCTCTGGGATGCGATCGCGCACCTGCAGTTACCGCTTGTGGCCACAGGTGCCGCCAAAGAGAACAAATTAGATGTCTAAGAAATTAATGCCTTTAACGTTCAGCGAAAGAACTAGTTAGCAGTTCAAAAAATGACTTTAATAGTTTTTTAGCAGAGGAATCAAAACCAACCGACCAACAAGCTCTTTGACTCTAAAACCAGGTGCGTTTAGTTTGACTTTGAAGTGCTTGCATTTCATGGTAAATTAAATTTCAGGTGAAATAGAACAAGTAATATATTTTCATTTAATATTTATTCATTCATGTTGTTTTTTCTATCAATACATTAATTTCCTCGCTTCGGCCCCAAAGTCATCAGGTCAGAAGTGCATTTTTAAATCCCAATTAAAATAAACTTTAGACGTTCAGTATGCATGTGTTCATGTAAATGACGTTAAACAAATGCAGAACTTTTAAAAAGTTTGATATAATATTTGAATAATGATGCGTTTTCCTTTGTAATGAAGATCATATGATGTAATCATGTGCCGAAGTTTCGAGAGGTCGAGTCGCAAAACTTTAGTCATTAAAGAGAAATGATCAGCAACATTGTTTACTTTGAATTGTCGATCTCTTTAGCAACAGTTGCATCAAGTGTTGCAGTGAGAGTTGGTTTTAGATCTCAGTCACACCTCTGATGGCAATGACGTCATCATGTGACACTAATGAAAGCAGGTGTGAAAACCTGTCCGAGGCAGAGAGGTACACAGCAGCAGTTAATGGGCTGTTCAGTCCAGAGGGTCTTAATTAATGACATGTGTGTGTGTGTTGTTGTGTCCATAACAACGACAACAAACATTTGTAAGCAGATGGAAAACATATGCATTGATTAAAAGATATTTAATATCACATGATATTAAAATTATTAATATCATGTAAGCATGGATGACCCTTACATTCAGCTGCAGTGCGGCATCACACCAAACACTCAAATACAGAACTGTGACGACAGTTAAGGGAATATTAAAGTCTAAACGCAGATCAACAGGCCCTGTGAGGTTGACCCAACACTCAAAGAAGGAATTGTAATCGCAGTGTTGCACGAGTACTTCCTGTACTGCATGTGTTTAACGTCATTCACATGAACACATGCATACTGAAAGTCTCAGGGATACCAACAGTACTGCAGTGATACTCATAGTACTGCAGGGATACTCATAGTACTGCAGGGATACTCATAGTACTGCAGGGATACTCACCACAGCGCTGTAGTTGCTGCTGCACCTGGGGGTGCTGGTGCTTCTACCCGCGGCCTCTCCTTGGCGCGGGGAGAGGTAACTGCCGTTGCAGCTGTGCTGCAATATTATGTCTGTGCAGGGTCAGTGTGGCGGCTTTGTTGATAGATTTGGACAACATGCTTTTTCGTTGACCTGGTAGGTTGTGCTCTCCCCTTGCTGCCCGGTGCATTTCCTCCACTCTAATGCGCCGCGACCGGCTCTTGGTCGGCTTGGAAAGGCTCGGGCCGAAATCGGCACGCCGGCTCTGGTCGCGTGCGTTAGCGAGCCCGTGCCCGGACCTCGGCGCCGCTCGGCGCCGTGTATTATGTGCTTGTGACTTCTCTCCCTGCCGGGGAGGAACGCACCCCCTGCTCTGTCCACCGGGGGAGTTATAGAGACTGTGGGTGGGGCCCGTCTCTTGGCATGTCCGCGGGTCAAAGTCCCCAAAAGACAACTTCATACAGACAGGTGCCAATGAGCATTCCTGATGTCGTTCAGGTTTAGGGGGTATTTTGGATCTCGATAGGATTAGGCGGAGGTAGTGTTGAAACCAGGGTCGAGTAGCCCCCTTTCCCGTCTCCGATATCAAGAGGGGGTCTAGTCCAGACATTTGGCCGGTCGATCCAAGGTTTAGGGAGTCGTGGATGGGCTTGTATGGCTGAGGAACAATTCTAGATGGAAGCGGTGGGTTGGGGCGGACCGTGTTGGTTGTTCTTGCTGTGCTTGATAAGATGGATGATGGTATCGGGAGGAAAGACTGAGATGTCAGACATGGTCACGTGTCGCGGCAGCTGGTGGTCGGCGCTTGGGGCGGTGAACCCCGAGCAGCGCGGGAAGCAAAAGAAGGCAAGCAGGAACATGGACTCTAGTGTTTTGTCAATGAAGGGGGACAGGTAGCCCAAACGGAGCTTGTGGATGCAGCGGGCGAGGAGATCCGACTCGGGTAAGTCCCCTTATGATCTACATTATGTCGAGACAGCGCGATTGTCCTTTGTTGATGAAGTCTACTGCTGCGCTGTTGTCAGAGTAGATGGTTATGGTCTTTTTGGACCATTTGTGCCCCCACAGGACAGCTGCTATGACAATGGGGTACGTTTTGAAGATTGCGGAGGAAGGGGTCAGGGATGCGAATTCCTGCGGCCATGAGGCTGAGAAACCACTTTTTGCCGTTAAGGCCGCCGAAGCCGGTGAGGAGCTGAATGTCTTCTGGTTTGGTGATGTAGACGTCATAGAAAAAGAAGATGCTGTTCCAGGAGGAGAGGAAGTGGTGCCATAATTTGAGCTCAGTTTTGCATGCTTCAAAGAGTCTGACCTGTGCGTGGAGATTTGAGAGGTGTGACAGGAAGGATCGACCCTGAGAAATGATGCGTATGCTGTAGTTAAGGTGGCGTATTGAAGGTGGCCTGCCAGCGAAAGAAGTTTGTGCTTGGTGCATTTCGGAGCCAGGTAAAAGTTTGAAATGAGTAAGGAGATGCGGTTGATTTTCTCGGTAGGTAAGGATACTTAAAACAGAACTGAGTCTAGGTTGATGCCGAAGAATTTTAAGGACGTGGTGGGACCTGCAGTTTTCTCGGCGGAAAGAGGTACTCCAAGTTCTTGAAACGCGGAGGTCAGGGTATGAAGGCCGAGTGCTGTAGGGGAGGAGGACGATGTGACTGTAAGTAAGTCATCCAGGAAGTGGATGATGTTTGTGAACATTTATCAAGATCCAGCAGAGTGCTTCTGCTAAACAGTCAAAGATTTTTGAGCTTCTCCTGCACCGAAAAGTCAGGCAGGCTGCAGAAGACGGCGGGGTTAGATTAGATTAGGTATAATGGTTAGCTCACAGGTGAGGGAACGGCGAGCTGCGAAGACTCTGCAATTTATCTCTTGTGTTTAGTGCGCCCCCGTACGTGTTCTGGTTAAAATGCTGCATGTGACCGGCGGCTTCGAAGCAAAACAGGATGTGGTAGGTGTAGAACCCGTTGCTGCCAAAACGAATGGCTAGGTCGAGCAGTTCCCTCGGGATGTGAGGGTTACATGTGGATAGAAGGATAAGCCAGTCGACAAGCCTAACATGAAGGGTTGGGTGCCAACCCCATTGTTACCAATTATGTCAATGTTTTTTTTTAGATAAGATCTCAAGGTGCGGCTAGGGTTAAGAGTGTCCACTTAGTTGACCTTGCTTTTCTGCTCTTTGCAGATGATGTGATTCTGTTGGCTGAGATACGTGGAGCAGCACAGGACATAGAAAAAGAGGCCAGAAGCACAGACGGCACCATGCAGGAAGTATGCCGGCGGACTTAAAGAACAAACAGAACCTCCAGACACGGCTTGGAGAGACGAGTCATTAGACAAACCAAGTTACGGCAAAATCAACGAAAAAAAAAAATGAGGGAACAAACCCGTTCTCACCCCCAATTTATTGAATACAGATTCTTGGTCAGTGTCCCTCAGCATCTGATACCAATGCAGACTTTAGCATCTGTATGAGACACCAGGCTTTCAACTACTACCTAGGCCACACTGCATGACTTAAGCACTAGATTTGAATTCGCGAACACAACTAGCACTTCCACGCGGTGCTTCAGCGTTATGTGTGAACTGTTTGAAGATGAGGCTCGCCTGAGCATCATAGACTTATTCCACATGTCTAACATGCTGAATATCTGAACAGGTCGGGGAGGTGAGAACCACACACACTTGATTTGTCGCATCACCAAAGGCAAAGTTAGTAGCCTTCTGGTCTTTTGACCAAGATCTTGTCCTGGTCAAAACTGTCTTAAAAAGGCAACTTTTCCTGCGTTGTTATGTACTTTGCGGTTCCCTGTTGCAGAGCATGATGAAAGTTGTAAGTGTTGAGAAAAACATGGCAACAAGAGCAGGAGGAGGTAAATACAAGGAAAAGCCAATGAAGATACATGAAACAGTCAAGGGGGAAGTTCAGTCACTCCCACTAAAGGAAAGTTTTCACCAGAGTAAAAGGAGGAGGGACGTTGATGAAGACGAGATTAATCAGATGTATGACGAGCTCAGCAGCATCTGAGAATGAAAACCCTTGAAGAAGCTGAACTTTGCTTTCCAGAACTCCTCAACTCCTCCTGCAGGAAGATCACGCGTCCTCACTCTGTGTCTATGCTCACTGACATTGTACTGATCTCCATCTCTCTGCTCACTGTGACTCTCAACCTGCTGGTCATCATCTCCATCTCCCACTTCAGGTATTCATATGTTTTATCGATTTATTAAATTGGTATCTGGACAGAAATACATGGTTATTGTTGTTCTCTTATCTCTCCAGGCAGCTTCACACATCCACTAACTTCCTCCTCCTCTCTCTTGCAATCTCAGATTTCCTTGTGGGCTTCATCATGTTCTTTAACAGTATGCTAAAAGACCGCTGCTGGTTGCTCGGTGACCTCATGTGTATTCTGTATAATGTTCTGGGCTATATTATTACCTCTGCCTCAATAGGAAGCATAGTGCTCATATCAGTTGACAGATATGTGGCTATTTGTGAGCCTCTACAATATCCCAACAAAGTCACACAAAAAAGAGTTCAAGTCTGTGTTTGTCTGTGTTGGATATGTTCTGCTTTCATTAACAGTCTGCTGCTGAAGAATAACCTGGAACAACCAGGCAGGTATAATTCCTGCATTGGAGAGTGTGTTGTTGTTATTAACTACATTGCAGGAGTTGCAGATCTTTTTTTGGCCTTCATTGGTCCTGTCACTGTCATCATAGTTCTGTACATGAGAGTGTTTGTGGTGGCTGTGTCTCAGGCTCGTGCCATGCGGTCTCATGTTGCAGCTTTCTCTCTCAAGTGTTCAGTGACTGTAACTGCTAAAAGATCTGAAATGAAAGCAGCCAGAGCTCTTGGTGTTATTATTGTTGTGTTTCTAGTGTGCATCTGCCCATATTATTGTGTTGCATTCACAGGCCAGGAAGCCTCACTTAGTGAGACGTCTGCTTTCTTTGTAACATTTCTGTTTGATTTCAACTCCTGTCTTAACCCTGTGATCTATGCCTTTTTTTACCCCTGGTTTAGAAAATCCATCAAGCTCATTGTTACTCTTAAGATACTGCAGCCTGGCTCATGTCAGACCAACATGCTGTAGACACACTGCATGGTGGATGAAATTACACAGAAACATGTTCTTGGTCACCTTTTATTCATTAATCAATGTGAAAGTCTTGGTACATTAACCTTTGTGTGAACACTTTTACATTCACATCATATGTGTGTCTTTACATTTTGTACTGTTTCAATGCAACAGTGAAGCAACTTTGAAAACTACTACTACTCTAGAAGAACTGTTGCCTGGTTTCTGTGTACAAATGAGTTGATGGACTATTATAGAAAAGCTGTTTTCTTTTTGGGTTCCAACATGTCTTTAGTTACGCTGCTTAACTCTGTAGCTAAAGACCTTAATGCAACTCTCTCTCTTTGCTGTTAGAAGGAGGAACCTGCCAGCATCCTTTAAAGGGCCCTTTCACAGATTTAACAAATGGTCTGCAAACATGTTTTAATTTGAAAATATTTTCATTGATCATATCTATCAGATAGTTGAGAAACTGATCTCTGACTCTGTAAATAAAATATGTTTACTAATATTATACACTCCTTGTCTATTTCATTTTTGTGCTTGAGTTTGACTAAATTATACACATTTGTCTTGAACAGTAAATAAACATAAGTAAAGTGTGTGTTTCAAAAACATATTCATGTAATATTAATGTTATTGTAGTGAAAATGAATATTTAGTGTCCTTATAAGAAAACAGTACTTTTAGCAGCTTAGTCTTTTAATACTTTATTACAGGATAAGATATAAAAGATTATAACAAGTTTACACGTCATCAATCATGAGCCATAGTACAGACATAAATCATGGTACATTCAGTTGAATGGGACAGAGGGTTCTCTCTCCGGGTGTAGTCGTAATCGATCGCTTTAGAGTTGTGTAAAAGAATGTAAACCATGGACAAGTCAGAGACACAAGTGTCCAGTAAACACATCTGGCAAAAAGCATAGCTCCCAAGCTATATAATTACTCAAAGTGCATAGGACTCATTTTTCCCCGACAGTTATTACACTAAAATTATTCTTTGTTTGTTTTGTTTAATTGAGCATATAATTTCCCATGTATAACCCAAAACACAAGTATATGTCAGTAGCAATCACAGGGTTTATCCAAAATCATTATCTCACAACGTTTGCTGATCGATTTAAAACGAGATGAAAAGATAAGATACAAGAAAAGTTATTCATGTACGAGTCCTGCTGTGTAATGGGAAAACAAGTGATATGAATGATAATCAGTAGAAACAGTAATAAAAACAGTAAAGAATTTACAATAACTGAATAGTATATATACAGATAGAATAAATGCACAGTGTATTCATAATGCACAGGTTGAAGTGTTCTTGTGGTCTACTGGGAGCGCCGCTGGTTGTGCAGCCTGACAGCAACGGGAAGGAAGGACTTGTGGTACTTCTCCTTCACACGCAGGGAATGAATCAGCCGGTGGCTGAAGGAGCTGTGCACAGCTGCCAGAGTGTCCTGCACGGAGTGGGAGGTGTTGTCCATCAGGGATGAGAGCTTAGCCATCATCCTCCGGTCTCCCACCACCTCCACCGTGGACCACTACATAAAAGATGGGTGATGCCACCACAGAGTGAAAGAAGGTCCTCAGGAGTGCTGCCTGCAGCCCAAAAGACTTCACGAACAAGGACCATGCTACTCGTAACTGGCGTTCTTGAATGATTTATTTGGAACCTGTTCAAGGTCTAAGGGTGATGGATGAAGGGTGATGGATGAGGGGTAAGGGATGCGGGTTGGGATTGAAGCATGCGGGGTGAGGGATGGGATGACAGCTCTGCAGATCAAAGTCCCCAAAAGACAGCTTCATCAGACAGGTGCCGGTGAGCGTTCCTAATGGCGTTCAGGTTGGAGCGGACATAAGAGAGGTATGCGTGTGAAGACCAGCGGTAAAGCAGTTTGATGATGTGGTCAGAGACTCCCTGGCTGGACACGGTGGAGGCGGTGCCGATGCAGAAGGAATGGCCCGAGTACGATTCCGGGAGTATTTCGGATCTCGATAGGATCAGGCGTAGTTGAAGGTAAAACAAGGCTTGTGTGGCCTCCTTTCCGGTCTCCGTTGTGAAGAGGGGGTCTTGTCCAGACTTTTGGCCGGTCGATGTAAGGTTTAGGTAGTCGTGGATGGGCTTTTATAGCTGAGGAACCAGTCCAGATGGAAGCAGTGGATGAGTTGGGGCGGACCATGTTGGTTGTTCTTGCTGTGCTTGATAAGATAGATGATGGTATTGGGAGGAAAGACGAAGATGTCAGACATGATTGAGGCCTTTGAGTAACATTGCTATGAGAGAGTGGGACAAAGCTGGACACGGAGCCCCTAAGGCCAGTTTTGTGAGGAAGTTGATGCCACTTATGTAGGTCCGTATGGTGGAGGATTTCATTCTGAGGGTATATGTGTGAGTAATGAATTGTGTGAGGGTGAGGACGTCGAGTGGCAGGAATGGCAGCCGAGAGGAGGCATGGAAGTCTTTAAAGCTGTTCCATTCGGTGAGGTATGATGAGAGGGTACTAGGGGCGAGGCTGTTGAGGATGGCAGAGGCTAACTGTGCCGGTTGCGGGTTTAGTTGAAGATTGCGGCTGAAAACGGAGGGACAGGGGTTGGCCGTCGGTCCGAGGGTGGTGCTAATCGCCTGAACTTCTGAAACGCGAAAGTGAATCGGCGACTGAATTTTTGTGGCCTGGAATGTGGGCGGCTCGGCTAATGAACTGGTGCCGGGCCAAGACTCGGGTAAGTCTCCTTATGAACGACATGTTGAGACAGCGCGATTGTCCTTTGTTGATGAAGTCTACTGCTGCGCTGTTGTCGGAGTAGATGGTTATGGTCTTTTTGGAGTATTTGTGCCGACAAAAGGACAGCTGCTATGACAATGGGGTATGTTTTGAAGATTGCGGAGGAGGGGGTCAGGGATGCGAATTCTTGTGGCCATGAGGCTGAGAAACCACTTTTTGCTGTTAAGACTGCCGAAGCCGGTGAGGAGCTGGATGTCTTCCGGTTTGGTAATGTAGTCGTCATAGAAAAAGAAGATGCCGTTCCAGGAGGAGAGGAAGTGGTGCCGTAATTTGAGCTCAGTTTGGCATGCTTGGTCGAGATTGACCTGTGCGTGGAGATTTGCGACGGAGGCGGTGACGGAGAGGAGATATCACAGGAAGGATCGACCCTGGGGAATGATGCCTATGCCTTAGTTAAGGTGGCGTAGTAAAGGTGGTGGAGTTAAGGTGGCCTAGCACTGACAGAAGTTGGCACTTGGTGCATTTCGGAGCCAGGTGAAAGTTTGAAATGAGTAAGGAGATGCGGTTGATTTTCCCGGTAGGTAAGGATACTTAAAACAGAACTGAGTCTAGGTTGATGCCAAGGAATTTTAAGGACGTGGTGGGACCTGCAGTTTTCTCGGCGGAAAGAGGTACTCCGAGTTCTTGAAACGCGGAGGTCAGGGTATGAAGGCCGAGTGCTGTAGGGGACGAGGATGATGTATGTGACTGTAAGTAAGTTGTCCAGGAGGAGGTGGACGATGTACAGGAGTTTGTGAACATTTATCAAGATCCAGCAGAGTCCTCCTGCTAAACAGTAGAAGATTTTTTTGGCTGCTCCTGCACCCAAAGGTCAGGCAGAATGCTGTAGACGGCGAGGTTAAATGAGGTTAGGTGAGGTGGTTAGCTCACAGGTGAGGGAACATCAAGCTGCGTAGACTCTGCAATTTATCTCTGGTGTCCAGTGCGACCCCGTACGTGCCCTGGTTGAATTGCCGCATGCGACCGGCGGATTCAGAGGCAAACAGATTGTGGTAGGTGTAGAACCCGTTGCTGCCAAAATGAATGGCCAAGTCGAAAATTAAGGTGAGATAGTTGTCTAGCTCGGGCCTGCGGTCGGGGTTGGAGATGCAGATGTCGTCTCGGTACAATTAGAACGCATGCGCGAATTCGGTCCGTGTGAGATCCTTGGACCGGTGGGGGGGAGCTGTTTTAGCTCGATGGGGCTGAAGGCGGTGAGCAGTTTCATCGGGATGTGAGGGTTACATGTGGATGGGAGGATGAGCTGGCCTACAAGCCGAGCATGAAGGGTTGGGTGCCAACCATGTTGTCTTTCGTTATCAGTTCTGTTCGTGGTTTTCATAGATAAGATCTCAAGGTGCCGCGAGGGAGTATTCGGCTCTATGCAGATGATGTGATTCTGTTGGCTCTGATAGGTGGAGCAGCACAGGACATAGAAAAAGAGGCCAGAAGCACAGACGGCACCACGCAGGAAGTATGCCGGCGGACTTAAAAAACAAACAGAACCTCCAGACTCGGCTTGGAGAGACGAGTCATTAGACAAACCAAGTTACGGCAAAATCACAGAAAAAGACAATGAGGGAACAAAGCCGTTCTCACCCCCAATTTATTGAATACAGATTCTTGGTCAGTGTCCCTCAGCATCTGATACCAATGCAGACTTTAGCATCTGTATGAGACACCAGGCTTTCAACTACTACCTAGGCCACACTGCACGACTTAAGCACTAGATTTGAATTCGCGAACACAACTAGCACTTCCACGCGGTGCTTCAGCGTTATGCGTGAACTGTTTGAAGATGAGGCTCGCCTGAGCATCATAGACTTATTCCACATGTCTAGCATGCTGAATATCTGAACAGGTCGGGGAGGTGAGAACCACACACACTTGATTTGTCGCATCACCAAAGGCAAAGTTAGTAGCCTTCTGGTCTTTTGACCAAGATCTTGTCCTGGTCAAAACTGTCTTAAAAAGGCAACTTTTCCTGCGTTATGTACTTTGCGGTTCCCTGTTGCAGAGCATGATGAAAGTTGTAAGTGTTGAGAAAAACATGGCAACAAGAGCAGGAGGAGGTAAATACAAGGAAAAGCCAATGAAGATACATGAAACAGTTAAGGGGGAAGTTTAGTCACTCCCACTAAAGGAAAGTTTTCACCAGAGTAAAAGGAGGAGGGACGTTGATGAAGACAAGAGATTAATCAGATGTATGACGAGCTCAGCAGCATCTGAGAATGAAAACCCTTGAAGAAGCTGAACTTTGCTTTCCAGAACTCCTCAACTCCTCCTGCAGGAAGATCACGCGTCCTCACTCTGTGTCTATGCTCACTGACATTATACTGTCCTCCATCTCTCTGCTCACTGTGACTCTCAACCTGCTGGTCATCATCTCCATCTCCCACTTCAGGTATTCATATGTGTTATCGATTTATTAAATTGGTATCTGGACAGAAATACATGGTTATTGTTGTTCTCTTATCTCTCCAGGCAGCTTCACACATCCACTAACTTCCTCCTCCTCTCTCTTGCGATCTCAGATTTCCTTGTGGGCTTCATCATGTTCTTTAACAGTATGCTAAAAGACCGCTGCTGGTTGTTTGGTGACCTCATGTGTATTCTGTATAATGTTCTGGGCTATATTATTACTTCTGCCTCAATAGGAAGCATAGTGCTCATATCAGTTGACAGATATGTGGCTATTTGTGAGCCTCTACAATATCCCAACAAAGTCACACAAAAAAGAGTTCGAGTCTGTGTTTGTCTGTGTTGGATAGGTTCTGCTTTCATTAACAGTCTGCTGCTGAAGAATAACCTGGAACAACCAGGCAGGTATAATTCCTGCATTGGAGAGTGTGTTGTTGTCATTAACTACATTGCAGGAGTTGCAGATCTTTTTTTGGCCTTCATTGGTCCTGTCACTGTCATCATAGTTCTGTACATGAGAGTGTTTGTGGTGGCTGTGTCTCAGGCTCGTGCCATGCGGTCTCATGTTGCAGCTTTCTCTCTCAAGTGTTCAGTGACTGTAACTGCTAAAAGATCTGAAATGAAAGCAGCCAGAGCTCTTGGTGTTATTATTGTTGTGTTTCTAGTGTGCATCTGCCCTTTATATTGCGTTTTGCTCACAGGCCAGGAAGCCTCACTTAGTGACACATCTGCTTTCTTTGTAACATGTCTGTTTGATTTCAACTCCTGTCTTAACCCTGTGATTTATGCCTTTTTTTACCCCTGGTTTAGAAAAGCCATCAAGCTCATTGTTACTCTTAAGATACTGCAGCCTGGCTCATGTCAGACCAACATGCTGTAGAGACACTGCATGGTGGATGAAATTACACAGAAACATGTTCTTGGTCACCTTTTATTCATGAATGGATGTGAAAGTCATTTACATTAACCTTTGTGTGAACACTTTTACATTCACATTATATGTGTGTCTTTACATTGTGTACTGTTTCACAGTGAAGCAACTTTGAAAACTACTACTACTCTAGAAGAACTGTTGCCTGGTTCCTGTGTAAAAATGAGTTGATGGACTGATTATAGAAAAGATGTTTTCTTTTTGGGTTCCAACATGTCTTTAGTTACGCTGCTTAACTCTGTAGCTAAAGACCTTAATGCAACTCTCTCTCTTTGCTGTTTGAAGGAGGAACCTGCCAGCATCCTTTAAAGGACCCTTTCACAGATTTAGCAAATGGTCTGCAAATATGTTTGAATTTGAAGTTCTTTTCATTTATCATATCTATCAGGTAGTTGTGAAACTGTGATCTGTGACTCTGTAAATAAAATAAAACATGTATACTAATATTATATACTCTTTGTCTATTTCATTTTTGTGCTTGAGTTTGACTAAATTATACACATTTGTCTTGAACAGTAAATAAACATAAGTAAAGTGTGTGTTTCAAAAACATATTCATGTAATATTAATGTTATTGTAGTGAAAATGAATATTTAGTGTCCTTATAAGAAAACAGTACTTTTAGCAGCTTAGTCTTTTAATACTTTATTACAGGATAAGATATAAAAGATTATAACAAGTTTACACGTCATCAATCATGAGCCATAGTACAGACATAAATCATGGTACATTCAGCTGAATGGGACAGAGGGTTCTCTCTCCGGGTGTAGTCGTAATCGATCGCTTTAGAGTTGTGTAAAAGAATGTAAACCATGGACAAGTCAGAGACACAAGTGTCCAGTGAACACATCTGGCAAAAAGCATAGCTCCCAAGCTATATAATTACTCAGAGTGCATAGGACTCATTTTTCCCCGACAGTTATTACCCTAAAATTATGCCAGTGTCACGGTTTATCCTAAAACATTATGAGGGAAGAGGGGCTAGGGAAACGCCCCTAGGCCGAATATGAGTCTCTAAATGAGACTAAACAAAGTTTAAATGTTGTGTGCCTGGCTCTCAGAGGCTTTTTAAACACTCTTATGCGGGCCTGTAGAAGGCTGTGAAGCTTGTGATTTTGCTCCACGTCAAGGGATAGCGAAAAGTCAAAAAAGGTCAAAAATCTTTGCGCCACTTTCCAGACCCCAAGAAGGGTCAGACGACCCAAGTGAAGCTCCACCGTCTCTCTGGGGGTCTTGTGGCACGCCATCAAGCCAATTTCAGGGCTCTGTGTGAGGCGGTTGTGAAAGGTCAATCAGGTCAATCAGGTCAAATTCCCTCCCCAGACCTTGGTGCACCGGACTTGGCTGGGTCACTCGGAGTAATGTGAACCAAGACCTGTACCCGGACTTGGTGGGCCTTGGCTGGGTAATTCTGAGTGATGTGGACCTCCCGACAGGACCAAGACCTGTACCCGGACTTAGTGAGACCTGGCTGGGTTAGTCTGAATAATGTGGACCCCCTAAGGACCAAGACCGGCACTCAGACTTGAGGACCTCCCTGCCGACCAGAAGGGAAAAAAAAGAAGTAAAAAAAGTAAAAAAGTACCAGGACGCCGAGATGAAACTTTAAAAAAAAGTTGAAAATCAGACTGTCCAACCAATCTAGAGTACCAGGGGTGGCAGATGGACTATGAAATAATTAACCGAAACAAATTGTTCCCTTATATTTATACTGCGGCACTTTTGACGAGTGCGACAAAATTACCTCTGGCACGATTTCCGAAACCCATTTAAAAAAAAAAAAGAGTGTAACAAGGTACGGTTAGCTGGGTGAGTTTCCCCCACCCTGCACAATAACTCAGCACTCCAGATATTTGGTTGATAATGGTCTTTATTTGCACCACCTCAAACCGTCTGGTGGCAGTCGCCTCCTGTCTCCCTGACGTCTTTCCTACAGCTCTTTATATTGGGGCGAGCAATCAGCCTCAGCTGACAGCAATTAGGCCTCACCTCCGGCACCTGTCCCCCGAGTCACTCACAACAACACCTCTCTGCAGCTGAACATAACAACGCCCCTAACGCCACATACCGCCACATACCGCCACATACCTCCACCGCCTGACTTACGCCATGGAGCCATCCGGCCTCCGCTTCTTTTAAAAATCTCCCTCGCTGGTTTCACTCTCCTCCGGCCTGTTTTCACTCTTCACCAGCCTGGTTTCCACAGTTTTTCTGTCATGGCGCCAAACGCTTTCAGCAAAGCACATGTCAGAACCGCATGATTGTCTTCCAATATGTATTTCCATGACAATGTTATCATTCAAATCATGGTCAACAAAAAAAAGTCACCTTTGGATCGGAATGTTAAAAATGGACCAATCCTCATTAGACAACATGAAAACAGCTAGAGGCTTCACATCAGTCAGAGAGAGTTGATCTTGGATTTAATTCAACATGAATTTTGACATTTCACTGTTTAGTTTTTTCGCGGCTTGATTGTGGCGCTGAATTCCAAGTATCCATCGACTAGGGTTCATTGTGTAACCAAGGAAATAAAATACAAAAATAGTTTTCCGGTGAGAACAACGCAAAATAATTTGCCAATGGGACTGATACTTGTGGAGAGAGAGGGTTGTTAAGGTTCGTTATATCAGCCAAGCAGAGGAAACATAACCAACACTACACTTACAATAAAGAGATGTGCAGATAAGAGTGTGACGGAGAAAAGAGACGGCGTCAATGCATCTGTGTGTGTCTGTGATGGAGGGATGAGCTGTGGGATGAAGAGTGTTGTGTAACATTACCCCCAATGCACATAATCAGGATACTTATTCTTAAAATACATAGGACCTGAAGACAGACAGTATTTTTGGTTCTCTCCTGATTTCAGAAGTTTTCAAGATTTACATTGACGTGACCTTGTAAACCTGCGTGAGAGAAAAGATTTAAATGCACCTCACGCTGCATGAACAAACCAAACTGAGCAGAAGTACAGTTGCTGATCACAGTTTCTCAACTATCTGATAGATATGATCAATAAAAATATCTTCAAATTAAAACATGTTTGCAGACCATTTGTAAAATCTGTGAAAGGGCCCTTTAAAGGATGCTGGCAGGTTCCTCCTTCTAACAGGAAAGAGAGAGAGTTGCATTAAGGTCTTTAGCTACAGAGTTGGAGGACAGTATAATGTCAGTGAGCATAGACACAGAGTGAGGACGCGTGATCTTCCTGCAGGAGGAGTTGAGGAGTTCTGGAAAGCAAAGTTCAGCTTCTTCAAGGGTTTTCATTCTCAGATGCTGCTGAGCTCGTCATACATCTGATTAATCTCTTGTCTTCATCAACGTCCCTCCTCCTTTTACTCTGGTGAAAACTTTCCTTTAGTGGGAGTGACTGAACTTCCCCCTTGACTGTTTCATGTATCTTCATTGGCTTTTCCTTGTATTTTACCTCCTCCTGCTCTTGTTGCCATGTTTTTCTCAACACTTACAACTTTCATCATGCTCTGCAACGGGGAACCGCAAAGTACATAACAACGCAGGAAAAGTTGCCTTTTTAGGACAGTTGTGAGCAGGACAAGATCTTGGTCAAAAGACCAGAAGGCTACTAACTTTGCCACTTGTTGCCTTAACGGCAACAAGTGGTTTCTCAGCCTCATGGTCACACGAATTCGCATCCCTTACCCCCTCCTCCGCAATCTTTGAAACGTTTTCCATTGTCATAGAACTCGTCCTTTTGGGGCACAAATGGTCCAAAAAGACCATAACCATCTACTCCGACAACAGCGCAGCAGTAGACTTCATCAACAAAGGACAATCGCGCTGTCTCAACATAATGTCGTTCATAAGGAGACTTACCCGAGTCTTGGCCCGGCACCAGTTCATTAGCCGAGCCGCCCACATTCCAGGCCACAAAAATTCAGTCGCTGATTCACTTTCACGTTTCTCATTTCAGAAGTTCAGGCAATGAGCACCAGCCTCGGACCCACGGCCAACCCCGGTATCTCCGTTTTCAGCCGCAATCTTCAACTAAACCCGCAACGGGCACAGTTAGCCTCTGCCATCCTCAACAGCCTCGCCCCTAGTACCCTCTCATCATACCTCACCGAATGGAACAGCTTTAAAGACTTCCATGCCTCCTCTCGGCTGCCATTCCTGCCACTCGATGTCCTCACCCTCACACACTTCATTGCTCACACATATACCCTCAGAATGAAATCCTCCACCATACGGACCTACATAAGTGGCATCAACTTCCTCACAAAACTGGCCTTAGGGGCTCGGTGTCCAGCTTCGACCCACTCTCTCGTAACGATGTTACTCAAAGGCCTGAGCAAGGCCGAACTGAACCGCGCCCCGCACCTCATCGCCTGCCCCTCACGTGGGATCTCCTCGCCCGCTGCATCCATAAGCTGCGTTCGGGGTACATGTCCCGATTCACCGACAAAACACTAGAGTCCATGTTCCTGCTCACCTTCTTCGGCTTCCTGCGCTGCTCGGAGTTCACCGCCCCAGGTGCCGACCACCAGCCGTTGCGACACACAACCATGTCTGACATCTCAGTCTTTCCTCCCAATACCATCATCTATCTTCTCAAGCACAGCAAGATCAACCAACACGGTCCGCCCCAACTCATCCACCTCTTCTGTCTGGACTTGTTCCTCAGCCATACAAGCCCATCCACGACTACCTAAACCTTACATCGACCGGCCAAAAGTCTGGACAAGACCCCCTCTTCACAACGGAGACCGGAAAGGAGGCCACACAAGCCTTGTTTTACCTTCACCTACGCCTGATCCTATCGAGATCCGAAATACTCCCGGAATCGTACTCGGGCCATTCCTTCTGCATCGGCACCGCCTCCACCGTGTCCAGCCAGGGAGTCTCTGACCACATCATCAAACTGCTTTACCGCTGGTCTTCACACACGTACCTCTCTTATGTCCGCTCCAACCTGAACGCCATTAGGAACGCTCACCGGCACCTGTCTGATGAAGCTGTCTTTTGGGGACTCTGACCTGCAGAGCTGTCATCCCATCCCTCACCCCGCATGCTTCAATCCCAACCCGCATCCCTTACCCCTCATCCATCACCCTTCATCCATCAGCCCTAGACCTTGAACAGGTTCCAAATAAATCATTCAAGAACGCCAGTTACGAGTAGCGTGGTCCTTGTTCGTGAAGTCTTTTGGGCTGCAGGCAGCACTCCCGAGGACCTTCTTTCACTCTGTGGTGGCATCACCCATCTTTTATGTAGTGGTCCACGGTGGAGGTGGTGGGAGACCGGAGGATGATGGCTAAGCTCTCATCCCTGATGGACAACACCTCCCACTCCGTGCAGGACACTTTGGCAGCTGTGCACAGCTCCTTCAGCCACCGGCTGATTCATTCCCTGCGTGTGAAGGAGAAGTACCACAAGTCCTTCCTTCCTGTTGCTGTCAGGCTGCACAACCAGCAGCGCTCCCAGTAGACCACAAGAACACTTCAACCTGTGCATTATGAATATACTGTGCATTTATTTTATCTGTATATGTAATATTCAGTTATTGTAAATTCTTTACTTTTAAATTCTTTAATTTTTACTTTTTAGCATTTATATCACATTTTAAAAACGTTTATATGTCTGTTGTTTGCACTTCAACGAGTTTCTTTAAAGTACTGTACATTTCCCCACAGCAGGACAAATAGATGAATAACTTTTCTTGTAACTTATCTTTCCATCTTGTATTAAATCAATCATTAAAAGGCGTGAGATAATGTTTTAGGATAAACCCTGTGATTGCTACTGACATACACACGTTATTTAAATTATACGGTGGAAATTATATGCTCAATTAAACAAAACAAACACAGAGCATAATTTTAGGGTAATAACTGTCGGGGAAAAATGAATCCAATGCACTCTGAGTAATTATATAGCTTGGGAGCTATGCTTTTTGCCAGATGTGTTCACTGGACACTTGTGTCTCTGACTTGTCCATGGTTTACATTCTTTTACACAACTCTAAAGCGATCGATTACGACTACACCCGGAGAGAGAACCCTCTGTCCCATTCAGCTGAATGTACCATGATTTATGTCTGTACTATGGCTCATGATTGATGACGTGTAAACTTGTTATAATCTTTTATATCTTATCCTGTATTAAAAGACTAAGCTGCTAAAAGTACTGTTTTCTCATAAGGACACTAAACATTCATTTCCACCACAATAACATTAATATAACATGAATATGTTTTTGAAAACACACACTTTACTTATGTCTATTTACTGTTCAAGACAAATGTGTATAATTTAGTCAAACTCAAGCACAAAGATGAAACAGACAAGGAGTGTATAATATTAGTAAACATGTTTTATTTGAGTATGAAAGAGACAAGTGACAGAGAAAGGTACACACAATGGACAGAGTATTTTCAGATTAAAGATTGAATCATTAATTGCATTATTTACCTTGATTCTCATGGATGACAGCATGACACATTAACTAAACTAATGCGTTAATGTGACTAACAGCGTTATTGAGCTTTGAGCTCATTGTGTAACCAAAGAAATAAAATACAAAAATAGTTTTCCGGGGAGAACCACGCAAAAATAATTTCCAAATGTGACTGATACTTGTGGAGAGAGAGGGTTGTTAAGGTTCGTTATATCAGCCAAGCAGAGGAAACATACCCAACACTACACTTACAATAAAGAGATGTGCAGATAAGAGTGTGACAGAGAAAAGAGACGGCGTCAATGCATCTGTGTGTGTCTGTGATGGAGGGATGAGCTGTGGGATGAAGAGTGTTGTGTAACATTACCCCCAACTCACATTTAAAGCACATAATCAGGATACTTATTCATAAAATACATAGGACCTGAAGACAGACAGTATTTTTGTTCTCTCCTGACTTCAGAAGTTGTCAGAATTTACAAACTTGCATTTTAGATAAACAATGCTATTGTTTGTATAAAATAAAACACAACAGGCCACTTGAGGAGGTGTCCCTCATTGAAAAATGTTTCTTTCAAGCCTGTAAAGTAGGTAATTTTTCACCTGCTGATTATTTCCTGACATTGAGTGAGACCTTTCATATAACAGATAAACCAAACAAACAGCATTACACTCGTTCATTTACGTCTTTGTTTTTCAAAATCAAGGTACACTGAAGTGATCTTGTAAACCTGCGTGAGGGAAAAGATTTAAATGCATCTCACACTGCATGAACAAACCAAACTGAGCAGAAGTACAGTTGCTGATCAGTTTCTCAACTATCTGATAGATATGATCAATAAAAATATCTTCAAATTAAAACATGTTTGCAGACCATTTGTAAAATCTGTGAAAGGGCCCTTTAAAGGATGCTGGCAGGTTCCTCCTTCAAACAGCAAAGAGAGAGAGTTGCATTAAGGTCTTTAGCTGCAGAGTTAAGCAGCGTAACTAAAGACATGTTGGAACCCAAAAAGAAAACAGCTTTTCTATAATAGTCCATCAACTCATTTTTACACAGGAACCAGGCAACAGTTCTTCTAGAGTAGTAGTAGTTTCCAAAGTTGCTTCACTGTGAAACAGTACACAATGTAAAGACACACATATGATGTGAATGTAAAAGTGTTCACACAAAGGTTAATGTACCAAGACTTTCACATCAATTCATGAATAAAAGGTGACCAAGAACATGTTTCTGTGTAATTTCATCCACCATACAGTGTCTCTACAGCATGTTGGTCTGACATGAGCCAGGCTGCAGTATCTTAAGAGTAACAATGAGCTTGATGGCTTTTCTAAACCAGGGGTAAAAAAAGGCATAAATCACAGGGTTAAGGCAGGAGTTGAAATCAAACAGACATGTTACAAAGAAAGCAGATGTGTCACTAAGTGAGGCTTCCTGGCCTGTGAGCAAAACACAATATAAAGGGCAGATGCACACTATAAACACAACAATAACAACACCAAGAGCTCTGGCTGCTTTCATTTCAGATCTTTTAGCAGTTACAGTCACTGAACACTTGAGAGAGAAAGCTGCAACATGAGACCGCATGGCACGAGCCTGAGACACAGCCACCACAAACACTCTCATGTACAGAACTATGATGACAGTGACAGGACCAATGAAGGCCAAAAAAAGATCTGCAAGTCCAGCAATGTAGTTAATAACAACAACACACTCTCCAATGCAGGAATTATACCTGCCTGGTTGTTCCAGGTTATTCTTCAGCAGCAGACTGTTAATGAAAGCAGAACCTATCCAACACAGACAAACACAGACTTGAACTCTTTTTTGTGTGACTTTGTTGGGATATTGTAGAGGCTCACAAATAGCCACATATCTGTCAACTGATATGAGCACCATGGTTCCTACTGAGGCAGAGGCTATGATGTTTGTTAGAGACTGAAACAGAACACATATGATGAGTTCATCGAGCAACCAGCAGCGATATTTTAGCATACTGTGAATGATCATGATAAAGCCCACAAAGAAATCTGACGTTGCAAGAGAAAAGAGGAGGAGGTTGGTGGACGTGTGAAGCTGCCTGGAGAGATAAGAGAACAACATCCTGATCATTATTAGTAGCATCAATTGTGATCAGAGACAAAAGCAATGACTGAAACACAAAACATATGTCCCTGAAATGTCTCAATCCATGAGCATTATAAATCGATAAAACATATGAATACCTGAAGTGGGAGATGGAGATGATGACCAGCAGGTTGAGAGTCACAGTGAGCAGAGAGATGGAGATCAGTACAATGTCAGTGAGCATAGACACAGAGTGAGGACGCGTGGCCTTCCTGCAGGAGGAGTTGAGGAGTTGTGGAAAGCAAAGTTCAGCTTCTTCAAGGGTTTTCATTCTCAGATGCTGCTGAGCTCGTCATACATCTGATTAATCTCTTGTCTTCATCAACGTCCCTCCTCCTTTTACTCTGGTGAAAACTTTCTTTCAGTGGGCGTGACTGAACTTCCCCCTTGACTGTTTCATGTATCTTCATTGGCTTTTCCTTGTATTTACCTCCTCCTGCTCTTGTTGCCATGTTTTTCTCAACACTTACAACTTTCATCATGCTCTGCAACGGGGAACCGCAAAGTACATAACGCAGGAAAAGTTGCCTTTTTAGGACAGTTGTGACCAGGACAAGATCTTGGTCAAAAGACCAGAAGGCTACTAACTTTGCCTTTGGTGATGCGACAAATCAAGTGTGTGTAGTTCTCACCTCCCCGACCTGTTCAGATATTCAGCATGCTAGACATGTGGAATAAGTCTATGATGCTCAGGCGAGCCTCATCTTCAAACAGTTCACGCATAACGCTGAAGCACCGCGTGGAAGTGCTAGTTGTGTTTGCGACTTCAAATCTAGTGCTTAAGTCGTGCAGTGTGGCCTAGGCAGTAGTAGTAACAAAATTGGTAACAAAAGACAACATGATTGGCACCCAACCCTTCATGCTCGGCTTGTAGGCCAGCTCATCCTCCCATCCACATGTAACCCTCACATCCCGAGGAAACTGCTCACCGCCAAACCGTTTTACCTAATCTCATCCAACCCCGCCGGCGCAGCAGCCTGCCTGACCTTTTGGTGCAGGAGCAGCCCAAAATCTTTGACTGTTCAGCAGAAGCACTCTGCTGGATCTTGATAAATGTTCACAAACTCCTGTACATCATCCAGCTTCTGGATGACTTACTTACAGTCACATCGTCCTCCTCCCCTACAGCACTCGGCCTTCATACCCTTTCAAGAACTTGGAGTACCTCTTTCCGCTGAGAAAACTGCAGGTCCCACCACGTCCTTAAAATTCCTCGGCATCAACCTAGACTCAGTTCTGTTTTAAGTATCCTTACCTCCCGAGAAAATCAACCGCATCTCCTTACTCATTTCAAACTTTCAACTGGCTCCAAAATGCACCAAGTGCCAACTTCTGTCAGTGCTAGGCCAACTTAACTCCACCACCATTACTACGCCACCTTAACTCAGGCATAGGCATCATTCCCCAGGGTCGATCCTTCCTGTGATATCTCCTCTCCGTCACCGCCTCCGTCGCAAATCTCCACGCACAGGTCAAACTCGACCAAGCATGCCAAACTGAGCTCAAATTATGGCACCACTTCCTCTCCTCCTGGAACGGCATCTTCTTCCTCTATGACGTCTACATCACCAAACCAGAAGACATCCAGCTCCTCACCGGCTTCCGCGGCCTTAACGGCAAAAAGTGGTTTCTCAGCCTCATGGCCGCACGAATTCGCATCCCTGACCCCCTCCGCCGCAATCTTTGAAACATACCCCATTTTCATAGCAGCTGTCCTTTGGGGGCACAAATGGTCCAAAAAGACCATAACCATCTACTCCGACAACAGCGCAACAGTAGACTTCATCAACAAAGGACAATCGCACTGTCTCGACATAATGTAGTTCATAAGGAGACTTACCCTCGTCGGATCTCCTCGCCCGCTGCATCCACAAGCTCCGTTTGGGCTACCTGTCCCCTTTACCGACAAAACACTAGAGTCCATGTTCCTGCTCGCCTTCTTTAGCTTCCTGCGCTGCTCGGGGTTCACCGCCCCAAGCGCCGACCACTAGCTGCCACGACACACAACCATGTCTGACATCTCAGTCTTTCCTCCCGATACCATCATCTATCTTCTCACGCACAGCAAGAACAACCAACACGGTCCGCCCCAACCCATCCACCTCTTCTGTCTGGACTTGTTCCTCAGCCATACAAGCCAATTTGCGACTCCCTAAACCTTACATCGACCGGCCAAAAGTCTGGACAAGACCCCCTCTTCATAACGGAGACTGGAACAGGGGCTACTCCCCCCTGGTTTCACAACCACCTCCGCCTGATCCTATCGATCCAAAATACCCCCCAAAACTGAACGACATCAGGAACGCTTATCGGCACCTGTCTGCATGAAGCTGTCTTTTGGGGACTTTGATCCGCAGACATGCCAAGAGACGGCCCCCACCCATAGTCTCTACAACTCCCCCCCGCAACCCATCCTCAGCGGCGTCGAGGTCCGGGCACGGGCTCTCTAAAGCACGCGACCGGAGCCGGCGTGCCACCTTGGGCCCGAGCCTTTTCAAACCGACCTAGAGCCGGTCGCGGTGCATTACAGTGGAGGAAATGCACCGGGCAGCAAAGGGAGAGCACAACCTGTCAGGTCAACAAAAATGCATGTTGTCCAAATCTATCAACAAAGCCGCCACACTGACCCTGCACAGATATAATATTGCAGCACAGCTGCACCGGCAGTTACCTCTCCCCGCGCCAAGGAGAGGCCGCGGGTAGAAGCACCAGCACCCCCAGGTGCAGCAGCAACTACAGCGCTGTGGCTAGTTTATGATTAAATAATCAGCCTGACTGGGATGACCTGCAGAGTGCCCTGAGGGTATCACTGCAGTACTATGAGTATCCCTGCAGTACTATGAGTATCCCTGCAGTACTATGAGTATCCCTGCAGTACTATGAGTATCATTGCAGTACTGTGTATATCCCTGAGACTTTCAGTATGCATGTGTTCATGTGAATGACGTTAAACACATGCAGTACAGGAAGTACTCGTGCAACACTGCGATTACAATTCCTTCTTTGAGTGTTGGGTTAACCTCACAGGGCCTGTTGATCTGCGTTTAGACTTTAATATTCCCTTAACTGTCGTCACAGTTCTGTATTTGAGTGTTTGGTGTGATGCCGCACTGCAGCTGAATGTAAGGGTCATCAATGCTTACATGATATCAATTTTAATCTTTCAATCAAAGAATAGGAGTTCCATCTGATTACAAATGTTTGTTTTAGTTTGGAAACTATCGCTGTACACAACTTCAGAGTTTGTTGTCGTTGTTATGAACACACACACACACACACACACACACACACACACACACACACACACACACACACACACACACACACACACACACACACACATCATTAACAGCCCATTAACTGCTGCTGTGTACCTCTCTGCCTCGGACAAGTTTTCACACCTGCTTTCATTAGTGTCACATGATGACGTCATTGCCATCAGAGGTGTGACTGAGATCTAAAACCAACTCTCACTGCAACACTTGATGCAACTGTTGCTAAAGAGATCGACAATTTAAAGTAAACAATGTTGCTGATCATTTCTCTTTAATGACTAAAGTTTTGCGACTCGACCTCTCGAAACTTCGGCACATGATTACATCATATGATCTTCATTACAAAGGAAAACGCATCATTATTCAAATATTATATCAAACTTTTCTAAAAGTTCTGCATTTGTTTAACGTCATTTACATGAACACATGCATACTGAACGTCTAAAGTTTATTTTAATTTGGATTTAAAAATGCATTTCTGACCTGATGACTTTGGGGCCGAAGCGAGGAAATTATTGTATTGATAGAAAAAACAACATGAATGAATAATAAATGAAAATATATTACTTGTTCTATTTCACCTGAAATTTAATTTACCATGAAATGCAAGCACTTCAAAGTCAAACTAAACGCACCTGGTTTTAGAGTCCAAGAGCTTATTGGTCGGTTGGTTTTGATTCCTCTGCTAAAAAACTATTAAAGTCATTTTTTGAAATGCTAACTAGTTCTTTCGCTGAACGTTAAAGGCATTAATTTCTTAGACATCTAATTTGTTCTCTTTGGCGGCACCTGTGGCCACAAGCGGTAACTGCAGGTGTGCGATCGCATCCCAGAGATCCAAAATGTCCTTTGTGACTTAACAGATGTTTAATTCTGTTAATAATTATTGATCGTTGGCTGACCCGGTGGAGTTCTCGTCATGCAGGTTCATTCAGAGGCCCAACAGGGAAGTGACGCCCACAGACAGGAATTCAGGGAGGTGAAAGACAACGAAGGGTTTCTGCAGGATTGACTCCATAAGATGAACACAAGAAGAGATCTGAAGACACTCGAGGAGCCTTTCAACAGATGTTTATTCTGTTTATGATGACAGACCAGAACAAAGAACAACTGTAATGTCACGCTTTGATAAATGAAGCCGACAAAATATAAAATCTGTCTTTTCCTTCACTGCAATTTGGAAGCTGCTGATTATGAACACATGAAAAAATGACATTTTAGCATCGCTCTGCCGATTGCAGAAATGTGAAAGAAATGAAGTATTGTACTTACTGAAGTATTGTACTTAACTACAAAATCAAAAAGGTACTTATTAGATTTTTCCCATTTTATGCACTTTTGAGTGTTGGTGAACATGTTTCTACTTGATGACTAATGAGCACATTCTGCTGAAAATACTAAATACTTTTTAAGGTTTTGAGTGCAGGACATTTCCTTTTTGTCGTGGAGTATTTTCCGTATCTCGGGTTTTATTTCATGCAAAGATTTGTAAAAGCAGAGCTTTTGCTGATTTATTTTGGATAAAAACCTTTGGTCCAATTTCTTTTAGCATTTTAAAATATCTTGTTTTGTGTGTACAGGCAGGACTTTAGCACATTAAGCCAGTGGAAGCAGTGCTATCACAATATTTAGTGTATGTTTATATTAAGTATGAATAATCAATAGCTCAACATTAACAACCAATAATTGTGATTTTTCTTGTTGGCCATCCGGGTGCAGGCCGATGCGTCTCAACCTAACAGAAGAAAACTTCACTTTTAGTCTAGTTTAGGAGATTAATCTGGACTGCGCTCGTCTTTCTGAAGGCTTCAACATACACGTGTGAAAAAGACGATTAAAATCAGTGTACAGGAATAAGAAATCATAGAGTGCAGAAAATCATGAGACTGCATAACAAAGAGCAAATAAACACACATACTGGTTTTGTTTTTGTAAAAACATTGATTCATTGACGCCGAAAAGGGCCGCCGGCCAACTGAAAAGCTGTTGCGAGTGGTGAGCAGCTGTCTTTACGTCGGTAGAGTGTGAGGAAGCTAAACATGGAGGGACTTAGGACCCAGGGGATGTAGGTGGAAAAAACAAAACGGGCCCTTCTGGGGCAGTTGTTACGCTGAGCGCTGGCATGACAGTATATGAAGAATTCCTACCGTATAGAAACTTGAAAGCGGTGTATACATGTGTATTTATATATATAAACTCGTCTAGAAGACCAGCACACGGCTGGTCTTCTGCAGCTTCAGACCCGTGAGAGCCGAGAGCGGCGGGAGGCCCTGGAGGCCCAGCAGCTGGCGGGTGCAGGTCTCCCAGTTCAGACCGAACTCCAGCCGGCTGTAGACGCACGGGTACTGGTGGTCCGCCCAGCAAACCCAGTCCACCGCCCGCTTTAGCTCCTCCCACCGCGCGGGCCTGGAGCAGCAGCAGCAGCAAGCAAAAAAAAGTCATTGGCAGGGTTCAGGCACATTGTGACCAATGGATTTACATGACTTTAAACCATATTTCCATAACTTTTAACCAAATTTCAATGACCTTTAACCAAATTTCAATGACCTTTAACCAAATTTCAATGACCTTTAACCAAACTTCCATGACTTTAAACTAATTTCCATGACTTTAAACCAAATGTTCATGAGCAAACATTGTGTGAAATGTGTGTGTGAACAGTAAAAAGTGATAAAATGTAGTATTTAAACTAACAATGAGGATTCAAAGCATACAGTAAACCTTAAATGACTCCAATGAATGAGAGACAATAGTTTGATTAAAAGAATAAACATTCATATAGATGTCTGTATGTATGCTGCTGATATTTTGAGCCTCTTTCTTTTAAAAGCAGATTCATTATTTATAACTAAATGAACGTCATGAACACATGAATATAACACATTTTCAGGACTTCTCCAGGTTTTCCAGGACCGTATGAACCCTGAAATTGTACAGTTTAAACCCTTTTACGTTTTTTTGTCTGAATGAAGAGGACTTAATCCTTTACGCTGGATTCATCACATCGTGTGCTTTTGATTCATTTCCTACGCCTCCTGGAGGTAGTAACCCTTCCAATTCTACTTCCTGTGAGTGAAAGCTCCATTAACACGAGACGTCACACTTGGTTTTGGACCCCCAGGTGTCCCGCTTTACGCTCGCAGCCTCGCGAGGCCTTCGAGGGAGTTAGTATTTATCGGCCTCGGTGTGGTTCTGGACCCACCTGTGCAGAGACGAGTCGTCCAGGCTGAAGAGGGTGCGCAGCAGTTTGCCCTCCTCCAGCGACTTCACCCTCATCAGCTGCAGGACCAGGAGGGTGGCCACCAGCCTCAGGATGTCTCTGTGGGCCTTCACACCTGGACACACACACACACACACACACACACACACACACACACACACACACACACACACACACACACACACACACACACACACACACAGTGTTTTACATTGGTGGGAAACAAAAGCTAAACTCCTGGCTGAGATATCTCTGAACACAAAAGCAGTTTGATAATTAATTTGACAATAATTGGAAAACAATGGCATCTTTATATTTTCATATAATGCTCCGAATTTGTATGTTTTTTGTACAGAATCTGGTAAAAGCAATCTTCACAATTTTAAACATCGTTTTAGTTGATTTTTCCGACTGAAGTGTTCGTCACACGCGATGTGTTCAAGGACTGTGGGTGAGATGGAAATCTGATGATAATTATGTTTTTCACAGCTTCTGGCTGCGTGAAACGGTGCAGATTTGGGGATTGTTTGAATAAATGCCTTTTCCATGCCGCCAGCGGGTTTTAAAATTCAAAGAACCATTTTAGTTTTCTTTTTTAAAATGTTTTGAAATCTTTCTGTTCATCTTCCCCATCGGTGTTGCTGATGTATTAAAATCCAAACGTGCAGGTTTTGGTCAAAGCGCGCTCGTCTAAAGCACTGAAGGGAAAAGCTTCGTAATGCTTTATTAGACTCCTACATGCTCGTAGGGTTACGAAGAGGAGTCTTTTGTTGAAATCAGACTTTGTAAAGTGTAGTTATGAACGATCTAGTGAAACGTTACGGCCGCCGTGCAGAAGTGACGGCGAGGCTACGAGGTTTATGTAATTACATAAACTTAACGGTAAGTTTATTTCTGTTTGGATAGAACTCTTCCCACAATGCTTTGCTGTATTCCAGCAATTTAAATGAAGTGAATCAACGTTGTGGCTCTGGAGATCCTTTAGCTAACGTCACTTGACTCATTCGTCTCCGTTCTTGGCCGCCGCGGGGCTTTAATGTAAAATGAAACCAAGCTGCTCGTCCCAGAAAGATGTGAAGGAGTGAAACTGGTCCTGAGAGGCCTCACCCAGAGACTGGATGCCCTTGTTTTTCAGGAACTCGTTGGCAAAGAGGTCCACGTTGAAATCTATGAGTTTCCCCAGCTCTGTGGTTAACTCCCAGTAGCCCTCCTGCAACACACACACACACACACACACACACACACACACAAGAACCCAAAACATGAGCAATTACTCCCCAAAGACTGCGAGTTGGCTATAGTGAAGGAAACAAACGCAAAAAGCAGCTGCTGAATGAATGCAAATGTATATTGAAGGTAGGTGTGTCTTATTGGAGGTGGGCGTGTCTTATTGGAGGTAGACGTGTCTTATTGGAGGTAGACGTGTTTTATTGGAGGTAGACGTGTCTTATTGGAGGTAGACGTGTCTTATTGGAGGTAGGCGTGTCTTATTGGAGGTAGGCGTGTCTTATTGGAGGTAGACGTGTCTTATTGGAGGTAGACGTGTCTTATTGGAGGTAGACGTGTCTTATTGGAGGTAGACGTGTCTTATTGAAGGTAGGCGTGTCTTATTGAAGGTAGGCGTGTCTTATTGAAGGTAGGCGTGTCTTATTGAAGGTAGGCGTGTCTTATTGAAGGTAGGTGTGTCTTATCGGAGGTAGACGTGTCTTATCGGAGGTAGACGTGTCTTATCGGAGGTAGACGTGTCTTATCGGAGGTAGACGTGTCTTATCGGAGGTAGACGTGTCTTATCGGAGGTAGACGTGTCTTATCGGAGGTAGACGTGTCTTATTGGAGGTAGGCGTGTCTTATCGGAGGTAGGCGTGTCTTATCGAAGGTAGGTGTGTCTTATCGGAGGTAGGTGTGTCTTATCGGAGGTAGACGTGTCTTATTGGAGGTAGACGTGTCTTATTGGAGGTAGACGTGTCTTATTGGAGGTAGACGTGTCTTATTGGAGGTAGACGTGTCTTATTGGAGGTAGACGTGTCTTATTGGAGGTAGACGTGTCTTATTGGAGGTAGACGTGTCTTATTGGAGGTAGACGTGTCTTATTGGAGGTAGACGTGTCTTATTGGAGGTAGACGTGTCTTATTGGAGGTAGACGTGTCTTATTGGAGGTAGACGTGTCTTATTGGAGGTAGACGTGTCTTATTGGAGGTAGACGTGTCTTATTGGAGGTAGACGTGTCTTATTGGAGGTGGGCTTTTTTCCCAGTCCCCCCATGACACCTGTTTGGGGTTTCATGAGAAGTTCGATAGGGTACAATAAAAGAAGAGTACTTAAATGTGCCTTGCATTGTTGTGTTTTAATCTATCATCATATCTGGTGAAATACATCCGCCGTTCGTGATGGTGTTACTCTTTTTAACGTTGGTGTTCTCGGGTTAATCTTACCGATTGTTGCATCTGGAAGATCTTTGTCCATTTGAGCGGCAGCGCTTCAGGAACCGCCGTCGCTTCCCTGAAACAACAATAAAAACATTAACACAGAACTATAGACCCAAACACTCAGAAATGTACATACAAAACAAATAAATACACAGAGGATACACATAAATAACTTATCACAAGTATCTTTTTTGGGACTCACTGAGCGTGTTGATGAACTGTCGACAGAGACGGACGACCAAATATCTCTTTAAAGCGTTCTACAGATCTTTTATTTGTTCTTCCGACAGCCCGCTTGACTTGAGGGCCACTCTGATTTGATGTTTCCTCCGTCATTAAACGGTCAGATAGATCATGGGCTTGAATCCGAGAGCCAATGACACCAAATGTTGGACTTGGGACAGCTGGGGTCACACATGCTCCTTTGTATTCTGTTTGACGATCCTGTGGGACCAGCAGGGATTGCAACTTCCGATGCCGGCTCTTTATCATGTAATCTTGGGATAGATCTACAGCAGGCTGGTGATCGCTCTGGGTTGTTTCTGAAGCCACGCCGTACATTCGGGGGGCCGAGTGGGCTTGAAAATGGGCTTCAAACCTGGCAGGAAGCTGGGCTTGAAGCTGGGCTTGAAGCAGGGCTTGACCCTGGGCTTGACCCTGAGAGCCACCGAAACTAAAACCTGAACTTTGGGCAGCTGGGGTCGCAGGTGCTCGTCCTGTATCTGCTTGAGAATTCTTTCTAAACTCCCTGGATCGAAGCATCAGATTTGGTTGGTGGTGTTGTGGTTTCTGCAAACCTTGGGATCTCAGGGTGCTACCAGTGGGTGTCCACTGTGAAGACGCTTTTTTCATCAGATTCACTGATTGAACTCCCGCGCTGTCGTAGAGGGTGGAAATTGTTGTGAAGTCGACTGGATGCCATGTGCTCTTATGACTTAGTGACCTCTGAGACATAAGTGAGTCTCGACTGAGTGGTGGACCACCTCTGCGAGGAGGAGGAACATGGGGAGTAGAAGGAGAGCACAAGAGGGATGAAGAATGTAATATCCCTTGTGAAACTGGCAATGGAGGAGGAGGTGGAGCATGGAAGGTGTCGGCTGGAGGTTGGAAATAAGGAAGAGGAAGATGAGGAGGAAGAAAAAGTGGAGCACTGGAAGCATTCATAAGGGAACACCAGCCCAATCCCGAAGATTCACTCTACAAAAGGGAGATGAAGAAAACATAAAAGTAAATCAGAGTCTATTTTCTGCTCACTGAATTAAAACTGAACGGCCTTTTTCCACACAGACAGATTTGTAATACAAATTCAAGCAAACTTTGAGTAACGCTACTCGACCTATGGACGCATTAAATTGCGTACATATGCTGTTGCAAACGAGTGTGTGGACACGCAACGCTAATTTGGGATTCATCAACCTATTGTGTGTTAGTTATTTGTGCATTTTGTTTTCAATAACCGACAATAAACCTGATAAAATAAATTAAAAAGCAGCTCTACTGACCCTCCAAAATAGTAAATAGTGAACTGCAGTTTGGGACTCACCGTGGGTGAACAAGATGGAGAGAATGATAGTTCTTCAAACTCATATGATTCACTCTCCTACAACAGAGAAGAGAGACAAACGTGACAATGAGTACACCACGACAACAACACGTCCTTTCCCTCCATGAGTACACAATACTCTGTGTGGCTTTACCTGCACACGTGCACATTCCTCCAGAGCAGCATCCTCCTCTTCGTCCTACAGCAGAGAGACAAAAGCAGGTTATAAACGTGACAATTAAAGCATCTTTCAGTGTGTGTGTTTGTTCAAAACCTTTATGTTTTGTCTCATGACGGCGTTTGGGATACGAACAGAAATTAGTCCGTCCATTTCGGATTAAATGCTCTATTTTCGCTCTGCGCTCTCCTTTTTTTTGGAGAGCGCCATTTGTTCCTTATGTTTCTCTCCCTTTTCTTGTTTCTTTCCATCTATCGCCATCTTTCTTTTTCTTTCTGCCGTCTTTTCTCGGCTGTAACTCTCTCATCCGTCTGCGATGTCGAGTCGCAAAGTTTACCACCGACAACGCACACAGGCTTCTTGTACGTCATGGAAAACCTGGAAAAGTCATGGAACTTTTTATAATGGTTATTTTCAGGCCTGTAAAAGACCTTGAAAAATGCCTAAAATTGTGAAAAAGTCCTGTAAATGTCTTATATTCATGTGATCATGAAGTTCATTTAGTTATAAATAATGAATCTGCTTTTAAAAGAAAGAGGCTCAAAATATCAGCAGCATACATACATCTATATAAATGTTTATTCTTTTAATCAAACTATTGTCTCTCATTCATTTGAGTCAGTTAAGGTTTACTGTATGCTTTGAATCCTCATTGTTAGTTTAAATACTACATTTCATCACTTTTTACTGTTCACACACACATTTTAATCATAGAAATTTGGTTAAAATTCATAGAAATTTGGTGAAAGGTTATGGAAAGTTGGTTTAAAGTCATGAAAAGTTAGTTAAAAGTCATGGACATTTGGTTTAAAGTCATGGAAACCCATTGGTCACAATGTGTATGAACCCTGTGCACTCTGATGGCTGAGTGGCATCGCGTGGGATGGTTTAACTCCTCCAGTAAACTACGGCCGTAAAGACTACAAAAGCTGCTCTGGGTAAAATAGAAGCGCCCTGTCGGCTTTTAGATCCTAACCTTTTGCTTGCCGGTCCGGGTCCTGCAAATGTTCGTTCTTTTGGTGCTGGATCCCACTGTGTCTGGTGAGTACGCACACTCGAATATAGGTGACGCATACTCCTCATCACCACCATCCTCCTCCTCCTCATCCTCCTCCTCCTCCTCTTCCACATAGTCATGAATATCATCCTCATCCTTAGAGAGACAAATGCAGATTATAAACATGACAATTAATGAATCACGACAACAAAGCATGAGCTCTCCTCTCCCCCAATGATAACACTGTGTGATGTTACCAGGATACATCGAGAGTAAGTCCTAGGTACAGCTATTTCCATGTCCACGTCCATTTCCATAGGTTCTCCCTCCTCACTATCCTGAGGAGAAGTCCAGCTGATGTAGGGGAGGAAGTCCACGTCTTCCTCGAAGATCAACTTGGGGATGTCCGTGAAGCCTTCACCGGTTTGGTCCGGGTCCTTTAAAACAAGGCAGACGGGCGTTTTTGTTTTTTAGTAAACGTGGGAGTCGCAAAGAAACCTCCAGTACAAGGGTGCTGTAGATTTGTAACAGTTTACTATGACTTGCACTTAAGCAACAAGGTACTGTATCGTCAATAATGAACTGTTGAGGCTGCTGTAGATTATTATGACTTACACTTGTATATAAAGAACGTAAAATACTGAAGAAGGATATAATAATCAATGAAGCCTTATGAAATGTGTTTTAGTAACACAATAGAAAGTCACTTTTTTAATCATTCAGAAGAATTTCACCATCGACATTTTATTAAATCCCTTTTATTAGAACTCCTCTCTTGGGTCGCGACCGCCCGAAGGTTTTTGAAACGTAACAAGTGCAAATGGAGGCGACAGCGGTACGAACCCTTTCCTCCACGGCCACGAAGCTGGTGAACTGCGACAGGATGGAGAACTCTTTGCTCAGCTCGATGACGAAGCGCTTCAACTCCTTTTTCTTGCACTGGGAAAGCAACAAAAAGTCAAGGAAAAAGGGTCAAAACGTGGAGCTCTGATGGGACGTACACACACACGCACACGCACACACACACAGACACACACACACACCTCGTGCTCGGCTTCGTTGCTGTCCAGACTTCCGTCTTCGTAATCCCTGATGACGGCTCTCGCCGTGAGCTTGTGAAGAAACTGAACACACACACACACACACACACAAGTAAACACGCGTCATTATCAACAATAGTTGATGTTTGTGTTGTGTGAGTTACACAACACACACATAACTAAACACAGATTCATCTCAACTCACATGAAGGAATCCATTTAAATAAATACGATCAGCCCTCCATGTTAGAGCTTTACGGTGTGTGTGTGTGTGTGTGTGTGTGTGTGCGTGTGTGTGTGTGTTCTTACTGTGCCCTTGGTCTTCTGCAGTTCACTGGTTGACACCATGGTTTTGAGCTCCTGACCGCTCAGATCTCCGAGCAGCGTGGCCTGCGTGACGTCACAACCATTCATAAAAAGTTTTTTTTAAAAAGCAATATTTACTTCCTGGTTTGTAGCTTTTAAACTCTTCTTCATCCTTTTGCTATTGTGTCATGTGACGAAGACGAGGGTGGAATCGAGAGGAGGAAAGCGATTCCCCTCCGAAGCACAACAGTGACCTGCGGCTCTGGCAGCGGTCCAGGACACGAGGTGTGGTACCTGAGTGCAGTGCGGCACGAAGCCGTACACCAGCGCGTGGCAGTCGTTGAACAGAGCGTGGAGCTGCCGGGGGGCTTGGACAGCAGGGGGCGCCGCCGGGTCGAACTGCTGCCACTTCACCGACACCGAGCTGCAGCCGGGAGACGCCATGCGCTTCAGCTGGCACGCCGCCTGCCGCCAAACAGAGTGAGAACACGAGGACCAGAGCAGCGCTTCTACCGACCGTGTTGGTCACTTTAAGTGTTAACGACCGCTCGTTTCATTCATACGGATATTAACTATAATAACTATGATAATTATATTAACTATATTAACCAATCGGTGCATCAACAACCTGCTGATTCATCGTACTCACCTTCTCTGCCCAGTTGTGTTTGGTTTTTGTGTCAAAGTACTCATAGGCTCCGCCCCCTGCCCGGGCTAAGGCTCTCAGCATGTGCCGATTGGCTGTCGGGCTGAAATCACAGAATACACAAGTTAACACACACACACACAACAAGTAAACACACACACACACCACAAGTAAACACACACACACACACACACCACAAGTAAACACACACACACACACCACAAGTAAACACACACAGACACAACAAGTAAACACACACACACACACACCACAAGTAAACACACACACACACACACCACAAGTAAACACACACACACACACACCACAAGTAAACACACACAGACACAACAAGTAAACACACACACTCAAGTAAACATACACACACTCACGCAACAAGTAAACACACACACACACACACACACAAGTACAAACATACAACAAGTAAACACACACAGACACACACTTAAAATGTCATGAAATCTAAAAGAATCCCAGCAGGCAGGTTTCGAACCCGCCCCCCGCTCTAACCTGAGACCTCTCACCTGAGACCTCCCCCCCTGCTCCCACCTGAGACCCTGAGACCCCACCCCCCACTCTCACCTGAGACCCTGAGACCCCGCCCCCCACTCTCACCTGAGACCCCGCCCCCCACTCTCACCTGAGACCCTGAGACCCCGCCCCCCACTCTCACCTGAGACCCTGAGACCCCGCCCCCCCACTCTCACCTGAGACCCTGAGACCCCGCCCCCCACTCTCACCTGAGACCCTGAGACCCCGCCCCCCCACTCTCGCCTGAGACTCTGAGACCCCGCCCCCCACTCTCACCTGAGACTCTGAGACCCCGCCCCCCACTCTCGCCTGAGACTCTGAGACCCCGCCCCCCACTCTCACCTGAGACTCTGAGACCCCGCCCCCCACTCTCGCCTGAGACCCTGATACCCCGCCCCCCACTCTCGCCTGAGACTCTGAGACCCCGCCCCCCACTCTCGCCTGAGACCCTGAGACCCCGCCCCCCGCTCTCGCCTGAGACCCTGAGACCCCGCCCCCCGCTCTCACCTGAAGCCGCAGGTGAAGAGGCGGCTGTGCCGGGCGTTGTCCCGGAGCAGCCGCAGGGCGAGCTCAGCGTTCTGCAGGTGGCCGTCCGACAGCAGCAGCAGGTTCCTGACGCCGCGGGACGGAGGCAGCAGGCTGAGGGCGCGCAGCGGCCGCCACAGCTCAGTGCTGCCCCCCACTGGAGGGGAGCGCTGGAGAGGGAGGGGAGCACAGTCAGCCTCCATCTTGGAACACCGCCTTCAAAACATCCTGAAATGTCGCACCACACGCTCATTTCAGCTAATTTCATAGTAGCAGCTAATTTATGCCGTTTATCTGTTGCGACTACAAGGTTAGCTCTAGCACCATAAACATTAGAGTAATTTGTTATAAAAAAAAGAAATAATAATGTATTTTTATCTAAATGTACTAAATTTCTTGTTTGAAAGAGAAAGAATGATTCAAGAATGATTGAATTGACTGAAAGACTAAGTGTGAAATAATGTCTATTACTTCTAGAGGCAGTACTGTATCTACAATAATGTACAGTTCATGCCCAACACCCTTGAACTGTACATTATTGACGATAAAGTACTGCCTCTCGTACCTTATTGCTTAAATAAATAATACTCACACATTTAACATTACTCGAGGCAGTACTGTATCGACAATAATGTACTGCCTCTTTTACCTTATTGCTTAAATAATACACATTTGATATTACTCGAGGCAGTACTGTATCTACAATAATGTACAGTTCATGCCCAACACCCTTGAACTGTACATTATTGACGATACAGTACGGCCTCTGGTACCCTATTGCTTAAATAAATAATACTCACACATTTAAACCTACAACAATCCCTCCTTTAAATAATCGTGTGACTCAAATGAAGGACACTGCTCGGTATCTCAGGTGGAGGAAGAAGCCGTCTCCGCTCACCTTGATGAAGCTCTCTGCCGCCGGCCGAGCTTCAGCGAGCGGCCGAGCCGTCAGGAAGGCGTCCGCGTGATCTGACGGTCGGGAAAAAGTTACGAGTTGCTCATCGGCTCCTTGATTGTTTTAGCAGAGTTTGGTTTATCGAGAGGAAATAACATTTTACTGGCGGGAATAATATTAACCTCATGGCATCATGGCCCTGTTTTTATGAAAATTCGAATGGTTAATATACTCGTACTAAACTCTGATTATCTCCTCAACCATAAGGCCTATTTAAATAATTTAAAAAGGTATAATATACAGAAAACCCTTGGGAACATAGATGATACGTTCATATATGCGTTACTCATATATTGGGTTATGATAGTGCACAGAAAAGGAAAAATATATATATATTTTGCAAAAAATAATAATAAAAAGTTGGATTTTCTTATCGTAACTATATATATATATATATATATATATATATATATATATATATATATATATATATATATATATATATATAACATAGCTCTATATGTTAAGAATATATGTGTGAAGTTCAGTTAAGTATTTTTAATAATTATTATCAGTGCTCAGACACAAAAAAAAAAGCCAAAATCCAAAAAGGTGCTGGTTTAATTCCTGTTTTCATGGAGGTGTTTTTGCATTTTGATTCCACAAAGTATTGAGAATTTGTGTTTATTTTAATTTAATTTTGTTTTGTCTAATTAATACCTTTCACTATTCATCTATAGTTTCAGCTTCCTCCTTCACGGTGCTGTGCTTTTCCTGACTCACTTTTTGTTTAATGACAGACAATAACTTCTAATCCTGAAAAAAGGACCAAACTGACCCGTGCCGAAGAAGATGACGTTGAGGCGGAGGTTGTGGTCGAGGGTTCTGATGACGTGCCGGGCGACGGTCCGGGCCGCGCGCAGCGGTTCCCCCTTCATGGACTCGGACGCGTCCACCAGCAGAACCACCTCATCGGGCGCTGACGCCGAGTCGACCTGGAAGTCCGGATAGAAAACCAACATGGTGGCCTGGAGGAGAGAGACGGAGATAAACACAAAGGAAGGGCCTCAACGTGTACTTGTGTCTTTAGCGTGTACTTGTGTCTTCAGCGTGTACTTGTGTCTTTAGCGTGTACTTGTGTCTTTAGCGTGTTCTTGTGTCTTTAGCGTGTTCTTGTGTCTTCAGCGTGTTCTTGTGTCTTCAGCGTGTTCTTGTGTCTTCAGCGTGTTCTTGTGTCTTCAGCGTGTACTTGTGTCTTCAGCGTGTACTTGTGTCTTCAGCGTGTACTTGTGTCTTCAGCGTGTACTTGTGTCTTCAGCGTGTACTTGTGTCTTTAGTGTGTACTTGTGTCTTTAGCGTGTACTTGTGTCTTTAGTGTGTACTTGTGTCTTTAGTGTGTCTTTAGTGTGTACTTGTGTCTTTAGTGTGTACATGTATCTTTAGTGTGTCTTTAGTGTGTACTTGTGTCTTTAGCGTGACTCAAAAGTACTTGTGTCTTTAGCGTGTACTTGTGTCTTTAGTGTGTACATGTATCTTTAGTGTGTCTTTAGCGTGTACTTGTGTCTTTAGCGTGGACTTGTGTCTTTAGCGTGGACTTGTGTCTTTAGCGTGTACTTGTGTCTTTAGCGTGTACTTGTATATTTAGCGTGTACTTGTATATTTAGCGTGTACTTGTATATTTAGCGTGTACTTGTATATTTAGCGTGTACTTGTATATTTAGCGTGGACTTGTATATTTAGCGTGGACTTGTATATTTAGCGTGGACTTGTATATTTAGCGTGGACTTGTATATTTAGCGTGGACTTGTATATTTAGCGTGGACTTGTATATTTAGCGTGTACTTGTGTCTTTAGCGTGTACTTGTATCTTTAGCGTGGAGGTCACTGATTGGCTGGAGGTGTAATCTCTTTATTTTTTAGCAACCCTCTCCGGTCGCATTTAATGGATTTGATTAATTTAAATGTATTTATTGATTTTTACTTGATTATTATTAATGTGTTTTTAAAATGATTTATGTATTCTTATTATAAATATATTTATAATTATTATATTGTATATTACATTATATAATGATTTATGTAGTTATTAAATGTACTCAATTCAAATCACATTTATTTATTCTGATTATTCTGATCATTTTTATAATTATGAAGATAAAAATAATAATACAAAGTCTTATTTTATTTAGCAAAATTAACCAAAAACACATCCTGAGTATAATTTCATTATATGAAAGCACATCTTGAAAATAGTAGAAAGAGAAAGTACAATTTAAAACAACGTTTAGTTTCCTGAGTGTAAAATAGACACAACGTGTGAGTTCAGAAAATGTCCTTCAGTACATATTTATTTAATTTCACTGTGTTTATTTAGTTGCTGATTAGTCTGCACTCTTTCTAAATAAAATAAGATAAAAAGAGAGATAAAGAGATGGAGACCTGGCTGTCCTTGTCCGGGTGTTGCTCCACCCACATCCTGGGCAGGTGGACGTCAGACAGAGTGATTGACAGCTGGAACCCGTCTTGACCCATGACCTCTCCAGGCAGCACACTCACCACGGCCTTACAGTCCGTCCTCTACACACACACACACACAGAAAAGAGACGATGTTTGCATGCATGCATATATATATATATATATATATATATGCATGCATGCATGCATGCATATATATATATATATATATGCATGCATGCATGCATGCATATATATATATATATATATATATGCATGCATGCATGCATGCATATATATATATATATATATATGCATGCATGCATGCATGCATATATATATATATATATATATATATATATATATATATATATATATATATATATATATATATATATATATATATATATATATATATATATATATATATATATATATATATATATGCATGCATGCATGCATATATATATATATATATATATATATATATATATATATATATATATATATATATATATGCATGCATGCATGCATGCATATATATATATATATATATATATATATATATATATATATATATATATATATATATATATATATATATATATATATATATATATATATATATATAATTTTTGGGGGATGAAACTGTGTTAAAATAGCTGTCGCCATCTAGCGCTGCTGCTAGCTCCCAGCTGTAGCCAGCTAGCGCAACTGCTGGCTCCCCACTGTAGCCAGCTAGCGCTGCTGTTAGCTCCCAGCTGTAGCCAGCTAGCGCTGCTGCTGGCTCCCCACTGTAGCCAGCTAGCGCTGCTGTTGGCTCCCCGCTGTAGCCAGCTAGCGCTGCTGCTAGCTCCCCGCTAACTCCCAGACAATCCCTGAAGGAAGCGGGACCACCACCGGGTCGACACCCGACTTTGGCAGCTAGCAGCTAGCTCGCTACAGCGTGGACTACCACTGAAGGTAGCAGCGGCTCGTCACCGGACTTCCCTACGGTGCGCAACACGTGACGCTACCTTGGTCTTGACTTTGTGCGTGATGCACTGCAGGGCGGTGATCTTGTTGGGCATCTCCACCGACACGTCCAGGCTGAACTCTCTGAGCGAGACAAACACGAGACAACAAACTGTTGACTCGCGTGTGTCACCGCGGGAAGGACACATCATTGCACCATTCATAATGAAGTTTCTCTGATTATTTAAACAACGCTCACCTCTCCTCGTCCGTCACACACACCTTCTCCACGGAGACCTGGTGGTGCAGAACCGGGGCAGACAGACACACACACATAACACGTTAGTACACAAAAGCAACACGTAGAGGATGTTGATGAAAACTAACAGTAGCAATATATTTAATAGATTATTGATTTAAAAGCTTTTTAACTAGAAAAAAACACATTAACTTCAACCAAAAGGAAAAATAAAGAAGGGCGAGTTCTTCATGCACTTTTCAATTTAGAGATTTTGGTCTATCTTTGTTCTGAGGGTTTGTTCACAACACATTTAGAGGCGAATTTTTACTACATTTAGTCATAAAAACATGGAGAAAACTGTTTTTTAAGTTGTTGACAGCATTTTCTGAGTGACACAAAGAGAAACTCCTTCTTTTGCTTTTTATATGTCAACAAAACATTACAAGAATTTGCAAAATAGCACTTATTTAATCTGCAAATGCCTCATTTGCATGATGTAAACATGACCTGTCACAAAACCCGTAATACAAAAAACATCCGTCTGACTGAACGTGATGGTTTGAGGGAGTTTCATGGCGACATCTGGCAGCTCATGTTTTTGCTCCTTTAAGCCTGCCACTACACGAGCCTGCAGGATGAGCGCCGGTGCGTTCACTTCCTGTCGGGCCTTGCGTTCACTTCCTGTCCGGCCTCCCGCTCACCTGCGTGGTCTGGTTGAGCGCGGCGCTCTCCTGCCACGGCGCCACGCTGCCGGGCAGCGAGAAGAGGACGCTGCCGTCCCGCACGACCAGCTCGCACACGAAGGTCACCTTGATGAGGACGGCGGCGCCGGGCGGCAGGTTGCCCACGCTGATGGTGAACACGTCCTGTAGGGGGCGCAGGAGGGGAGAAAAGAGCCATTGAGGGACCGAGTCCGGTTCTTCACATGGATCAAGTTGCAAAGTGTTAAGAAGTAAGAAAAGCCTTCATGTCGAAGTTCATGTCCAGAGTTTTATGTCCATTTATTTCATGTGGTCTTTATTTTGCTGTTCTTAAGTTTTCTTTCACTATTTTTCTGTCTTTATTTTATTATGATCTTTATGGAGATCACTTTGTGCTGGCAGCCTGAATACAATTATTATGAAAACTGATATTTTTAAAGTACTAACTAACTTAGTATTTTAACATTTCAAGGGGATCCCCTTTAAACCCTAATACTATTTATTGTTTGAGTTGTGTTTGGATGATGCACATGGGGGTTATTTATTATTGTAGCCCTGATTTTTATGTTTAATTTGATACCTCACATGTTTTTTTTATATTCATACCATGTTTCTTTCTTCATTCGTACCTTGTGACCTGATATAAAAACGATGCATTTATTATAATTTCCTTTTAGGTCAACGATGGAAGGACTGAGCAATAATGGCGCCAATCAACTTGAATAAAATCTGTGCATTGGACAGGATTCTTCTCCAGAGGCTCACGGGTGAAACATTTCTCAAAATAACTTCATCAGCGAGCGAAAGAAAACTGGAGATTCCCACTTCCCAGTGAACGCATCGCCCGGTGTGGATGTGTCATGGCGTTAACGGCGTGAAAGGACGTCGTGTGTTGGCGAGCAGACTCACGGGGGCGTCCTGGTCCATGAGGTAAGCGCCGTGGCCTTTCTCGATGGCCTGCTTGTACTCCCTGCGAGCCGCCTCCTTCTCCTTCACCTGAGGGACAAAATGAGAGATTTATAATCACATTGTTACTTTGACAGGGTTCCTACAGGGTGACCAGTGGATTTACATGACTTTAAAAAGAATTTTTAAGCAAATTTTATGACTGTTAAACATTTTTTTCATGACTTCAAACCAAAATTTCAGACTTTTAACCATTTTTTCATGACTTTTAACCAAAGTGTAGGACTCTTCCATGACTTTTAACTAAATTTCTATGACTTTTAACCATTTTTTTATGACTTTAACCTAAATTCCAGACATTTCCATGACTTTTAACCAAATGTTCATGAGCAAACATTGTGTGAAATGTGTGTGTGATCAGTAAAAAGTGATAAAATGTAGTATTTAAACTAATGAGGATTCAAAGCATACAGTAAACCTTAAATGACTCAAATGAATGAGAGACAATAGTTTGATTAAAAGAATAAACATGTATATAGATGCCTGTATGTATGCTGCTGATATTTTGAGCCTCTTTCTTTTAAAAGCAGATTCATTATTTATAACTAAATGAACTTCATGAACACATGAATATAAACACATTTACAGGACTTTTACACAACTTTGGGGATTTATATTTTTTTTCAAGGATTTTTCAAGGCCTAAAAAAAATGTTTAAACTCCATGCCTTTCCAGGTTTTCCATGACTGAGTGAACTTTAAAAGATCAGTGAGGTGTTTAACAAACAGCAATGAAGCAGAAATCTGTTGTTGTGTGCGTGACAACAAGGTGATGGTGGTTAACTGTCCCGCTACATCCACAAACTGCTGCACACACACACACACACACACACACACACACACACACACACACACACACACACACACACACACACACACACACAGAGAGGTACATGACAACAAGGTGAGGGTGGTACCTGGCCCACTACATGTTTCCCGTTGATGAACGCTTCAAATCCACAGACCGCAGCCGAGTCGTCCAGCGGGAAGACGTACTTCGCCTCGATGGGCGCGGAGCTCTGGTTGCTGTACTTCTGGAAGATGATGACCTGACGGGGGGGAAGAATGGACGACATTTACTTTGGGATGCGAGCCAGTGAACTCAGCAGGCAACGACAGACCCCGCCCTCACCTGGGAGAGCAGGTCCATCAGCTTGCACTTCACGTGGACGGCCTGCAGGGGGAGCTGCTGGCCGGCGGCGTCCATCAGGCCGGCCTTCACGTCCGCCAGCGGGTTTTTATTCACCTCGACCTCGTCGTCCTCCTGCGTCGACTCCTGACCTGCACAGGGTTTAAAGAAACAGATGCCATGAAACAAAAAGGTCCTTTCAAGGCCAGAAACTCAAGAAATACTCCAGGTGATGACACACAAGTTATGAGGCCATTTAAATGGCGAAGATATATGAATATCTCCTAAACCCCGGGTCTATTTGAATAAATAGAAACATGGTCATATAGAGAAAACCCTTGTGAACATAGATCATACGTTCATATATGTGTAGGTGGAATATTAGTTTATGATAGTACACTGAAAAGGTGTTTTTCTCACCTCGGTCAGAAGTGGGCGGAGCCTCTTCCGAGGTGTCCACGGCCGGACTGAACTCCTTCACTCGCTCTCCGTCGACGCTGAACTGAACCACGTACTTCAGCTTCACCTGGTCAGCTGCGTACACCACGTACTCATCGTCCTGCACGCAGAGACAACACGAGTTCAACGCCGATGAGAGACGCTCCAAGCAGTCAGAGGAAAACCATTCATTGTTCGTTTCAAAGAGCGCCGAGTAACTCATGGACGAGGAAGAAGAATCTATTCATTTTAGCTGAGCAGAAGTTAGAAGTCTTAACCTTATAAAAAATAAAAAAAAACTGTAAGTCATAGCTTGTTTTATGAAAAAAAAAAAGCCCCAAGAACTGCAGTATGTGGACGTATTGAACACCATAAGTAATAAACAAGTGAAATATATGGTTTGGTACATGAGAAAATTCAGATAATTGGGGCTATTTGAAAAGTCTAACTCATTTAAAAAGTCATTATGAGATTAAAAAAAAAGTCTAAATTATGAGATAAAAAGTCATTATTATGAGATACAAAGTCCAAATTATTAAATAAAGGTCATTATAATGAGATAAAAAGTCATTTTAATGAGAAAAAAATACTAATAATTATGAGATAAAAAGTTATAATTATGAGATAAAAAGTCATTACTATGAGATAAAAAGTCATTATGCGATAAAAAGTTATAATGAGATAAAAAAAGTCCTAATTATGAGATAAAAAGTCAGAATTATGAGATAAAAGTCATTATAATGAGATAAAAAGTTATAATTATGAGATAAAAAGTTATAATTATGAGATAAAAGGTCATTATAATGAGATAAAAAGTTATAATTATGAGATAAAAGGTCATTATAATGAGCTGACGTGCACGTGGCGGCATCGAAGGTGTTCGTTTGTGTCCATTTTATTATTCGTTCTGTCGGGATCCAAACTTCCTACCTCGAACTCGGAGTGGGCGCTGGCGGTGCGGCGCACCCCGTGCACGCTGTGGTGCCCCTCGGGCGCCTGGGTAAGCGTGGCGTCCCTCCGGCGCACGTCCCTGCAGCGCCCCAACGCCACGTCGCACACCAGCAGCAGCCGAGAGCCGTCCGTCCGGCTGGGCGCCGAGTACTTCAGGCTGGCGCTGCGGGCCGGAGAACCGAGCGAGCTCACTCTTTTTATTGCCTTCAAAAATAAAAGCGTAGCCGGGCTACGCTTTTATTTTGAAGGGAATAAAAGAGCGAAGCAAAGTCGAGACGCGCCGAACGGATGAACCGCGTCGATTTGAGATTTTTCCACCGACCTGACGGCGTCGCTGAAGTAGATCCCGCTGCCCAGATGACCCACGTCTGTTCTCTCGATCCCATGATGCTCCACTCCAACACGGGGCAGCAGCAGACCACTAAGAGAGTATCACGAGTTTCAAAATAAAAGTCAAAGTCAATAACAAAATCAGAGAAGCCAGAAAAAAACGTGAATTATCCAGTTTAATTTTGTTAAAATGGGACATAAAAAGTTTTTTTTTGTTGAAAAGTTATTAAATCCATTATATATATATATATATATTTTTTTCGTTGTTTTTTTCTGCGTCACATTGTGTGTATTTGTGTGCGATCTCACCGAGACAGGACTCCCACAAAGTTGCTGGGGCTGGAGGAATGTAGGAGGGGCTTAACGTTCCCGACCTCGCGCCTGAAGGTCTGAAGCTCCGCCCCCCTGCCAACCCGCAGAACCCGTCGGACCTGCACCGGCCTGCAGAGCACAGGATGTGAACACGTGGACGAGACACACACACACACACACACACACACACACACACACACACACACTTATGGACGGACACGTCGTCCCTTTAAACCCTTTGATGAACGTCTATATTCTGTTTGTCTTGAGGAATTGAGTGAATTCAGTATTTTTAATAATTAAAAAACCGCTATGTGTTACATCCGTTTGTTTTTTACTTCACTGGTTCAGGAACAGATTCATCTGTCACACACGGTTAAATTATAGTACATTTTGCTAAAAAAAAAGTCATGTATGGATGCTATTAATACAAATAAATGGCAACGTTTTGGAAGAGCCAGGAGAACGAGACGCACTACCAGTGACGACGTCATGAAGGTCACGTCCTCTGGTCCGTTTACGGCCCTGAGTGTGACGTCCGGCGGTACGTACCCGTTCTGCAGCAGAGCCGCCACGGTCTGGAACTCGGGGGTGTCGGGCGCCACGGCCTCGATGCCGCAGCGCAGGGCGCGGTACTTCCCCAGCGACGACGGGGCGGAGCTCCTCAGGGTCGCCTCGCTCACGTTCAGGACGTCTCGGATCAGCTGCACGGGGGGGGAGGGGAACGAACGTTAAAATATGCGTCCGTCAAACTGCAGCTTTATGTGTGTGCGTTCACGTCGCTGCACAAGTTGTGCGTTCACCTGACACAGGTCCAGCTTCTGGGAGAGCAGCCTGGCGGTGGGCGCGGCGGCGCGCTGGAGCGGCTCGGCGTGCGGCAGCAGCGTGTAGACCTCGTCGAGCAGCGACGCCGCCTCGGAAGGACTCGCCTCCCTCAGCTTCCTCTGGGCCTCGAGCAGCAGGCCCTCCACCCTGCTCACCTTCACACACACACACACACATTAGACCGTCTTCCCCGATCGGCGGATGTTGCGGCGGGCGGGGCCGGAGCCGTACGTCGTTGAGGCTGAGCTGGTCGATCGGCACTCGGAGGACGTCGGTGAGGCGACCCAGGGCCTCGGTCCACAGCAGCTCCACGAACACGCCCACCTCCTGCGACAGGCGGCCCGTGTGCAGCTTCTCCTCCAGCAGCAGCTGCCGGTCACACAAGGCACGACAAGACAGTTAACACAACTAAACACCTGCCGACTCCTTCCAGGCTTCAGGCGTCACGACAACACAGAGAGGAATAAAACCTGAGGAATAAGATGCAACGTCGGGGAACATTAGTTTAGAGTCAATCAGGCAGACATGAGGATGCTCAGAGGACATTTTAAATGAGTATTTAATGATATCCACCACTCACTAATACGGTTCAACCCGCTGGGGCCTGAGGACATTTACTCAATTTTACATAATTTCTTAAATTCACCTTTTTAAAGGCTCTTGCATATGAGATACAAACCCATGTGTTACATCAAAAATTGCAAAACAATCTCAGCTTTCTGTATAATGAGGCACCATAGTCATAAGGCACAAGTGTAAAGAGATAATATGGCCCTACAGCTGAAAAATGTAAGCTTGAATTTGGAAATTCTTGTCA